>NC_140028.1:1161151-1341632 GCF_963513975.1 Fringilla coelebs | reverse complement strand
AATTCGTGATCCCGTCCCAGACCCCAAAAAATCCAATCCCGGATTCCAAAATTCCCAATCCAGACCCCAAAAATCCCAAATTCCTAAATCCAATCCCTGATTCCCAAAAATTCAAATCCCAAATTCTCAAAATTTCGACCTCACATTCCCAAAATCCCAATCCCAGATTCCCAAAAGTCAAATCCCAGATCCCAAATTCCCAAAAATCCCAATCCCAGATTCCCAAAAATCCCAATCCCAAATTCCCAAATCAAATCCCAGTCCCAAATTCCCAAAAATCCCAATCCCAAATTTCCAATCCCAAATTCCCAAAATCCCAATCCCAGATTACCAAAAATCAAATCCCAGACCCCAAATTCCCAAATCCAATCCCAAATTCCCAGAATCCCAAAATCCCAGACCCCAAATCCCAAACCCCCCAAAATCAAATCCCAGACCCCAAATCCAATCCCAAATTCCCAAAAATCCCAATCCCAAAATCCAATCCCAAATCCCAATCCTCAATTCCCAAAAAATCCCGATCCCAGACCCCAAAAATCCAATCCCAAATTCCCAAATTTCCAATTCCAAATTCTCAAAATCCCCGACCCCAAAAATCCAATCCCAGACCCCAAAAATCCCAATCCCAAATTTCCAAATTTCCAATCCCAAATTCCCAAAATCCCAATCCCAGATTCCCAAAAGTCAAATCCCAGATCCCAAATTCCCAAAAATCCCAATCCCAATTTCCCAAATCCAATCCCAAATTCCCAGAATCCCAAAATCCCAGACCCCAAATCCCAATCCCAAATTCCCAAAAATCCCAATCCCAAAATCCAATCCCAAACCCCAATCCTCAATTCCCAAAAAATCCCGATCCCAGACCCCAAAAATCCAATCCCAAATTCCCAAATTTCCAATTCCAAATTCTCAAAATCCCAGACCCCAAAAATCCCAATCCCAAAAATCCCAATCCCAAATTTCCAAAAATCCCAGTCCCAAATTCCCAAAAATCCCAATCCCAAATTCCCAAATTTCCAATCCCAAATTCCCAAAATCCCAATCCCAGATTCCCAAAAGTCAAATCCCAGACCCCAAATCCCAAATTCCCAAATCCAATCCCAAATTCCCAGAATCCCAAAATCCCAGGCCCCAAATCCAATCCCAAATTCCCAAATCCAATCCCAAATTCCCAAATCCCAATCCTCAATTCCCAAAAATCCCAATCCCAGACCCAAAAAAAATCCAATCCTGAATTCCCAATTCCCAAATTCCCAAAATCCCAGACCCCAAATCCCAATCCCAGATTCCCCAAAAAAATCCCAACCCCAAATTCCCAAAAATCCGAATTCCCAAATTCCAATCCCAGACCCCAAAACTCCCAATCCCGAATTCCCAAATTTCCAATCCCGAATCCCCAAAAACCCCAATCCCAGATTCCCAAATCAAATCCCAGATCCCAAATTCCCAAATCCCAAATTCCCAGAAATCCCAGATCCCAAATTCCCTAAAATCCCAGATCCCAAATTCCCCAAAATTCCCAATCCTGAATTCCCAAATCCATCCCAGACCTGGATCCCAATCCCAAATTCCGATCCCAGACCCCAAATCCGATCCCAAATTCCCAAAACCCCCAATCCCAGATTCCCAAATCACATCCCAGACCTCAAATTCCCAAAAATCCCAATCCCAGACCCCAAATCCAATCCCAGATTCCCAAAAATCCCTCCCAGCTGACCCCAAATCCCTTTGGGATCGGAATTCCCACCGATGTTCCCTGAGTCCATTTCCCTTCCTGGGTGACCCCAAACCCCAAAATCCCAAAACCTCAAATCCCAAATCCCCAAACCCCCAAATCCCAAACCCCCCAACTCCAAACCCCAAAATCCCAAAACCTCAAATCCCAAGTCCCAATCCCAAAATCCCAAATCCCTTTTAGGGTCAGAATTCCCTCCGATGTTCCCTGATTCCGTTTCCCTCCCGCGTCACCCCAAAACCCCAAAATCCCAAATCCCTTTGGGATCGCCGTTCCCTCCAATGTTCCCCGAGTCTGTTTCTCTCACAGGTGACCCCAAATCCCAAACCCCAAGACCCCAAATCCCAAAATCCCAAAATTCCAAACCCCAAATCCCCACACCCCAAATAGCAAACTGCAACTCCCCAAAACACCAAATCCAAACCCCAAATCCCAAACCCCAGGACCCCAAATCCCAAAATCCCAAAACCTCAAATCCAAATCCCAAAACCCCCAAAACCCCAAACCCCAAATCCCCAAAATGCCAAACCCCCAAATCCCAGACCCCAAATCCGAAATCCCCCAACCCCCCAAAATCCCCAAACTCCAAACCCCAAATCCACAAATCCCAAAATCCCAAACCCCCAAATCCCAAACCCCCAAATCCCAAACCCAAAATCCCAAATCCCAAACCCCCAAATCCCAAACCCCAAATCTGCGAATCCCAAACCCCCAAATCCCAAACCCCTCAAACCCGAAACCCCCAAATCCCAAAATCCCAAACCCCAAATCCCAAAATCCCAAACCCCAAATCCCAAAATCCCAAACCCAAAATCCCAAACCCCAAAAACCCCAAATCCCAAAATCCCAAACCCAAAATCCCAAACCCCAAAAACCCCAAATCCCAAAATCCCAAACCCCAAAAACCCCAAACTCCAAACCCCAAAAACCCCAAACCCTGAATCCCAAAATCCCAAACCCCAAATCCCCAAATCCCAAACCCCAAAAACCCCAAACTCCAAACCCCAAAAACCCCAAACCCTGAATCCCAAAATCCCAAACCCCAAATCCCCAAATCCCAAATCCCAAATCCCCAAATCCCAAATCCCAAAATCCCAAATCCCCAAATCCCAAAATCCCCAAACCCCAAAACCCCAAATCCCAAAATCCCAAATCCCTTTTGGGGTCGGATCCCCTCCGTTGTCCCCGAGCGTTTCCCGGGGTCGCTCCGGGCACGGCCGGAGATTCCCAAAGTCGGGAAAAGGAGGGACGGGAGGGGACACCAGGGGACAGAGGGACAGAGGGGGGGACAGGAGGGGACAGGAGGGACAGAGGGACAGAGGGACAGAGGGGACAGAGGGACAGGAGGGGACAGAGGGACAGGAGGGGACAGAGGGACAGGAGGGGACAGGAGGGACAGAGGGACAGGAGGGGACAGAGGGGACAGAGGGACAGGAGGGACAGAGGGGACAGAGGGACAGGAGGGACAGAGGGACAGAGGGACAGGACGGACAGAGGGGACAGGACGGACAGAGGGACAGGAGGGACAGGAGGGGACACGGAATGGGGACAGGGGGACAGGAGGGACAGAGGGGACAGGAGGGACAGGAGGGACAGAGGGACAGGAGGGACAGAGGGACAGGAGGGACAGAGGGACAGGAGGGACAGGAGGGGACACGGAATGGGGACAGGAGGGACAGGAGGGACAGAGGGACAGGGAGGGACAGAGGGACAGGGAGGGACAGGAGGGACAGAGGGACAGCAGGGGACAGGAAGGACAGAAGGACAGGAGGGACGGGGGGACAGGGAGGGACAGAGGGGACACGAGGTGACACGGAATGGGGACGGGGGGAAGAGCAGGGGACAGAGGGACAGGGATGGACAGAGGGACAGGAGGGACAGAGGGACAGGAGGGACAGAGGGACAGGGGGGACAGCAGGGGACAGGAGGGACAGAGGGACAGGAGGGACAGAGGGACAGGGGGGACAGCAGGGGACAGGAGGGACAGAGGGACACGAGGGGGACAGAGGGACAGGAGGGGACACGGGGGGACAGGAGGGGACATTCCCAGGGGACATGGAGGGACATTCCCGGGGGACACGCGGGGACATTGACAGTGGGACAGGAGGGGACATTCCCCGGGGACACGAGGGGACAGCAGGCGACATTCCCGGTGATCCCCAGGGGGCGACAGCAGGGGACATTCCCGGTGATCCCTGGAGGTGGCAGCAGGGGACAGGCAGGCGACATCCTCAGAGGGACCTGGGGACAGGAGGGGACATTCCTGGGGACAGGAGGGGACATTCCCAGGGGACATCCCCAGTGGGACCTGGGGACAGGAGGGGACATTCCCGGGGGACACGGGGGGACCGGAGGGGACAGCAGGCGACATTCCCGGTGATCCATGGGGGACACGAGGTGGCAGCAGGGGACAGGCAGGCGACATCCCCAGAGGGACCTGGGGACAGGGACAGGGACGGGGAGGGGACAGGGACAGGGAAAGTGACACAGTGGGGGGTGGCAGAGGGTCTGGGAATGGGGACACCCTGGGGACATGGGGACACCCTGGGGACATCATGGGGACACCCTGGGGACACCCTGGGGACACCCTGGGGACATCCTGGGGACACCCTGGGGACACCCTGGGGACACAGGGACACCCTGGGGACATCCTGGGGACATCCTGGGGACACCCGGGGACAGCCTGGGGACAAGGGGACACCTTGGGGACACTGGGGACACCCTGGGGACACCCTGGGGACATTGGGGACACCCTGGGGACAGTGTGGGGACACGGGGACATCCTTTGACATGGGATATCCTGGGGACACTCTGGGGACAGGGGGACACCTTGGGGACATGGGGACAGTGTGGGGATGTGGGGAGTGCAGGGGACATTGGGGACATTGGGGGGACATTGGGGAACATTGGGGACACCTTGGGGACCTTGGGGACATTGGGGGGACATTGCGGACACTGGGGACATTGGGGACATTGGGGGTTGGAGGATGAGGGTGGGGTTGGGTGTTGGGATTTTGGGATTTGGGGATTTTTGGGGATTTTGGGATTTGGGGATTTGGGGGAATTTGGGGGATTTTGGGGATTTTTGGGGATTTTGGATTTTGGGGATTTTGGGGATTTTTGGGATTTTGGGGGATTTTGGATTTTGGGGATTTGGGGGATTTTGGAGATTTTTGGGGATTTTGGGATTTTGGGATTTTGGATTTTGGGATTTGGGATTTGGGGGATTTTGGGATTTGGGGATTTTGGATTTGATGATTTTGGGATTTTGGAATGTTGGGATTTGGGGATTTGGGGGATTTGGGGGATTTTGGGATTTCAGGATTTTGGGACTTGGGACTGTTGTGAGTTGGATTTTGGGATGCTGGGATTGTGGGGTGTTGGGATTTCGGGATTTGGGGATGTTGGGATTTTGGGGATTTGGGGGATTTTGGGATTTGGGGATTGTGGATTTGGGGATTTTGGGATTTTGGAATGTTGGGATTTGGGGATTTGGGGGATTTTGGGGATTTTGGGATTTGGGGATTTTGGGGTGTTGGGATTTGGGACTGTTGTGTGTTGAATTTGGGATGTTGGGATTGTGCGGTGTTGGGATTTCGGGATTTTGGGAAGTTTTTGGGATTTGGGGGTGTTGGGATTTGGGGATTTTGGGATTTGGGGCTGTTGTGTGTTGGGATTTTGGGATTTGGGGTGTTGGATTTGGGATTTCAGGATTTTGAAGTCGTGTGCTGACGTTGGGATGTTGGATACTGGGATTTAGGAACGTTGGGGTTTTGGGATTTCAGGATTTTGGGATATTGGTGTTGGATTTTGGGATGTTGGATATTGGAATTTGGGGTTGTCGGATTTTGGGATTTCGGGATTTTGGGTGTTGGATATGGGATTTGGGGATTGTGGGATTTGGGAATTGTGGGATTTGGGAATTGTGGGATTTGGGGATTGTGGGATTTGGGGATTGTGGGATTTTGGGTTTGTGGGATTTTGGGGATTGTGGGATTTTGGGTGTTGGATATGGGATTTGGGGATTTTGGGATTGGGGGATTTTGGGGATTGTGGGATTTTGGGATTGTGGGATTTGGAGATTTGGGGATTTTGGGTTGTTGGGATTTGGGGCTGTTGTGTGTTGGGATTTTGGGATTTTGGGATGTTGGATTTGGGATTTCGGGATTTTGGGTGTTGGATATGGGATATTGGGATTGTGGGATTGTGGGATTTTGGGATTTGGGGATTTGGGGATTTTGGGATTGTGGGATCTTGGGATTTTGGGATTTGGGGATTTTGGGATTTTGGGTTGTTGGGATTTGGGGCTGTTGTGTGTTGGGATTTTGGGATGTTGGGATTTGGGGATGTTGGGCGTTGGGAATTTGGGATGTCGGAGGTGTTGGATATTGGGATTGTGGGATATTGGGATTTTGGGATTTGGGGGTTTGGGGATCTTGGGATGCTGGAATTTCGGGAGGTTGGGTCTGGGGATTTTGGGATTGCGGGGTGTTGGGATTTTGGGATGCTGGGATTTTGGGATTTTGGGATTTGGGGGTGTTGGAGTCGTGTGCTGATGTTGGGGTTTTGGATATCGGGATTTGGGAATGTTGGGAATTTGGGATTTGGGGGTTTGGGGATGTTGGGATTTTGGGATATCAGCTGGTGGATTTTGGGATTTTGGGATTTGGGGATGTTGGGATTTTGGGTTTTGGGATTTTTGGGATGCTGGGATCTTGGATTTTGAGATGTTGAAAGTTGGGATTTTTGGATATTGGGATGTTGGGGTTTTTGGGATTTGGGGATGTTGGGATTTGGGGATGTTGGGCATTGGGAATTTGGGATGTCGGGGTGTTGGATCTTGGGATTTTGAGATCTCGGGATTTTGGGATTTTGGGATTTTGGACGTTGAGTGCTGGAATTTTGGGATGTTGGATCTGGGGATTTTGGGATTGTGGGGTGCTGGGATTTCGGGATTTTGGGGTGTGGGATGTGGGATTTTGGGATTTGGAGGTGTTGGATGTTGGGATTTGGGAATGTTGGGATTTTGGGAGGTTGGGGTTTGGGATTTGGGGATTTTGGGATGCTGGGATCTGGGATTTTGAGATGTTGAAATTTGGGATTTTGGGATGTTGGGATTTTGGGATTTTGGACGTTGAGTGCTGGAATTTTGGGATGTTGGATCTGGGGACTTTGGGATTGTGGGGTGTTGGGATTTCGGGATTTTGGGGTGTGGGATTTTGGGATTTGGGGATTTGGGGTGTTGGAGTCGTGACTGATGTTGGGTTTTGGGATTTTGGGATGTTGGGATTTGGGGATTTGGGGATGTTGCACGTTGGGATTTTGGGTGTTTGGTCTTGGATTTAGGGATGTTGAATGTTGGGATGTTGCGATTTTGGGATGTTGGAATTCTCAGGATGTTGGGATATTGGGATACTGAGATTTTGGAATGTTACGACGCTGGGATTTGGGGATTTGGGGATTTGGGATTTAAGATTTTGGGAATTTGGAGACTTTGGGATTTGGGGACTTGGGGATTTGGGATTTCAGAATTCAGGGATTTGGGGATTTGGGATTTCAGAATTTGGGGATTTGGGATTTCAGAGTTTGGGGATTTTGGGATTTCAGGGTTTTGGGGTTTTGGGATGCTGGGAGTTCAGGATACGCTGGGATTTTGCAATTTTGAGATTTCAGAACTTTGGGATTTGAGGATTTGGGATTTGGAGATTTGGGGATTTCTGAACTTTGGAATTTTGGGATTTGGGGATTTGGAGATTCGGGGATTTTGGGACTTTGGGGGTTGGGATTTCAGGATTTGGGGATTTGGGGATTTGGGGATTTCAGGACTTGATTTGGGGATTTCGTAACTTTGGGATTTGGGGGTTTGGGATTTCAGGATACACTGGGAATTTTAGGATTTGGAGATTTGGGACTTTGGGATTTGGGATTTCATCATTTGGGGATTTGGGATTTGGGGATTTCGGGACAGTGGGATTTCAGGAAATTCTGAGATTTGGGATTTCAGGATTTGGGGATTTGGGACTTCAGATTTTGGGGATTTGGGGGTATCTGGACTTGATTTGGGGATTTCGTAACTTTGGGATTTGGGGATTTGGGATTTGAGGATTTGAGGATTTGGGGATTTGAGGATTTGGGGATTTGAGGATTTGAGACTTTGGGATTTGGGGATTTGGGATTTGGTGATTTGAGGATTTCAGGACTTAATTTGGGGATTTCATAACTTTAGGATTTGGGGATTTGGGATTTCAGGATACACTGGGAATTTTGGGATTTGGGGATTTGGAGATTCGGGACTTTGAGATTTCAGGATTTGGGATTTCAGCATTTGGGGATTTGGGATTTCAGAAAATTCTGAGATTCGGGATTTCAGGATTTGGGATCTGGGGGCTTGGAACTTCAGATTTTGGGGATTTGGGGATTTCAGGACTTGATTTGGGGATTTCGTAACTTGGGGATTTGGGGATTTGGGATTTTGAGATTTGGGATTTGGGGATTGGAGGCTTTGGGATTTGAGGATTTGGGGATTTGGGGACTTTGAGATTTCAGGATACGCTGGGATTTTAGGATGCTGGGATTTGGGGATTTGGAGATTTGGGACTTTGGGATTTGGGATTCGGGGGTTTTGGGACAGTGGGATTTCAGGAAATTCTGAGATTTGGGATTTCAGGATTTGGGATTTGGGGATTTGGGGCTTCAGGTTTGGGGGATTTGGGGGTTTCAGGACTTGATTTGGGGATTTTGTAACTTTGGGATTTGGGGATTTCAGGACTGGATTTGGGATTTGGGGATTTGGGGATTTTCATATTTGGGATTTGGGGATTGGAGGCTTTGGGATTTGGGGATTTGGGATTTCAGGATTTGGGGATTTGGGACTTCAGATTTTGGGGATTTGGGGGTTTCAGGACTTGATTTGGGGATTTTGTAACTTTGGGATTTGGAGATTTGGGATTTGGGGATTTGTGATTTTGGGATTTGGGGATTTGGGATTTTGGGATTTGGGGATTTGGGGATTTGAGGATTTGGGGATTTGGGATTTGAGGATTTGGGATTTGGGGATTTGGGATTTGAGGATTTTGGGATTTGGGATTTGGGGGCTCCGTGCTCCCCCCAGGCTGTCGCTGCTGCTCCGGCGCCGCTTCCAGGCCCAATTCCTGCGGGAATTCTCCTGAGCCGGAACCCCCCGGGAACCCCAACCCCAGCTCGGGATTGCTCCGGAACCTTCTGGAAAACCCCAAAAACCTCGGCCGGGAATTCCACGGCAGAACATGGAGCTGATCGATCCCAGACCGGGATCCGGGAAAAAAAAACAGATCCAAAATCCCAATTCCAGGAGCAAAATGGAGCCGGAATTCCCAAGGCTTGGAGGAGCTGGAATTCCCAAAGATTGGAGAAGATGGGATTCCCAAAGGTTTGGAGAAGATGGAATTCCCAAGGATTAAATCTGGAATTTCCAAGGGTTGGATGAGCCAGAATTCCCAAGGGTTGGGGGAGCTGGAATTCCCAAGGCTTGGAGTAGCTGGAATTCCCAAGGATTGGAACTGGAATTCCCAAGGATTGGAGAAGGTGGAATTCCTAAGGATTAGATCTGGAATTCCCAAGGGTTGGAGACAATGGAATTCCCAACGTTTGGAGGAGCTGGAATTCCCAAGGATTAGATCTGGAATTCCCAAGGCTTGGAGGAGCCGGAATTCCCAATGGTTGGAGAAGATGGAATTCCCAAGGTTGGAGAGGATGGAATTCCCAAGACTTGGAGGAAGTGAAATTCTCAAGGTTTGGAGGAGCTGGAATTCCAAAGGATTAGATCTGGAATTCCCAAGGCTTGAAGGAACTGGAATTCCCAAGGATTGGAGGGGCTGGATTTCCAAGGATTAGATCTGGAATTCCCAAGGAATGGAACTGGAATTCCCAAGGGCTGGAGGACCGAGAATTCCCAAGGATGAGATCTGGAATTCCCAAGGGTTGGAGGAGCTGGAATTCCCAAAGGGCTGCAGAAGATGGAATTCCCAAGGATTAGATCTGGAATTCCTAAGGGTTGGAGAAGCCGGAATTCCCAAGGGTTGGAGAAGTTGGAATTCCCAAGGGTTGGAGGACCCAGAATTCCCAAGGATTAGATCTGGAATTCCCAAGTTTTGGAGGATCCACAATTCCCAAGGCACCACCACCGCCGGTCACCGTCCTTTATTTGGGGACCTGCCCCGGAATTCCCAAAATTCCCGGAAAGGCTGGGATCCGCCGGGATCCGCCGGGAAGGGCGGCGGGGGGGCGGCGACCGAGGGGGCGCGGCCGCCCCGGCTACGAGAATTCCCAAGGATTGGATCTGGAATTCCCAAGGATTAGATCTGGAATTCCCAAGCCTTGGAGGAGCTGGAATTCCCAAGGATTAGATCTGGGATTCCCAAGGCTTGGAGGACCTGGAATTCCCAAGGATTGGATCTGGAATTCCCAAGGAATGGAGCTGGAATTCCCAAGGATTGGAGGAGCTGCAATTCCCAAGGATTAGATCTGGAATTCCCAAGGGTTGGAGGAGCTGCAATTCCCAAGGATTAGATCTGGAATTCCCAAGGGTTGGAGGAGCTGGAATTCCCAAGGGCTGGAGCCAGAATTCCCAAGGATTGGAGAAGATGGAATTCCCAAGGTTTGGAGAAGATGGAATTCCCAAGGGTTGAAGAAGCCAGAATTCCCAAGGATTAGATCCAGAATTCCCAAGGCTTGGAGGATCCGCAATTCCCAAGGATTAGATCTGGAATTCCCAAGGGTTGGAGGATCCGCAATTCCCAAGGGTTGGAGGAGCTGGAATTCCCAAGGATTGGAGGACCTGGAATTCCCAAGGATTGGATCTGGAATTCCCAAGGAATGGAGCTGGAATTCCCAAGGATTGGAGGAGCTGCAATTCCCAAGGATTAGATCTGGAATTCTCAAGGTTTGGAGGAGCCGGAATTCCCAAGGTTTGGAGGATCCGCAATTCCCAAGGGTTGGAGGAGCTGGAATTCCCAAGGTTTGGAGAAGATGGAATTCCCAAGGGTTGAAGAAGCCAGAATTCCCAAGGATTAGATCCGGAATTCCCAAGGCTTGGAGGATCCACAATTCCCAAGGATTACATCTGGAATTCCCAAGGATTAGATCTGGAATTCCCAAGTTTTGGAGGATCCACAATTCCCAAGGCACCACCACAACCATCGGTCACCGTCCTTTATTTGGGGACCTGCCCCGGAATTCCCAGAATTCCCGGAAAGGCTGGGATCCGTCGGGATCCGCCGGGAAGGGCGGCGGGGGGGCGGCGACCGAGGGGGCGCGGCCGCCCCGGCTACGAGAATTCCAAGGATTGAATCTGGAATTCCCAAGGATTGGAGAAGCTGGAATTCTCACGGGTTAGATCTGGAATTCCCAAGGATTGGAGCTGGAATTCCCAAGGAATGGAGCTGGAATTCCCAAGGATTGGAGGAGCTGCAATTCCCAAGGATTAGATCTGGAATTCCCAAGGGTTGGAGGAGCTGCAATTCCCAAGGATTAGATCTGGAATTCCCAAGGCTTGGAGGAGCCAGAATTCCCAAGGTTTGGAGGATCCGCAATTCCCAAGGGTTGGAGGAGCTGGAATTCCCAAGGTTTGGAGAAGATGGAATTCCCAAGGGTTGAAGAAGCCAGAATTCCCAAGGATTAGATCTGGAATTCCCAAGGCTTGGAGGACCCACAATTCCCACTGATTAGATCTGGAATTTCCAAGGATTACATCTGGAATTCCCAAGGATTACATCCGCAATTCCCAAAGTTTGGAGGATCCACAATTCCCAAGGCACCACCACCACCGGTCACCGTCCTTTATTTGGGGACCTGCCCCGGAATTCCCAAAATTCCCGGAAAGGCTGGGATCCTTCGGGATCCGCCGGGAAGGGCGACAGGGGGGCGGTGACCGAGGGGGCGCGGCCGCCCCGGCTACGAGAATTCCCAAGGATTGGATCTGGAATTCCCAAGGATTGGAGGAGCTGGAATTCTCAAGGATTAGAGCTGGAATTCCCAAGGCTTGGAGGACCTGGAATTCCCAAGGATTGGATCTGGAATTCCCAAGGGTTGGAGCTGGAATTCCTAAGGATTGGAGGAGCTGAATTCCCAAGGATTAGATCTGGAATTCCCAAGGTTTGGAGGAGCCGGAATTCCCAAGGATTACATCTGGAATTCCCAAGGATTAGATCTGGAATTCCCAAGGCTTGGAATTCCCAAGGCTTGGAGGAGCTGGAATTCCAAACGTTTGGAGGAGCTGGAATTCCCAAGGGCTGCACAAGGTGGAATTCCCGAGGATTACATTTGGAATTCCCAAGGCTTGGAGGAGCCAGAATTCCCAAGGTTTGGAGGATCCGCAATTCCCAAGGGTTGGAGGAGCTGGAATTCCCAAGGTTTGGAGAAGATGGAATTCCCAAGGGTTGAAGAAGCCAGAATTCCCAAGGATTAGATCCGGAATTCCCAAGGCTTGGAGGATCCGCAATTCCCAAGGATTACATCTGGAATTCCCAAGTTTTGGAGGATCCGAAATTCCCAAGGCACCACCACCACCACCATCGGTCACCGTCCTTTATTTGGGGACCTGCCCCGGAATTCCCAAAATTCCCGGAAAGGCTGGGATCCTTCGGGATCTGCCGGGAAGGGCGGCGGGGGGGCGGCGACCGAGGGGGCGCGGCCGCCCCGGCTACGAGAATTCCCAAGGATTGGATCTGGAATTCCCAAGGATTGGAGGAGCTGGAATTCCCAAGGCTTGGAGGAGCTGGAATTCCCAAGGATTAGATCTGGAATTCCCAAGCCTTGGAGGAGCTGGAATTCTCATGGGTTAGATCTGGAATTCGCAAGGATTGGAGGACCTGGAATTCCCAAGGATTGGAGCTGGAATTCCCAAGGAATGGAGCTGGAATTCCCAAGGCTTGGAGGAGCTGCAATTCCCAAGGATTAGATCTGGAATTCCCAAGGTTTGGAGGATCCACAATTCCCAAGGATTAGATCTGGAATTCCCAAGGTTTGGAGGATCCACAATTCCCAAGGATTAGATCTGCAATTCCCAAGTTTTGGAGGATCCACAATTCCCAAGGCACCACCACAACCGCCGGTCACCGTCCTTTATTTGGGGACCTGCCCCGGAATTCCCAAAATTCCCGGAAAGGCTCGGAATTCCCAAGGATTGGAACTGGAATTCCCAAAGATTGGAGGAGCTGGGATTCCCAAAGGTTTGGAAAAGGTGGAATTCCCAAGGATTTGAGGAGCCAGAATTCCCAAGGATTTGAGGAGCCGGAATTCCCAAGGGTTGGAGAAGTTGGAATTCCCAAGGGTTGGGGACAATGGAATTCCAAGGGTTGGAGAAGATGGAATTCCCAAGGCTTGGAGGACCCAGAATTCCCAAGGATTAGATCTGGAATTCCCAAGGCTTGGAGGATCCGCAATTCCCAAGGATTAGATCTGGAATTCCCAAGGATTACATCTGGAATTCCCAAGGATCACATCCGCAATTCCCAAGTTTTGGAGGATCCACAATTCCCAAGGCACAACCACCGCCGGTCACCGTCCTTTATTTGGGGACCTGCCCCGGAATTCCCAAAATTCCCGGAAAGGCTGGGATCCTTCGGGATCCGCCGGGAAGGGCGGCGGGGGGGCGGCGATCGAGGGGGCGCGGCCGCCCCGGCTACGAGAATTCCCAAGGATTGGATCTGGAATTCCCAAGGATTGGAGGAGCTGGAATTCTCAAGGATTAGATCTGGAATTCCCAAGGATTGGAGGAGCTGGAATTCTCAAGGATTAGATCTGGAATTCCCAAGGATTGGAGGAGCTGCATTTCCAGGGATTAGATCTGGAATTCCCAAGGATTGGAGAAGATGGAATTCCAAAGGTTTGGAGAAGGTGGAATTCCCAAGGGTTGGCGGAGCTGCAATTCCCAAGGATTAGATCTGGAATTCCCAAGGATTACACCTGGAATTCCCAAGGCTTGGAGGATCTGGAATTTCCAAGTGTTGGAGGAGCTGGAATTCCCAAGGACTGGAGCTGGAATTCCCAACGGTTGGAGAAGATGGAATTCCCAAGGCTTGAAGGAACTGGAATTCCCAAGGATTACATCTGGAATTCCCAAGGATTAGATCTGGAATTCCCAAGGGTTGGAGAAGATGGGAATCCCAAGGTTTGGAGGATCCGCAATTCCCAAGGTTTGGAGAAGATGGAATTCGCAAGGCTTGGAGTAGCTGGAATTCCCAAGGATTGGAACTGGAATTCCCAAGGGTTGGAGACAATGGAATTCCCAAGGGTTGGAGAAGCTGGAATTCCAAAGGTTTGGAGGATCCACAATTCCCAAGGCACCACCACCATCGGTCACCGTCCTTTATTTGGGGACCTGCCCCGGAATTCCCAGAATTCCCGGAAAGGCTGGGATCCTTCGGGATCCGCCGGGAAGGGCGGCGGGGGGGCGGCGACCGAGGGGGCACGGCCGCCCTGGCTACGAGAATTCCCAAGGATTGGATCTGGAATTCCCAAGGATTAGATCTGGAATTCCCAAGGCTTGGAGGAGCTGGAATTCCCAAGGATTGGATCTGGAATTCCCAAGGAATGGAGCTGGAATTCCCAAGGATTAGAGCCGCAATTCCCAAGGATTAGATCTGGAATTCCCAAGGCTTGGAGGATCCGCAATTCCCAAGGATTGGATCTGGAATTCCCAAGGGTTACATCCGCAATTCCCAAGGTTTGGAGGATCCACAATTCCCAAGGTTTGGAGGATCCGCAATTCTCAAGGATTAGAGCCGCAATTCCCAAGGATTAGATCTGGAATTCCCAAGGCTTGGAGGATCCACATTTCCCACGGATTAGATCTGGAATTCCCAAGGATTACATCCGCAATTCCCAAGTTTTGGAGGATCCACAATTCCCAAGGCACCACCACCGCCGGTCACCGTCCTTTATTTGGGGACCTGCCCCGGAATTCCCAAAATTCCCGGAAAGGCTGGGATCCTTCGGGATCCGCCGGGAAGGGCGGCGGGGGGGCGGCGACCGAGGGGGCGCGGCCGCCCCGGCTACGAGAATTCCTGGACAAACTTGGTGTAGAAGGCGCTCAGCTTTTCCAGAAGGATCTTCAGCTTCTCCGTGGGCGGCAGGATGGTCATGCTGCGGGAAAACACGGGAATTCGGGATCGGGGTTGGGATTTGGGATTTGGGGATTTGGGGGTTTGGGGTTGGGGGATTTGGGGATTTGGGGGTTTGGGGTTTGGGGAATTTGGGGTTTGGGGATTTGGGAATTTGGGATTTGGGATTTGGAAATTTTGGATGGGGGTTTTGGGGATTTGGGCATTTGGGAATTGGGGATTTGGGAGTTTGGGATTTGGGGTTTGGGGTTTGGGGATTGGGGATTTCAGATTTTGGGGGTTTGGGAATAGGGAATTTGGGATT
Source organism: Fringilla coelebs (assembly GCF_963513975.1). NCBI lineage: Eukaryota > Metazoa > Chordata > Aves > Passeriformes > Fringillidae > Fringilla > Fringilla coelebs. The sequence goes on along the minus strand of NC_140028.1, from coordinate 1,326,493 downwards.
TGAGGATTTGGGGATTTTGGATTTGGAGGTTTGGGGATTTGGGGATTTCGGAATTGGGGATTTGGGGATTTGGGGATTTGTGATTTGGGAATTGGGGATTTGGGGATTTGGAGATTCAGGGATTTGGGGATTTGGAGGTTTGGGGATTTGGGGATTTGGGATTTGAGGATTGGGGTTTTGGGGATTTGGAGATTGGGGATTTGGGAATTGGGAATTTGGGATTTGGGAATTGGGGATTTCAGGATTTGGTGATTTGGGAATTGGGAATTTGGGGATTAGGGAGTTTGGGGTTTGGGGTTTGGGGTTTCGGGATTTGGGAATTGGGGATTTTGGGGATTTGGGGATTTGGGATTTGGGGATTTGGGGTGGGAGGAACAGGGAATTTGGGGATTGGGGATTTGGGGGTTTGGGAATTGGGGATTTTGGATTTGGAGGTTTGGGGATTTGGGAATTGGGGATTTGGGGATTTGGGGATTTGTAATTTGGGAATTGGGGATTTGGGGATTTGGAGATTCAGGGATTTGGGGATTTGGAGGTTTGGGGATTTGGGGATTGGGGATTTGGGAATTTGGGATTTGGGAGGGAGGATTTGGGAATTTGGGGATTTGGGGATTGTGGGTTTAGGGTTTGGGGGTTTGGGGATTGGGATTTTGGGGATTTGGGGATTTAAGGATTTGGGGATTTGGGGATTTGGCGATTCAGGGATTTGGGGATTGGAGACTTGGGGATTTGGGATTTGGTGGTTTGGGCATTTGGGGATTAGGGGACTGGGGGGAACAGGGAATTTGGGGATTTGGGAATTGGGGATTGGGGAATTTGGGAATTTGGGGATATGGGATTTGGGGGTTTGGGGGTTTGGGGATTTGGGAATTTGGGATTTAGGGTTTGGGGATTGGGGATTTCGGGATTTGGGATTTGGGGATTGGGGAATTGGGCATTTGGGGGTTTGGGATTTGGGGATTGGGGAATTCGGGATTTGGGGATTTGGGATTTGGGATGGGGGATTTGGGATGGGGCATTTGGGAATTGGGGATTTGGGGGTTTTGCATTTGGGATGGGGGAACAGGAAATTTCAGGATTGGGGATTTGGGATTTGGGGATTTGGGATTTGGGGATTTAGGATGGGGGGATTTGGGAATTTGGGGATTGGGGATTTCGGGATTTGGAGTTTTGGGATTTGGGGACTGGGGATTTGGGAATTTGAGGGTTTGGACTTTTGGGGATTTGGTGATTTGGGCATTTAGGGATTTGGGAATTGGGGATTTGGGCATTTGGGCATTTAGGGATTTGGGGGTTTGGGATTTGGGGATTGGGGAATTGGGGATGGAGGAAACAGGGAATTTGGGATTTAGGGATTTAGGGATTTAGGGATTTAGGGATTTAGGGATTTGGGATTTGGGGATTTAGGGATTTGGGGAGTTGGGGATTTGGGATTTGGGATGGGGCATTTGGGAATTGGGGTTTTGGGGGTTTGGGCATTTGGGATGGAGGGAACAGGGAATTTCAGGATTGCAGATTTGGGCATTTGGGGATTGGGGATTTGGGGATTTGGGGATTGGGGACAGGGAGATTTGGGGATTTGGGGTGGAGGATTTTGGAATTTGGGATGGGGAATTTGGCATGGGGGGATTTGGGAATGTGGGGATTTGGGATGGGGGAACAGACAATTTGGGATGGGATCTCCCAGAAACAGGGAATTTGGGGTGGGATGCTCCCAGGAAGAGGGAATTTGGGGTGGGATCTCACAAGAACAGGGAATTTGGGGTGGGATCTCCCAGGAACAGGGAATTTGGGATGAGAATTCCAGGAAGAGGGAATTTGGGGTGGGATCTTCCAGAAACAGGGAATTTGGGATGGGATCTCCCAAGAACAGGAAATTTGGGATGAGAATTCCAGGAACAGGGAATTTGGGATGAGAATTCCCGGAACAGGGAATTTGGGATGAGAATTCCAGGAAGAGGGAATTTGGGGTGGGATCTCCCGGGAACAGGGAATTTGGGGTGGGATCTTCCAGGAACAGGAAATTTGGGATGAGAATTCCAGGAACAGGGAATTTGGGGTAGGATCTCACGGGAACAGGAAATTTGGGATGAGAATTCCAGGAAGAGGGAATTTGGGGTGGGATCTCCCAAGAACAGGGAATTTGGGATGAGATCTCCCAGGAACAGGGAATTTGGGATGAGAATTCCCGGAGCAGGGAATTTGGGGGGGGATGCTCCCGGAACCCACCGGAAGTGGTAGGTGCCTTCCTTCTGCCCGAAGCCGCTGCCGGGGACGACGCAGATCCCGGTTTCCTCCAGGAGCCGCATGCAGAAAAACATGTCCGGGCTCTGGTTCTTCTCCTGGGAATGGGGACGGAATTCCGGCGTCGGGAAAAGCGGGATCCGACCCCGCGGGGGGCTGAGGGATCGTCCCGCACACCCCAGAGGGATCGGGATCCATCCCAGTGAGCCCCACAATTCCTGGGATTGATCCCAGTGAGTCCCACAATTCCTGGGATTGATCCCAAAGAGTCCCACAATTCCTGGGATTGATCCCAAGGATTCCCACAATTCCTGGGATTGATCCCAATGAGTCCCATATGGATCAGGATTGATCCCCATGAGTCCCACAATTCCTGGGATCGATCCCAATGAGTCCCACAATTCCTGGGATTGATCCCCATGAGCCCCACAATTCCTGGGATTGATCCCAGTGATTCCCACAATTCCTGGGATTGATCCCAGTGAGCCCCACAATTCCTGGGATCCATCCCAATGAGTCCCACAATTCCTGGGATTGATCCCAGTGAGTCCCACAATTCCTGGGATTGATCCCAATGAGCCCCACAATTCCTGGGATCGATCCCAATGAGTCCCACAATTCCTGGGATTGATCCCAGTGAGTCCCACAATTCCTGGGATTGATCCCAATGAGCCCCACAATTCCTGGGATTGATCCCAGTGAGTCCCACAATTCCTGGGATGGATCCCAGTGAGTCCCACAGCTCCCAGGATTGATCCCATCCATCCCAACATCTCCCAGTTGGAATTCCATCCATCCCAGCTGGGATCCCATCCATCCCAGTTGGGATCCCTCTCATCCCCACATCTCCCAGTTGGGATCCCGTCCATCCCAGTTGGGATCCTGTCCATCCCAGTTGGGATCCCGTCCTTCCCAGCTGGGATCCCATTCATCCCAGTTGGGATCCCGCCCAACCCCACATCTCCCAGTTGGGATCCAACCCATCCCAACATCTCCCAGTTGGAATCCCATCCATCCCAGTTGGGATCCTGTCCATCCCAGTTGGGATTTCAACCATCCCAACATCTCCCAGTTGGAATCCTGCCCATCCCCGTGTTCCCGGTGTGGCTCCCGACCATCCCAACATCTCCCAGTTGGGATCCTGTCCTTCCCAGTTGGGATCCCATCCATCCCAGTTTGGCTCCTGCCCATCCCCACATTCACAGTTGGGATCGCATCCATCCCCACATCTCCCAGTTTGGATCAATCCCATCCCAACATCTCCCAGTTGGGATCCTGACCATTCCCACATCGCCCAATTGGGATCCCGTCCATTCCAACATCTCCCAGTTGGGATCCCGTCCATCCCAGTTTGGCTCCTGCCCATCCCCCCATCTCCCAGTTGGGATCCCGCCCGTCCCCGCGTTCCCGGTGTGGCTCCCGCCCATCCCAACATCTCCCAGTTGGGATCCCGTCCATCCCAGTTGGGATCCTGTCCATTCCCACATCTCCCATTCTGGATCCCACCCATCCCAGTTGCGATCCCATCCCAGTTGGGATCCTTTCCATTCCCACATCTCCCAGTTGGGATCCCACCCATCCCAACATCTCCCAGTTGGGATCATGTCCTTCCCAGTTGGTGTTGGATCTTGGGACTTTGAGATCTTGGGATTTTGGGGTGTTGGATGTGGGATTTTGGGGTGTTGGGGTGTTGGGAATTTGGGATGTTGGGATTTGGGGTGTTGGAGTCGTGTGCTGATGTTGGATGTTGGGATTTGGGGATTTTGGGATGCTGGGATCTTGGATTTTGAGATATTGAAAGTAGGGATTTTGGGATGTTGGGATTTGGGTATTTGGGGAGGTTGCACGTTGGGATTTTGGGTGTTTGGTCTTGGATTTGGGGTGTGGAATCTTGGGATGTTGGGATTTTGGGATGCTGAGATTTTGGATGTTACAACACTGGGATTTGGGGATTTGGGATTTCAGAATTTGGGAATTTGGGGTTTTGGGATTTCAGAATTCAGGGATTTGGGGATTTGGGAATCTGGGATTACAGAATTTGGGGATTTGGGGACTCTGGGATTTGGGGATTTCGGTGTTTTGGGATGCTGGTAGTTCAGGATACGCTGGAATTTTGCAATTTTGAGATTTTAGAATTTTGGGATTTGAGGATTTGAGGATTTGGGATTTGGAGATTTGGGGATTTCTGAACTTCGGGATTTTGGGATATTGGGATTTGAAGATTTGGGGATTTCAGGACTTTGGGGGTTGGGATTTCAGGATTTGGGGATTTGGGGATTTCAGGACTTGATTTGGGGATTTCATAACTTGGGGATTTGGGGATTTGGGATTTCAGGATACACTGGGGATTTTGGGATTTGGAGATTTGGGACTTTGGGATTTGGGATTTCATCATTTGGGGATTTGGGATTTGGGGATTTCGGGACAGTGGGATTTCAGGAAATTCTGAGATTTGGGATTTCAGGATTTGGGGATTTGGGACTTCAGATTTTGGGGATTTGGGGGTATCTGGACTTGATTTGGGGATTTCGTAACTTTGGGATTTGGGGATTTGGGATTTGAGGATTTGAGGATTTGGGGATTTGAGGATTTGGGGATTTGAGGATTTGAGACTTTGGGATTTGGGGATTTGGGATTTGGTGATTTGAGGATTTCAGGACTTGATTTGGGGATTTCATAACTTTAGGATTTGGGGATTTGGGATTTCAGGATACACTGGGAATTTTGGGATTTGGGGATTTGGAGATTCGGGACTTTGAGATTTCAGGATTTGGGATTTCAGCATTTGGGGATTTGGGATTTCAGAAAATTCTGAGATTCGGGATTTCAGGATTTGGGATCTGGGGGCTTTGAACTTCAGATTTTGGGGATTTGGGGATTTCAGGACTTGATTTGGGGATTTCGTAACTTGGGGATTTGGGATTTTGAGATTTGGGATTTGGGGATTGGAGGCTTTGGGATTTGAGGATTTGGGGATTTGGGGACTTTGAGATTTCAGGATACGCTGGGATTTTGGGATGCTGGGATTTGGGGATTTGGAGATTTGGGACTTTGGGATTTGGGATTCGGGGGTTTCGGGACAGTGGGATTTCAGGAAATTCTGAGATTTGGGATTTCAGGATTTGGGATTTGGGGATTTGGGGCTTCAGGTTTGGGGGATTTGGGGGTTTCAGGACTTGATTTGGGGATTTGGGATTTGGGGATTTGGGGATTTCAGGACTTGATTTGGGGATTTGGGATTTGGGGATTTGGGGATTTGGGGATTTGGGGACTTGATTTGTTGATTTCGTAACTTTAGGATTTGGGATTTGGGATTTCAGGATACACTGGGAATTTTGGGATTTGGGGATTTGGAGATTTGGGGGTTTCAGGACAGTGGAATTTCAGAAAATTCTGAGATTTGGGATTTGGGGATTTGGGGATTTCAGGACTTGATTTGGGGATTTGGGATTTGGGGATTTGGGGATTTGAGGATTTGAGACTTTGGGATTTGGGGATTTCAGGACTTGATTTGGGGATTTCATAACTTTGGGATTTGGGGATTTGGGATTTCAGGATTCACTGGGGATTTTGGGATTTGCAGATTTGGAGATTTGGAACTTTGGGATTTGGGATTTGGGATTTGGGATTTGAGGATTTGGGGATTTGGGGACTTTGAGATTTCAGGATACACTGGGATTTTGGGATGCTGGGATTTGGGGATTTGGAGATTTGGGACTTTGGGATTTGGGATTTTGGGACAGTGGGATTTCAGAAAATTCTGAGATTTGGGATTTCAGGATTTGGGGATTTGGGGCTTCAGATTTTGGGGATTTGGGGATTTCAGGACTTGATTTGGGGATTTCGTAACTTGGGGATTTGGGGATTTGGGATTTTCATATTTGGGATTTGGGGATTGGAGGCTTTGGGATTTGGGGATTTTGGGATTTGGGGATTTGGGGATTTGAGGATTTGGGGATTTGGGGATTTGGGATTTCAGGATTTGGGGATTTGGGACTTCAGATTTTGGGGATTTGGTGGTTTCAGGACTTGATTTGGGGATTTTGTAACTTTGGGATTTGGAGATTTGAGATTTGGGGATTTGGGATTTTGGGATTTGGGGATTTGGGATTTTGGGATTTGGGGATTTCAGGACTTGATTTGGGGATTTCGTAACTTGGGGATTTGGGGATTTGGGATTTCAGGATACACTGGGAATTTTGGGATTTGGGGATTTGGGACTTTGGGATTTGGGATTTGAGGATTTGGGGACTGAGATTTCAGGATACGCTGGGATTTTGGGATGCTGGGATTTGGGGATTTGGAGATTTGGGACTTTGGGATTTGGGATTTCATCATTTGGGGATTTGGGATTTGGGGATTTCGGGACAGTGGGATTTCAGGAAATTCTGAGATTTGGGATTTGGGGATTTGGGGTTTCAGGATTTGGGGATTTGGGACTTCAGATTTTGGGGATTTGGGGGTATCTGGACTTGATTTGGGGATTTCGTAACTTTGGGATTTGGGGATTTGGGATTTGAGGATTTGAGGATTTGGGGATTTGAGACATTGGGATTTGGGATTTGGGATTTCAGCTTTTGGGGATTTGGGGATTTCAGGACTTGATTTGGGGATTTCATAACTTGGGGATTTGGGGATTTGGGATTTCAGGATACACTGGGAATTTTGGGATTTGGGGATTTGGAGATTCGGGACTTTGGGATTTGGGATTTCAGGATTTGGGGATTTGGGATTTGGGGGTTTCAGGACAGTGGGATTTCAGGAAATTCTGAGATTTGGGATTTCAGGATTTGGGGATTTGGGATTTCAGATTTTGGGGATTTGGGGGTTTCAGGACTTGATTTGGGGATTTTGTAACTTTGGGATTTGGAGATTTGGGATTTGGGGTTTTTGGGATTTGGGGATTTGGGATTTTGGGATTTGGGGATTTGAGGATTTGGGGATTTGGGATTTCAGGATTTGGGGATTTGGGACTTCAGACTTTGGGGATTTGGGGGTTTCAGGACTTGATTTGGGGATTTTGTAACTTTGGGATTTGGGGATTTGGGGATTTTGTAACTTTGGGATTTGGGGATTTGGGATTTTGGGATTTGAGGATTTTGGGATTTGGGATTTTGAGATTTGGGATTTGGGGATTTGGGGATTTGGGGTTTTGGGATTTGAGGATTTTGGGATTTGGGATTTGGGGGCTCCGTGTTCCCCCCAGGCTGTCGCTGCTGCTCCGGCGCCGCTTCCAGGCCCAATTCCTGCGGGAATTCTCCTGAGCCGGAACCCCTCAGGAACCCCAACCCCAGCTCGGGATTGCTCCGGAACCTTCTGGAAAACCCCAAAAACCTCGGCCGGGATTTCCACGGCAGAACAAGGAGCTGATCGATCCCAGAATCCGGGATCTGGGAAAAAAAACAGGTCCAAAATCCCAATTCCAGGAGCAAAATGGAGCCGGAATTCCCAAGGGTTGGAGAAGATGGAATTCCCAAGGGCTGGAGTTGGAATTCCCAAGGGTTGTAACTGGAATTCCCAAAGATTGGAGGAGCTGGGATTCCCAATGGTTGGAGAAGATGGAATTCCCAAGGTTGGAGAGGATGGAATTCCCAAGGATTAGATCTGGAATTCCCAAGGGTTGGAGACAATGGAATTCCCATGGGTTGGAGAAGCTGGAATTCCCAAGGCTTGGAGCTGCAATTCCCAAGGATTAGATCTGGAATTCCCAAGGTTTGGAGGAGCCAGAATTCCCAACGATTGGAGAAGTTGGAATTCCCAAGAATTAGATCTGGAATTCCCAAGGCTTGGAGGATCCACAATTCCCAAGGATTAGATCTGGAATTCCCAAGGCTTGGAGGACCCACAATTCCCAAGAATTAGATCTGGAATTCCCAAGGATTACATCTGGAATTCCCAAGGTTTGGAGGAACTGCAATTTGCAAGGATTACATCTGGAATTCCCAAGGATTACATCTGGAATTCCCAAGGATTACATCTGGAATTCCCAAGGTTTGGAGGAACTGCAATTCCCAAGGATTAGATCTGGAATTCCCAAGCCTTGGAGGAACTGGAATTCCCAAGGATTGGAGCTGGAATTCCCAAGGAATGGAGCTGGAATTCCCAAGTGTTGGAGAAGATGGAATTCCCAAGGATTAGATCTGGAATTCCCAAGGGCTGCAGAAGATGGAATTCCCAAGGATTAAATCTGGAATTTCCAAGGGTTGGACGAGCCAGAATTCCCAAAGGCTGGAGGAGCTGGAATTCCCAAGGGTTGGAGGAGCTGGAATTCCCAAGGCTTGAAGGAACTGGAATTCCCAAGGATTGGAACTGGAATTCCCAAAGATTGGAGGAGCTGGGATTCCCAAAGGTTTGGAAAAGGTGGAATTCCCAAGGATTTGAGGAGCCAGAATTCCCAAGGATTTGAGGAGCCGGAATTCCCAAGGGTTGGAGAAGTTGGAATTCCCAAGGGTTGGGGACAATGGAATTCCAAGGGTTGGAGAAGATGGAATTCCCAAGGCTTGGAGGACCCACAATTCCCAAGGATTAGATCTGGAATTCCCAAAGGGCTGGAGGATCCGCAATTCCCAAGGATTAGATCTGGAATTCCCAAGGATTGGAGGAGCTGGAATTCTCACGGGTTAGAGGAGCTGGAATTCCCAAGGGTTGGAGGAGCTGGAATTCCCAAGGGCTGCAGAGGATGGAATTCCCAAGGATTAGATCTGGAATTCCCAAGGATTACACCTGGAATTCCCAAGGCTTGGAGGAACTGGAATTCCCAAGGTTGGGAGGAGTTGGAATTCCCAAAGATTGGAGGATCCGCAATTCCCAAGGGTTGGAGGAGCTGGAATTCCCAAGGTTTGGAGAAGATGGAATTCCCAAGGGTTGAAGAAGCCAGAATTCCCAAGGATTAGATCCGGAATTCCCAAGGCTTGGAGGATCCGCAATTCCCAAGGATTAGATCTGGAATTCCCAAGAATTAGATCTGGAATTCCCAAGGCTTGGAGGACCCACAATTCCCAAGGATTACATCTGGAATTCCCAAGGATTACATCTGGAATTCCCAAGGATTACATCCGCAATTCCCAAGTTTTGGAGGATCCGCAATTCCCAAGGATTACATCCGCAATTCCCAAGTTTTGGAGGATCCACAATTCCCAAGGCACCACCACAACCATCGGTCACCGTCCTTTATTTGGGGACCTGCCCCGGAATTCCCAAAATTCCCGGAAAGGCTGGGATCCTTCGGGATCCGCCGGGAAGGGCGGCGGGGGGGCGGCGACCGAGGGGGCGCGGCCGCCCCGGCTACGAGAATTCCCAAGGATTGGATCTGGAATTCCCAAGGATTGGAGAAGCCAGAATTCCCAAGGATTACATCTGGAATTCCCTAGGCTTGGAGGAGCTGGAATTCCCAAGGATTGGAGCTGGAATTCCCAAGGAATGGAGCTGGAATTCCCAAGGATTGGAGGGCCTGGATTTCCAAGGATTAGATCTGGAATTCCCAAGGGTTGGAGAAGATGGAATTCCCAAGGATTAGATCTGGAATTCCCAAGGGTTGGAGGAGCCAGAATTCCCAAGGATTGGAGCTGGAATTCCCAAGGGTTGGAGAAGATGGAATTCGCAAGGAATGGAGGGGCTGGATTTCCAAGGATGAGATCTGGAATTCCCATGGGTTGGCGGAGCTGCAATTCCCAAGGATTAGATCTGCAATTCCCAAGGGTTGGAGAAGCCAGAATTCCCAAGGCTTGGAGGATCCGCAATTCCCAAGGATTGGAGGAGCTGGAATTCCCAAGGATTAGATCTGGAATTCCCAAGGGTTGGATCTGGAATTCCCAAGGATTGGAGAAGATGGAATTCCCAAGGATTAGATCTGGAATTCCCAAGGCTTGGAGAAGATGGGAATCCCAAGGTTTGGAGGATCCGCAATTCCCAAGGTTTGGAGAAGATGGAATTCGCAAGGCTTGGAGTAGCTGGAATTCCCAAGGATTGGAACTGGAATTCCCAAGGGTTGGAGACAATGGAATTCCCAAGGGTTGGAGAAGCTGGAATTCCAAAGGTTTGGAGGATCCGCAATTCCCAAGGCACCACCACCATCGGTCACCGTCCTTTATTTGGGGACCTGCCCCGGAATTCCCAAAATTCCCGGAAAGGCTCGGAATTCCCAAGGATTGGAACTGGAATTCCCAAAGATTGGAGGAGCTGGGATTCCCAAAGGTTTGGAAAAGGTGGAATTCCCAAGGATTTGAGGAGCCGGAATTCCCAAGGGTTGGGGACAATGGAATTCCAAGGGTTGGAGAAGATGGAATTCCCAAGGCTTGGAGGACCCACAATTCCCAAGGATTGGATCTGGAATTCCCAAAGGGCTGGAGGATCCGCAATTCCCAAGGATTAGATCTGGAATTCCCAAGCTTTGGAGGACCCGGAATTCCCAAGTTTTGGAGGATCCGAAATTCCCAAGGCACCACCACCACCATCGTCGGTCACCGTCCTTTATTTGGGGACCTGCCCCGGAATTCCCAAAATTCCCGGAAAGGCTGGGATCCTTCGGGATCCGCCGGGAAGGGCGGCGGGGGGGCGGTGACCGAGGGGGCGTGGCCGCCCCGGCTACGAGAATTCCTGGACAAACTTGGTGTAGAAGGCGCTCAGCTTTTCCAGAAGGATCTTCAGCTTCTCCGTGGGCGGCAGGATGGTCATGCTGCGGGAATAACGGGAATTCGGGATTTGGGAATTTGGGATTTTGGGATTTGGGGGTTTGGGGTTTGGGGGTTTGGGAATTTGGGATTTGGGATTTGGGGATTTGGGAGTTTGGGGTTTGGGGATTTGGGGATTTGGGAATTGGGGAGTTGGGATTTGGGAATTGAGGATTTGGGATTTGGGGATTTGGGATCGGGGATTGGGGGGTTTGGGATTTGAGGATTTGGGGATTTGGAATTTGGGGATTTGGGATTTGGGATGGGGGATTTCGGGATTTGGGATTTGGGATTTGGGGGTTTGGAGTTTGGGGTTTGGGGATTTGGGGATTTGGGGATTGGGGATTTGGGATTTGGGATTTGGGGGTTTGGGGTTTGGGGTTTGGGGATTTGGGGATTTGGGGATTGGGGATTTGGGATTTGGGAGGGAGGACTTGGGAATTTGGGGATTTAGGGATTTGGGATTTGGGGGTTTGGGGATTAGGGGTTTCGGAGTTTGGGGATTTGGGGATTGGGGTTTGGGATTTGAGGATTTGGGGATTTGGGATTTGGGGATTTGGGGATTTGGGGGTTTGGGGATTTGGGAATTTGGGGATTGGGGATTTGGGGGTTTGGGGATTTGGGAATTGGGGATTTGGGATTTGGGGAATTTGGGATTTGAGGATTTGGGGATTTGGGAATTTGGGGTTTGGGGATTTGGGGATTTGGGATTTGGGAGTTTGGGAATAGGGAATTTGGGATTTGGGATTTGAGGATTTGGGGATTAGGGAATTGGGCATTTAGGGGTTTGGGATTTGGGGATTGGGGAATTTCGGGATTTGGGAGTTGGGGATTTGGGGATTTGGGATTTTGGGGATATGGAATTTGGGATTTGGGGGTTTGGGGATATGAGATTTGGGGATTTGGGATTTGGGAATTCGGAGTTTGAGGATTTGATGAATTGGGATTTGGGAATTGGGGATTTGGGGATTTGGGATGGGAGGAATAGGGAATTTGGGATTTGGGCATTTTGGGTAGGGGGATTTGAGGATTTGGGGATTTGGAATTTGGGGATTTGGGAATTGGGGGTTTGGGAATTTGGGATGAGTTTTTTGGGGATTTGGGAATTTGGGGATTGGGGGTTTGGGGATTTGGGATTTGGGAATTGGGGATTTGAGGATTTAAAGATTTGGGGATTGGGGAATCAGGGATTTGGGGATTTGGGGAATTAGGGATTTGGGGATTGGGGCATTTAGGGATTTGGGATTGGGGTTTTGGGAATTTGGGGATTTGGGAATTGGGGGAACAGGAAATTTGGGGTTTGGGGATTGGGGATTTGGGGGATTTGGGATTTGAGGATTTGGTGATTTGGAAATTAGGGATTTGGGATTTTGGGGATATGGGATTTGGGATTTGGGGATTTGGGGATTTGGGGATTTATGATTTAGGGTTTGGGGATTGGGGATTTCGGGATTTGGGATTTGGGGATTAGGGAATTGGGCATTTGGGGATTTGGGGGTTGGGGGATTGGGGAATTTTGGGATTTGGGGAGTTGGGGATTTGGTATTTGGAGATTTGGGGATTTGGGATTTGGGGGTTTGGGAATTGGGGATTTGGGGATTTGGGATTTGGGATTTGGGATTTGGGAATTTGGGAATTGGGGATTTGGGGATTTGGGGATTGGGGGGAACAGGGAATTTGGGATTTGGAGGTTTGGGGATTTAGGGATTTGGGATTTGGTAATTTAGGGATTTGGGGATTTGGGAATTGGGGATTTGGGAATTGGGATGGGGCATTTGGGAATTGGGGATTTGGGGGTTTGGGGATTTGGGATGGAGGGAACAGGGAATTTCAGGATTGCAGATTTGGGGATTTGGGGATTGGGAATTTGGGGATTTTGGGTTTGGGGATTTGAGGATTTGGGATTTTGGGGACAGGGAGATTTGGGGATTTGGGGTGGAGGATTTTGGAATTTGGGATGGGGGGATTTGGGAATTTGGGGATTTGGGAATGGGGGAACAGACAATTTGGGATGGGGTCTCCCAAAACCAGGAAATTTGGGATGAGAATTCCCGGAAGAGGGAATTTGGGGGCGATGCTCCCGGAACCCACCGGAAGTGGTAGGTGCCTTCCTTCTGCCCGAAGCCGCTGCCGGGGACGACGCAGATCCCGGTTTCCTCCAGGAGCCGCATGCAGAAGAACATGTCCGGGCTCTGGTTCTTCTCCTGGGAATCGGGGACGGAATTCCGGGGTCGGGAAAACCGGGATCCGATCCCGCGGGGGGCTGAGGGATCGTCCCACACACCCCGCAGGGATGGGGATCCATCCCAGTGAGCCCCACAATTCCTGGGATTGATCCCAGTGAGTCCCACAATTCCTGGGATTGATCCCAAAGAGTCCCACAATTCCTGGGATTGATCCCAAGGATTCCCACAATTCCTGGGATTGATCCCAATGAGTCCCACAGGGATCAGGATTGATCCCAATGAGCCCCACAATTCCTGGGATTCATCCCAATGAGTTCCACAATTCCTGGGATCGATCCCTGTGAGCCCCACAATTCCTGGGATGGATCCCAGTGAGCCCCACAATTCCTGGGATCCATCCCAACGATTCCCACAATTCCTGGGATCCATCCCCACAAGTCCCACAATTCCTGGGATCGATCCCAGTGAGTCCCACAATTCCTGGGATTGATCCCAAAGAGTCCCACAATTCCTGGGATCCATCCCCGTGAGCCCCACAATTCCTGGGATTGATCCCAATGAGTTCCACAGTTCCTGGGATCCATCCCAATGAGTTCCACAATTCCTGGGATTGATCCCCATAAGTCCCACAATTCCTGGGATGGATCCATCCCAATGAGTCCCACAATTCCTGGGATCGATCCAAATGATTCCCACAATTCCTGGGATTGATCCTAATGAGCCCCACAATTCCTGGGATCCATCCCAATGAGTTCCACAGGGATCAGGATCGATCCCAGTGAGTCCCACAATTCCTGGGATCCATCCCCATGAGTCCCACAATTCCTGGGATCCATCCCAATGAGCCCCACAATTCCTGGGGTTTATCCCTGTGAGTCACACAATTCCTGGGATCGATCCCTGTGAGTCCCATATGGATCGGGATCCATGCCCATGAGTCCCACAATTCCTGGGATCCATCCCCATGAGCCCCACAATTCCTGGGATTGATCCCGGTGAGCCCCACAATTCCTGGGATCCATCCCAATGAGTCCCATATGGATCAGGATTGATCCCAGTGAGCCCCACAATTCCTGGGATTCATCCCAGTGAGTCCCACAATTCCTGGGATCCATCCCCGTGAGCCCCACAATTCCTGGGATTGATCCCCACGAGTTCCACAATTCCTGGGATTCATCCCAATGAGTCCCACAATTCCTGGGATTGATCCCCATGAGCCCCACAATTCCTGGGATTGATCCCAACGAGTCCCACAATTCCTGGGATCCATCCCAATGAGCCCCACAATTCCTGGGATTGATCCCAATGAGTCCCACAAATCCTGGGATTGATCCCAATGAGTCCCACATTTCCTGGGATTGATCCTGATGAGTCCCACAATTCCTGGGATCGATCCCAGTGAGTCCCATATGGATCAGGATTGATCCCAATGAGTCCCACAATTCCTGGGATTGATCCAAATGATTCCCACAATTCCTGGGATTGATCCTGATGAGTCCCACAATTCCTGGGATCCATCCCCGTGAGCCCCACAATTCCTGGGATTGATCCCAAAGAGTCTCACAAATCCTGGGATTGATCCCAATGAGTCCCACATGGATCAGGATTGATCCCAATGAGCCCCACAATTCCTGGGATCCATCCCCATGAGTCCCACAATTCCTGGGATTGATCCCAGTGAGTCCCACAATTCCTGGGATGGATCCCAATGAGTCCCACATGGATCAGGGTCGATCCCAATGAGTCCCACAATTCCTGGGATCAATCCCAGTGAGTCCCACAGGGATCAGGATCGATCCCAGTGAGTCCCACAGCTCCTGGGATTGATCCCATCCATCCCAACATCCCCCAGTTGAAATCCCATCCATCCCAGCTGGGATCCTCTCCATCCCAACATCTCCCAGTTGGGATCCCGTCCATCCCAGTTTGGCTCCTGCCCATCCCCACATCTCCCAGTTGGGATCCCATCCATCCCCACATCTCCCAGTTTGGATCAATCCCATCCCAACATCTCCCAGTTGGGTTCCTGACCATTCCCACATCTCCCAGTTGGGATCCTGACCATTCCCACATCTTCCAGTTGGGATCCTGCCCATTTCCAGTGTGGCTCCTGCCCGTCCCCACATTCCCAGTGTGGCTCCTGCCCATCCCAACATCTCCCAGTCGGGATCCTGTCCTTCCCAGTTGGGATCCCGTCCATCCCAGTTGGGATCCCGCCCATCCCAACATCTCCCAGTTGGGATCCTGTCCATCCCAGTTTGACTCCCACCCATCCCCACATTCCCGGCATGGCTCCCGCCCGTTCCCGGTGTGGTTCCCGCTCCTCCCCGCATTCCCGGCATGGCTCCCGCCCATTCCCGGCGCGGCTCCTGCCCGATCCCGGCGGCATTCCCGGACCTTGGCGGCGGCCACGGCGCGGGCGGGCAGGTCGATGCGGGGGAAGGAGTACATGGCGCCCTGCACGGGGTTGCAGTGGATGCCCGGCGTGCGGTTGAAGATCTCCTCCGTCAGCCGCGCCTTCTCCGCCAGGGCGCTGAGCACCGCCTCCTTCTCCTGCCGCGGGAACGGAGACTCCTGCAATTCCTGCAATTCCCACCCAGGCCTTCCCGTGTCCCATGAGCCCATTGTCCCATTGACACATTATCCCATTATCCCACTATCCCATTCCTTCATTATCCCATTCCCCATTATCCTACTACCACATTATCCATGCCATTACCTCATTATCCCATTACCCCATTATCCCATTATCCCATTCCTCCATTATCCCATTCCCCAGTATCCTACTACCACATTATCCATCCCATTACCTCATTATCCCATTGTCTCATTATCTCATCCCATCCCAATCCCATTATCCCATTATCTCATCCCATCCCATCCCAATCCCATTATCCCATTATCCCATTATCCCATTATCCCATTATCTCATCTCATCCCATCCCAATCCCATGATCCCATTATCCCATTATCTCATCTCATCCCATCCCAATCCCATTATCCCATTATCCCATCTCATCCCATCCCAATCCCATTATCCCATTACCCCATTATCCCATTATCCCATTACCCCATTATCCATGCCATTACCCCATTATCCCATTACCCCATTATCCCATTACCCCATTATCCCATTACCCCATTATCCCATTATCCCATTACCCCATTATCCATGCCATTACCCCATTATCCCATTATCCCATTATCCCATTATCCCATTATCCCATTATCTCATCTCATCCCAATCCCATTATCCCATTATCCCATTCCCCCATTATCCCACTACCCTATTACCCCATTATCCATGCCATTACCTCATTATCCCATTATCCCATTATCCCATTATCCCATCTCATCCCATCCCAATCCCATTATCCCATTATCCCATTATCCCATTATCCCATTATCCCATCCCAATCCCATTATCCCATTCCCCCATTATCCCATTACCGTATTACCACATTATCCATGCCATTACCTCATTATCCCATTATCCCATTATCTCATCTCATCCCATCCCAATCCCATTCCCCCATTATCCCATTATCCCATCTCATCCCATCCCAGATCCATTATCCCATCCCACTGTCCCATCTCATTATCCCATTATCCCATTATCCCATTCCATTACCCCATTATCCCATTATCCCATCTCATCCCATCCCAGTCCCATTATCCCATTCCCCATTATCCTATTACCACATTATCCATGCCATTACCTCATTATCCCATTATCCCATTATCCCATCTCATCCCAATTCCATTATCCCATCCCATTATCCCATTACCCCATTATCCCATTATCCCATTATCTCATCCCATCCCCTTATCCCATCTCATCTCATCCCGATCCCATTATCCCATCCCACTGTCCCATCCCACTATCCCATTATCCCATTAACCCATTCCCCCACTACCCTATTACCCCATTATCCATGCCATTACCTCATTATCCCATTACCCCATTATCCCATTATCCCATTATCCCATTCCATTACCCCATTATCCCATTATCTCATCTCATCCCATCCCAATCCAATTATCCCATTCCCCCATTATCCCATTACCCTATTACCACATTATCCATGCCATTACCTCATTATCCCATTATCCCATTATCTCATCCCATCCCATCCCATTATCCCATCTCATCTCATCCCATCCCAATCCCATTATCCCATCCCATTATCCCATTACCCCATTATCCCATTATCTCATCCCATCCCCTTATCCCATCTCATCTCATCCCAATCCTATTATCCCATCCCACTGTCCCATCTCATTGTCCCATTATCCCATTCCATTATCCCATTTTCCCATTTACCCATTATCCCATTTTCCCATTATTGCATTACCCTATTACCCCATTATCCCATTACCCCATTATCCCATTCCATTATCCCATTACCCCATTAACCCCATTATCCAATTTTCCTATTTTCCCATTATCCCATTACTCCATTATCCCATTATCCCATTTTCCCAGTATTGCATTACCCCATGATCCCAATTAAATTCCATTGCGTTCCCTCACATCCTGTTATCCTGTTATCCTGTTATCCCATTATCCTGCTATCCCATTATCCAATTATCCCATTCTCACATTCTCCCATTATCTCATCCCAGTGAGATCATCCCATTATCCCATTATCCCATTATCCCATTATCCCAATTCAATTCCATTGCATTCCATCCCGTTATCTCATTATCCCGTTATCCCATTATCCTATTACCCCATTATCCCATTACCCCATTATCCCATCCCAATCCCAATCCCAAGGATCCCATCCCACCCCAATCCCAATCCCACAGATCCCAATCCCAATCCCAGTGATCCCAATCCCAATCCCGCCGTGCCTGGAAGTGCTCCTAGGACGGGTTTGGGTGGATCCCAATCACATGGATCCCATCCCTTCCCACCCCAATCCCATGGATCCCAATCCCATCCTGATCCCAATCCCATGGATCCCACCCCAATCCCAATCCCATGGATCCCAATCCCGCCGCTCCATACTGCCTGGAAGTGCTCGTAGGATGGGTCTCTGAGTTTGGGAGGATCCATGACCATGGATCCCATCCCACCCCAATCCAAATCCCATGGATCCCACCCCAATCCCAATGATCCCAATCCCAATCCTACCCCAATCCCAATGCCATGGATCCCATCCCACACCAATGCAAATCCCATGGATCCCACTGCAATCCCACCCCAATCCCATGGATCCCAATCCCATCCCACCCCAATCCCAATCCCATGGATCCCAATCCCATCCCACCCCAATCCCAATCCCATGGATCCCAATCCCATGGATCCCACCCCAATCCCATGGATCCCAATCCCCTGGATCCCCCCCCGAATCCCAATCCCATGGATCCCATCCCACCCCAATCCCAATCCCATGGATCCCAATCCCATGGATCCCACCCCAATCCCATGGATCCCAATCCCATGGATCCCCCCCCAATCCCAATCCCAATACCATGGATACCATCCCACCCCAATCCCAATCCCATGGATCCCACTGCAATCCCACCCCAATCCCATGGATCCCAATCCCATGGATCCCCCCCAATCCCAATCCCAATACCATGGATCCCATCCCACCCCAATCCCAATCCCATGGATCCCACTGCAATCCCACCCCAATCCCATGGATTCCCCCCCAATCCCAATCCCATGGATCCCAATCCCAATCCCATGGATCCCAATCTCATCCCACCCCAATCCCAATCCTATGGATCCCAATCCCATGGATCCCAATGATCCCAATCCCATGGATCCCAATCCCATGGATCCCAATCCCATGGATCCCAATGATCCCAATCCCAATGATCCCAACGATCCCAACGATCCCAATGGTCCCAACGATCCCAACGATCCCAACGATCCCAATCCCTCCGTACCGCCTGGAAGCGCTCGTAGGATGGGTTTGGGTGGATCCCATAACCATGGATCCCACCCCAACCCCATGGATCCCAATCCCATCGATCCCACCCCAATCCCCCCCAATCCCAATGATCCCAATGATCCCAATCCCAATGATCCCAACGATCCCAACGATCCCAACGATCCCAATCCCATCCCAATCCCTCCGTACCGCCTGGAAGCGCTCGTACGAGGGCTCTCCGGGCTTGGGTGGATCCATGACCATGGATCTCATCCCATCCCAATCCCAATCTCAATCCCATCCCACCCCAATCCCCCCCAATCCCAATGATCCAAATGATCCCCAATCCCACCCCAATCCCAGTGATCCCAATGATTCCAACGATCCCAATCCCATCCCAATCTCTCCGTACCGCCTGGAAGCGCTCGTATGAGGGCTCTCCGGGCTTGGGTGGATCCATGACCATGGATCCCATCCCACCCCAATCCCATGGATCCTCCCCCAATCCCAACCCCACGGATCCCAATCCCAATGATCCCAATGATCCCAACGATCCCAATCCCGCCGTACCGCCTGGAAGCGCTCGTAGGACGAATTTGGGTGGATCCCATGACCACGGATCCCATCCCACCACAAACCCAATCCCATGGATCCCAGTGATCCCAATCCCACAGATCCCAATCCCAATCCTAATGATCCCAATGATCCCAATCCCACGGATCCCAATCCCATACTGCCGATCTGTACCGCCTGGAAGCGCTCCTAGGACGGGTTTGGGTGGATCCCAATCACATGGATCCCATCCCAATCCCAAGGATCCCAGTCTCATGGATCCCAATCCCATGGATCCCATCCCACCCCAATCCCAATGATCGCAATGATCCCAATCCCATGGATCCTCCCCCAATCCCAACCCCATGGGATCCCATGACCATGGATCCCATCCCACCCCAACCCCATGGATCCCAATCCCATCGATCCCACCCCAATCCCCCCCAATCCCAATGATCCCAATGATCCCAATCCCACCCCAATCCCAGTGATCCCAATGATCCCAACGATCCCAACGATATCCCAATCCCTCCGTACCGCCTGGAAGCGCTCGTACGAGGGCTCTCCGGGCTTGGGTGGATCCATGACCATGGATCCCATCCCACCCTAATCCCATGGATCCTCCCCCAATCCCATGGATCCCACCCCAATCCCATGGATCCCAATGATCCCAGTGATCCCATGGATCCCATGGATCCCAACGCCATCCCAATCCCTCCGTACCGCCTGGAAGCGCTCGTACGAGGGCTCTCCAGGCTTGGGTGGATCCATGACCGTGGATCCCATCCCACCCCGATCCCAATCTCAATCCCATCCCACCCCAATCCCATGGATCCCCACGGATCCCAATGATCCCAGTGATCCCAATGATCCCAACGATCCCAATGCTCCCAATCCCTCCGTACCGCCTGGAAGCGCTCGTACGAGGGCTCTCCGGGATTGGGTGGATCCATGACCACGGATCCCATCCCACCCCAATCCCATGGATCCTCCCCCAATCCCATGGATCCCACCCCAATCCCATGGATCCCAACGATCCCATGGATCCAAACAATATCCCAATCCCATCCCAATCCCTCCGTACCGCCTGGAAGCGCTCGTACGAGGGCTCTCCGGGCTTGGGCGGGTCCACGATGGTGTCCAGGACCATCTGTCCGGGCACGGGCGGGCACAGACGGACGGACAGCAGCTTGGAGAGCTCGGCCTTCACCTCGGGGTGCAGGTTCACCACCTCCATGTAGCCGCCCCGCAGGCCGCACCTGCCGGGCCCGGAACGCCGGGATCGGGACGGGAATGCCGGGATCCGGGGTGGGGGTTGGGGTGGGGATCCATGGAGAGGCACCCATGGAGGGGACATGTGGGTGGGATCCAGGGATGGGGGTTTGGGATGGGGATCCATGGAGAGGCACCCATGGGTGGGAGATGTGGGTGGGATCCGGGATGGGGATTTGGGATGGGAATCCATGGAGAGGCACCCATGGGTGGGAGATGTGGGTGGGATCCGGGGATAGGGGTTTGGGATGGGGATTTAGGGTGGGAATCCATGGAGAGGCACCCATGGGTGGGAGATGGGGGTGGGATCCGGGGTGGGATCCAGGGATGGGGATTTGGGATGGGAATCCATGGATGGGAACCTATGGAGAAGGATCCACGGATGGGAATCCATGGAGAAGGACCCATGGATGGGGGTTTGGGATGAGAATCCATGGATGGGAACCCATGGAGAGGCACCCATGGGTGGGAGATGTGTGTGGGATTCATGGATGGGACCCATGGATGGGGATTTGGGACGGGATCCATGGATGGGAACCTATGGAGCAGGACCCATGGGTGGGATCCATGGATAAGAACCCATGGAGAGGCACCCATGGATAGGAACCCATGGAGAGGGACCCATGGGTGGGATTCATGGATGGGAACCCATGGAGAGGGACCCATGGGTGGGATCCACGGATGGGATCCATGGATGGGAACCTATGGAGAGGCACCCATGGATGGGATCCATGGATGGGAACCCATGGAGAAGGACCCATGGGTGGGGCTCTGGGATGGGAATCCATGGATAAAACATGGCACCCATGGAATCTCAGAGCATCCAATGTCACCTCCAACCCCAATCCAGGGGATCCAGGGGGTGGTGGCCTCTCCATCCCCAATCCATGACACTCATGGATCCCATCCATGACAATCCATGATCCCCCAGCAGATCCATGGGGTGGTGGCACCTCCATCCCAAATCCATGCCATCCCTGGATCCCATCCATGACAATCCATGATCCCCCAGTAGATCCATGGGGTGGTGGCACCTCCATCCCAAATCCATGACATCCATGGATCCCATCCCTGACAATCCATGATCCCAATCCCAGGAGATCCATGGGGTAGTGACACCTCCATCCCAAATCCATGACATCCATGGGGTGGTGGCACCTCAATCCCAATCCCATGACATCCATGGGGGGGTGTCACCTCCATCCCAAATCCATGACATCCATGGATCCCATCCATGACAATCCATGATCCCAATCCCAAATCCATGCCATCCATGGGGGGGTGACACCACCATCCCAAATCCATGACATCCATGGGGGGGTGTCACCTCCATCCCAAATCCATGACATCCATGGATCCCATCCATGACCATCCATGACCCCAATCCCAAATCCATGACATCCATGGGGTGGGGGCACCTCCATCCCCAATCCATGACAATCCATGACCCCAATCCCAAATCCATGTCATCCATGGCGGGGTGGTGGCCTCTCCATCCCAAATCCCTGACATCCATGGATCCCATCCCTGACCATCCATGACCCCAATCCCAAATCCATGACATCCATGGGGTGGTGGCACCTCCATCCCAAATCCATGACATCCATGGCAATCCATGATCCCAATCCCAAATCCATGACACCCATGGATCCCATCCATGACAATCCATGATCCCAATCCCAAATCCATGACATCCATGGGGCGGTGTCATCTCCATCCCAAATCCATGACATCCATGGCAATCCATGATCCCAATCCCAAATCCATGACATCCATGGGGGGGTGACACCTCCATCCCAAATCCATGACATCCATGGGGCGGTGTCACCTCCATCCCCAATCCCTGACAATCCATGATCCCAATCCCAAATCCATGACATCCATGGGGTGGTGGCACCTCCATCCCCAATCCCTGACATCCATGGCAATCCATGATCCCAATCCCAGGAGATCCATGGGGTGGTGGTGGCACGTCCATCCCAAATCCATGACATCCATGGATCCCATCCATGACCATCCATGACCCCAATCCCAGCAGATCCATGGGGCGGTGTCACCTCCATCCCCAATCCATGACAATCCATGACCCCAACCCCAATCCCACACCATCCATGGGGCGGTGTCACCCCCACCCCCCATCCGACGGGACCCGCGGGGCCATTCCCGGCATTCCCGGCGTTCCCGGCGTTCCCGGCACTCACTCTCCCATGAATCCCTTGGAGATGGAGTGGAAGGAGGCCAGCTCCACCGAGTCCAATCCCAAATCCATGACATCCATGGATCCCATCCCTGACAATCCATGACCCCAATCCCAAATCCATGACATCCATGGGGGGTGACACCTCCATCCCCAATCCATGGCAATCCATGATCCCAATCCCAAATCCATGACAATCCATGGGGTGGTGACCTCTCCATCCCCTATCCATGACATCCATGGGGTGGTGGCCTCTCCATCCCAAATCCATGACATCCATGGATCCCATCCCTGACCATCCATGACCCCAATCCCAAATCCATGACATCCATAGGGGGACCCGCGGGGCCATTCCCGGCATTCCCGGCGTTCCCGGCGTTCCCGGCACTCACTCTCCCATGAATCCCTTGGAGATGGAGTGGAAGGAGGCCAGCTCCACCGAGTCCAATCCCAAATCCATGACATCCATGGATCCCATTCCTGACCATCCATGGGGCGGTGTCACCCCCACCCCCCATTCCGACGGGACCTGCGGGGCCATTCCCGGCGTTCCCGGCATTCCCGGCGTTCCCGGCACTCACTCTCCCATGAATCCCTTGGAGATGGAGTGGAAGGAGGCCAGCTCCACCGAGTCCAATCCCAAATCCATGACATCCATGGATCCCATCCATGACCCCAATCCCAAATCCACGACATCCATAGGGGGACCCGCGGGGCCGTTCCCGGCGTTCCCGGCATTCCCGGCGTTCCCGGCGTTCCCGGCACTCACTCTCCCATGAATCCCTTGGAGATGGAGTGGAAGGAGGCCAGCTCCACCGAGTCCGAGTAGGGCGGCCCCAGCTCCACCAGCACCTTCTTGAACGAGTGGAAGGCCGAGCCCTCGGCGTAGATGTTGTCCTGGTACACCTGGGGGGTGGCAAAGAGGGGATATCCCGGGATGTCAGCGGGAATTCCGGGCTTTTCCCAGCATCCCAAATTCCCAGTGCCCCGCCCACCTCGTCAGCCAGCAGGAAAAGCTTCTCCTCGTAGGCGAACTTGATCACCTGCTCGATGCACTCGCGGCTCTGCACCTGGCCTGGGGACGGCCGCGGCGTCATCCCAACGGGATATCCCATGGATCCCAACGGGATAGCCCATGGATCCCAACGGGATGGCCCATGGATCCCACACCATGGATCCCACTGGGATAGCCCATGGATCCCACACCATGGATCCCACCGGGATGGCCCATGGATCCCGCCGGGATGGCCCATGGATCCCGCCGGGATGGCCCATGGATCCCGCCGGGATGGCCCATGGATCCCACCGGGATGGCCCATGGATCCCACCAGGATAGCCCACGGATCCCAGCCCATGGATCCCAGCCCATGGATCCCACTGGGATAGCCCATGGATCCCACCGGGATAGCCCATGGATCCCACCGGGATGGCTCATGGATCCCACCGGGATAGGCCATGGATCCCAACGGGATGGCCCATGGATCCCGCCGGGATGGCCCATGGATCCCACACCACAGATCCCACCCCATGGCGTCATCCCAACGGGATAGCCCATGGATCCCGCTGGGATAGCCCATGGATCCCACCGGGATGGCCCATGGATCCCACACCACAGATCCCACCCCATGGCGTCATCCCACCGGGATGGCCCATGGATCCCAACGGGATGGCCCATGGATCCCACTGGGATGGCCCATGGATCCCACCGGGATGGACCATGGATCCCACTGGGATGGCCCATGGATCCCACTGGGATAGCCCACGGATCCCACCGGGATAGCCCATGGATCCCAGCCCATGGATCCCACCGGGATAGCCCATGGATCCCAGCCCATGGATCCCACTGGGATATCCCATGGATCCCAGCCCATGGATCCCACCGGGATAGCCCATGGATCCCAGCCCATGGATCCCACTGGGATATCCCATGGATCCCAGCCCATGGATCCCACCGGGATAGCCCATAGATCCCACCGGGATATCCCACGGATCCCAGCCCACGGATCCCACCGGGATGGCCCATGGATCCCAGCCCATGGATCCCACCGGGATATCCCATGGATCCCACCGGGATAGCCCATGGATCCCACCGGGATAGTCCACGGATCCCATGGATCCCATTCCATGGATCCCACCCGGGATACCCCACGGATCCCACCTGAGATATCCCATGGATCCCATCCCAGATGTCCCACCCCATAGATCCCACACACCCCACAGACCCCTCCTCAGTTATCTCACCCCACACACCCCACACACCCCACACACCCCACAGATCCCTCCTCAGATATCTCACCCCACAGACCTCACAGATCCCATTCCAGGTGTCCCATCCCACAGACCCCACACACCCCACAGACCCCTCCTCAGTTATCTCACCCCACACACCCCACACACCCCACACACCCCACACACCCCACACACCCCATCCCAGGTTTCATGCCCCACACACCCCACACACCCCACACACCCCACACCCCCCACACCCCCCACACCCCCCGCGGCCCCCGTTACCGGTGGGGTTGCCGGGGTTGATGATGCACAGCGCCCGGGGGTTGCAGCGCCGGCGGCCCTCGGCCAGCGCCCGCCGCAGCTCGGCCACGTCCAGCGCCCAGCAGCGCTCCTCGGCCAGGTAATAATTCACCTGCGCCGCGTCCAGCTCGGCCAGCGCCGCCGAGTACAGCGGGTACTGCGGGATCGGGATCAGCACCCCCGTGCGCGACCCGCCCGAGCCGCACACCAGCAGCTTCAGCATGTTCTGGGAGGGGACAGGGAGGGGACAGTGAGGGGACAATCAGGGGACAGCGAGGGGACAGTCAGGGGACAATCAGGGAGTGGGATGGGGGACAGCGAGGGGACAGTCAGGGGACAGCACCGCCCGGCACAGCGGGTACTGCGGGATCGGGATCAGCACCCCCGTGCGCGACGAGCCCGAGCCGCACACCAGCAGCTTCAGCATGTTCTGGGGGGTGACAGTCAGGGGACAGCGAGGGGACAGTCAGGGCATGGGGTGGGGGACAGCGAGGGGACAGCGCTGCCGGGGACAGCGGGTACAGCGGGATCGGGATCAGCACCCCCGTGCGCGACCAGCCCGAGCCGCACACCAGCAGCTTCAGCATGTTCTGGGGGGTGACAGAGAGGGGACAGTGAGGGGACAATCAGGGGACAATCATGGGGACAGTCAGGGGACAGCGAGGGGGACAGCGCCGCCCGGTACTGCGGGATCGGGATCAGCACCCCCGTGCGCGACCCGCCCGAGCCGCACACCAGAAGCTTCAGCATGTTCTGGGGACACAGGGAGGGGACAGTGAGGGGACAGCGAGGGGACAGAGTGGGGACAGTTAGGGCATGGGGTGGGGGACAGTCGGGGGACAGCGCTGCCGGGCACAGCGGGCACTGCGGGATCGGGATCAGCACCCCCGTGCGCGACGAGCCCGAGCCGCACACCAGCAGCTTCAGCATGTTCTGGGGACACGGGAAGGCGACAATCAGGGGACAATCAGGGGACAATCATGGGGACAGTCAGGGGACAGCACCGCCCGGTACAGCGGGTACTGCGGGATCGGGATCAGCACCCCCGTGCGCGACCAGCCCGAGCCGCACACCGGCAGCTTCAGCATGTTCTGGGAGGGGACAGGGAGGGGACAATCAGGGGACAATCAGGGGACAATCACGGGGTGGGATGGGGGACAATCAGGGGACAACGCCGCCGGGTACAGCGGGTACAGCGGGATCGGGATCAGCACCCCCGTGCGCGATGAGCCCGAGCCGCACACCAGCAGCTTCAGCATGTTCTGGGAGGGGACAGAGAGGGGACAGTGAGGGGACAGCGAGGGGACAATCACGGAGTGGGGTGGGGAACAGCGAGGGGACAGCGAGGGGACAGCGCCGCCGAGTACAGCGGGTACAGCGGGATCGGGATCAGCACCCCCGTGCGCGACCCGCCCGAGCCGCACACCGGCAGCTTCAGCATGTTCTGGGGGGGGACAGGGAGGGGACAGTGAGGGGACAGAGTGGGGACAGTGAGGGGACAGAGAGGGGACAGTCAGGGGACAGAGAGGGGACAGTC
This sequence comes from Fringilla coelebs, assembly GCF_963513975.1. Taxonomy (NCBI): domain Eukaryota; kingdom Metazoa; phylum Chordata; class Aves; order Passeriformes; family Fringillidae; genus Fringilla; species Fringilla coelebs. The sequence continues at coordinate 1,299,416 of NC_140028.1, read as the reverse complement.
AGAGCATGGGATGGGGGACAGCGAGGGGACAGTCAGGGGACAGTCAGGGGACAGTGCTGCCGAGTACAGCGGGTATTGCGGGAGCGGGATCGGCACCCCCGTGCGCGACAGCAGCTTCAGCACTTTCTGGGGAGGGGACAATCAGGGGACAATCGGGGTGGGGTGGGGTACAGGGAGAGAACGGACAGGGGACAGCGAGGGGACAGCGAGGGGATGGGTTGAGATGGGAATTGGGACATGAAGGGGACAGAGAGGGGACACTGAGGGGACAGCGTGGGGTGGGAATCAGGAGATCGTGGGGACATTGAGGGGACATTGAGGGGACATTGGGGGGACAGGTTGGGGGTGGGAATCGTGGGGACATCGTGGGGACAATGAGGGGACAATCGGGATGGGTTGTGGTGGCAGTCAGGACATTGAGGGGACAATGAGGGGACATGGCTGGGGTGGAGAGAGAGAGCATGGACAGGACATGGGGACATCATGGGGACATTGAGGGGACAGGGTGGGGTGGCATGGGGACAACGAGGGGACACAGTTGGGGTGGCATGGGGACAATGAGGGGACACGGTTGGGGTGGCATGGGGACAATGAGGGGACAGGTTGGGGTGGCATGGGGACAGCGAGGGGACAGGACGGTGATCACAGGGGACAGACGGGACAACGGACAGGACGGTGGGGACAATGAGGGGACAGAGCAACTTGGGGACATCCCGGGGACAACGGGACGGTGGCACACGAGGGACAGCGAGGGGACACCGCCACCATCGCCACGGCAACCACAGGGCCTGGGCGACACCGCGGGGAGCTGGCGCTGTCCCCAGGGGAGGCGTGGGGACACCGAGTGCCACCCCCGCCCCCTCCCCGAGCGACACAAAGGTCCCTTTGTCACCCGCCGCCGTGGGAACGGCCGGGGGTGGCACCGCGCCCGGTGTCCCCGGGATGTCGCGGGGATGGGGGTGGCACCGCGCCCGTTGTCACCGGGATGGGGGGGTGGCACCGCGCCCGGTGTCACCGGGATGTCGTGGGGATGGGGAAGGGGTGGTGGCACCGCGCTCGGTGTCCCCGGGATGTCGCGGGGGTTGGGGGTGGCACCGCGCTCGGTGTCACCGGGATGTCGCGGAAATGGGGGGGTGGCACCGCGGCCGGTGTCACCGAGTTGTCGTGGGGGTTGGGGGTGGCACCGTGCTCGGTGTCACCGGGATGTCGTGGGGATGGGGGGTGGCACCGCGCCCGGTGTCGCCGGGATGTCACGGGAATGGGGGGTGGCACCGCGCCCGGTGTCCCCGGGATGTCGCGGGGATGGGGAAGGGGGGATGGCACCGCGGCCGGTGTCACCGAGTTGTCGTGGGGGTTGGGGGTGGCACCGTGCTCGGTGTCACCGGGATGTCGCGGGAATGGGGGGATGGCACCGTGCTCGGCGTCACCGGGATGTCGCGGGGATTGGGGGTGGCACCGCGCCCGGTGTCCCCGGGATGTCGCAGGGATTTGGGGGATGTCACCGCGCCCGTTGTCCCCGGGATGTCGCGGGGATGTCGCCCGTTGTCCCCGGGATGTCGCAGGGATTTGGGTGGTGTCACCGCGCCCGTTGTCCCCGGGATGTCGCGGGGATGGACAGGGGGGTGTCACCGCACCCGTTGTCCCCGGGATGTCGCGGGGATGGACAGGGGGGTGGCACCACACCCGTTGTCCCCGGGATGTCGCGGGGATGTCGCGGGGATGTCGCAGGGATTTCGGTGGTGTCACCGCGCCCGTTGTCCCCGGGATGTCGCAGGGATTTGGGGGGATGTCACCGCGCCCGTTGTCACCGCGATGTCGCAGGGATTTGGGGTGGTGTCACCGCGCCCGTTGTCCCCGGGATGTCGCAGGGATTTGGGGGATGTCACCGCGCCCATTGTCACCGCGATGTCGCAGGGATTTGGGATGGTGTCACCGCACCCGTTGTCCCCGGGATGTCGCGGGGATGTCGCGGGGATGTCGCGGGGATGTCGCGGGGATGTCGCAGGGATTGGGGGTGGTGTCACCGCACCCGTTGTCCCCGGGATGTCGCAGGGATTGGGGGATGTCACCGCGCCCGTTGTCCCCGCGATGTCGCGGGGGCGGGGCGGGGCAGGGGGTGTGGTGGCCCGTGTCGCGACCCTGTCGCCGTACCACGATGGCGTCGCTGGCGCCGGTGGACAGGAAGATGTTGTCGGGCTTGGCGGGGACGCCGTCGCGGCGCTCGATGTAGCGCGCCACGTTCTCCCGCACCATCTGCACGCCGGGGCTGGCGCTGTACGAGCCTGGCGACAGCGACACCGCGACAGTGTCACCCACACCGGGGTGGCACCTCTGGGGGTGGCACCCCGCAGGGTGGGGGACACCTCTGGGGTGGTGGTACCGCGCAGGGGGTGGTGGCACCGCTCTGGGGGGGGTGGTGGCACCTCTGGGGGTGGTGGCACCGCGCAGGGTGGGGGGGGGTGACACGTCTGGGGGTGGGGGACACCTCTGGGGCTCTGGGGTGGTGACACCGCGCCAGGGGGTTGGGGACATCGGGATGGGGCGGGGGACAGAGGATACGTGGAGTGTGGGGATGGTGGGGACACTGCGGGAGATTGGGGACATTGGGGACATTGGGACAGTGGCGGGATGTTGGGGACATCGGGGGCATTCGGGACACTGGGTGGACATTTGGAACATTGGGGACATTGGGGACACTGGGGGAGATTGGGGACATTGGGGGAGATTGGGGACATTGGAGACATTGGGGACATTGGGACATTTGGGATATTGGAGACTTTGGGGACATTGGGGACATTGGGGGCATTGGGGGGATATCGGGGACATTGGAGACATTGGGGGAGATTGGGGACATTGGAGACATTGGGGACACTGGGAGAGATTGGGGACAGTGGGGACATTGGGGACTTCGGGGGACATTGGACATTGGGGGAGACTGGGGACATCGAGGACATTGGGGACATTGGGGGGATATTGGGGACAGTGGGGACATTGGGACAGTGGGGGGATGTTGGGGACATTGGGGACATTGGGGACAGTGGGGACATTGCAGACTTTAGGGACATTGGGGACATTGGGGACATTGGAGACACTGGAGGGACATTGGGACAGTGGGGAGATGTTAGGGACATTGGGACATGGGGACATTGGGGGGACATTGGGGACATCGAGGACATTTGGGGACATTGGGGGGATATTGGGGACAGTGGGGACATTGGGACAGTGGGGACATTGGGGGAATGTTGGGGACAGTAGGGACATTGGGGACACTGGGGACATTGGGGACATTGGGGACATTTGAGACATCAGGGGATATTGGGGACATTGGGAACATTGGGACATTGGGGACATTGGGCATTGAGGGCATTGGGGACATTGGGGACATTGGGACATTGGGGACATTGGGGACACTGGGGGAACATTGGGGACATTTGGGACATTGGGGACTTTGGGGACATTGGGGACATTGGGACCGTGGGGGGATGTTGGGGACACTGGGCATTGGGGGGACATTGGGGACATTTGGGACATTGGGAAATTTGGGATATTGGGGACTTTGGGGACATTGGTGACACTGGGGGGACATTGGGGACATTGGAGATATTGGGGGACATTGGGGACACTGGGGGAACATTGGGGCCATCATGGGGACATTCAGGACACTGGGGGACACGGGGCATTGGGGGATGTTGGGGACATTGGGGACCTTGGGGGACGTTGGGATTTGGGGGTTTTGGGTGTTGGATTTGGGATTTGGGGGTTTGTGGGATTTTGGGGTTTTGGGATTTTGGGATTTGGGATTTTGGGGTTTTGGGGTTTGGGATGTTGGGATTTGGGATTTTGGGGTTTGGGATGTTGGGATTTGGTGGTTTGGGGTTTTGGGATTTTGGGGTTTGGGATTTTGGGATTTGGGATTTGGGGGTTTGAGGGGTTTTGGGGTTTTGGGGTTTTGTGGGATGTTGGGATTTTGGAGTCTGTTGGATTTGGGATTTTGGAATTTGGGATTTGGGGTTTGGGATGTTGTGGGTGTTGGATTTGGGATTGGGGGTTTGTTGGACTTTATGATTTTGGGACTTTGGGACTTTGGGATTTTTGGGGATTGGGATTTGGGGGTTTGGGATTTTGGGGATTTGGGATTTTAAATTTTGGGATGTCGGGGTTTGTTGGATTTGGGATTTTGGGTTTTGGGGATTTTGGGATTTGGGGGTGTTGGGATTTTGGGGTTTGTTGGGTGTTGGATTTTTGTGGGATGTTGGGATTTTGGAGTCTGTTGGATTTGGGATTTTGGAATTTGGGATTTGGGGTTTTTGGGATGTTGTGGGTGTTGGATTTGGGATTTGGGGGTTCGTTGGACTTTATGATTTTGGGATTTGGGGATTTTGGGGATTTGGGACTTTGAGATTTGGGATTTTGGCGTTGGTCAGATTTGGGATTTTGGGACTTTGGGGTTTGTGGGATTTGGGATTTTTGGGATTTGGGGGTTTGGGATTTTGGGGTTTTGGGGTTTGGGATTTGGGATTTTGGGATTTGGGGGTTTGAGGGGTTTTGGGGTGTTGGGGTTTTGGAGTCTGTTGGATTTGGGATTTTGGAATTTGGGATTTGGGGTTTTTGGGATGTTGTGGGTGTTGGATTTGGGATTTGGGGGTCTGTTGGACTTTATAATTTTGGGACTTTGGGGATTTGGGATTTGGGGATTTGGGGATTTGGGGATTTGGGGATTTTGGGATTTTAGGGGTTGGGATTTTGTGACTTTGGGATTTTGGGGATTTGGGATTTTGGGGATTTGGGATTTTAAATCTTGGGATGTCGGGGTTTGTTGGATTTGGGATTTTGGGTTTTGGGGATTTTGAGATTTGGGGGTGTTGGGATTTTGGGGTTTGTTGGGTGTTGGATTTTTGTGGGATGTTGGGATTTTGGAGTCTGTTGGATTTGGGATTTTGGGATTTGGGGTTTTTGGGATGTTGTGGGTGTTTGATTTGGGATTTGGGGGTCTGTTGGACTTTATGATTTTGGGATTTTGGGGATTTTGGGATTTGGGGATTTGGGGGTTTGGGATTTTGGGGATTTCGGATTTTGGGGATTTCGGATTTTAAATTTTGGGATGTCGGGGTTTGTTGGATTTGGGATTTTGGGTTTTGGGGATTTTGGGATTTGGGGATTTTGGGATTTTGGGGTTTGTTGGGTGTTGGATTTTTGTGGGATGTTGGGATTTTGGAGTCTGTTGGATTTGGGATTTGGGATTTTGGAGTCTGTTGGATTTGGGATTTGGGATTTTGGGGTTGGTTGGATTTGGGGTTTTGGGATTTGGGATTTTGGGGATTGGGGATTTTAAGTTTTGGGATTTTGGGATGTTGAGATTTTGGGATTTTGGGGATTTTGGGACTTTGGGGATTCAGGATTTTTGGATTTTGGGATTTTTGGATTTTGGGATTTTTGGATTTTGGGATTTTTGGGATTTTGGGGATTCTGTCACGCACCCACGCTCTGCCCCCCGCAGGCCCCCAGCAGGCGCTGGGCGCTCCTGGGGTGGGATTTTTGTGGGATTTTTGTGGGATTTTGGGATTTGTGGGATTTTGGGACTTTGGGGATTTCGAGATTTTGGGGATTTTGGGGTGTTGGGATTTGGGGATTTTGGGGTTTGTGTCACCCACCCACGCTCTGCCCCCCGCAGGCCCCCAGCAGGCGCTGGGCGCTCCATGGGGTGGGATTTTTGTGGGATTTTTGTGGGATTTTGGGATTTGTGGGATTTTTGGGATTTGGGGGATTCAGGAATTTGGGATTTTGGGATTTTGGGGTTTTTGGGATTTAGGGATTTTGGGGTTTTGTCACGCACCCACGCTCTGCCCCCCGCAGGCCCCCAGCAGGCGCTGGGCGCTCCTGGGGTTTTGGGATTTTTGTGGGATTTTTGTGGGATTTTGGGATTTGTGGGATTCAGGAATTCGGGATTTTGGGATTTTGGGATTTTAGGATTTTGGGATTTTGGGATTCGGTCACGCACCCACGCTCTGCCCCCCGCAGGCCGCCAGCAGGCGCTGGGCGCTCCTGGGGGTGGGATTTTTGTGGGATTTGGGATTTTTGGGATTCAGGATTTTGGGATTTTGGGACTTTGGGGATTTTGGGATTTTGGGGATTCAGGAATTTGGGATTTTGGGGTTTTGTCACGCACCCACGCTCTGCTCCCCGCAGGCCCCCAGCAGGCGCTGGGCGCTCATGGGGTTTTGGGATTTTTGTGGGATTTTGGGGTTTGTGGGGTTTTGGGGATTCAGGAATTTGGGATTTTGGGATTTTTGGGATTTTGGGATTTTGGGGATTTTGGGATTTGGGGATTTTGGGGTTTTTGTCACGCACCCACGCTCTGTCCCCCGCAGGCCCCCAGCAGGCGCTGGGCGCTCATGGGGTGGGATTTTTGTGGGATTTTTGTGGGATTTTGGGGTTTGTGGGATTTTTGGGGTTTGTGAAATTCGGGATGTTGGGATTTTGGGATTTTGGGGTTTTTGGGATTTAGGTATTTGGGGTTTTTGTCACGCACCCACGCTCTGTCCCCCGCAGGCCCCCAGCAGGCGCTGGGTGCTCATGGGGTGGGATGTTTATGGGATTTTTGGGATTTTGGGATTCAGGATTTTGGGATTTTTGGGATTTTGGGATTTTGGGGATTTTGGGATTTTAGGTATTTGGGGTTTTGTCACGCACCCACGCTCTGCCCCCCGCAGGCCCCCAGCAGGCGCTGGGCGCGCTCCTTGGCGTCGCTGGGCAGGGACTCGTCCTTCATCAGCTCCGGGCACAGACACAGCGCGGCCACCTGGGGGAGGGGACAGCGGTGACACCGCGAGGGGACAGCGGTGACACCGCGAGGGGACAGCGGTGACATCACCACTGCCACCTGAGCGAGGGGACAGCGACAGCGGTGACACCGCGAGGGGACAGCGGTGACACCGGGAAAGGGGACAGCGGTGACACCGCGAGGGGACAGCGGTGACACCGGGAACGGGGACAGCGGTGACACCGGGAACGGGACAGCGGTGACACCGGGAAAGGGGACAGCGGTGACACCGTGAGGGGACAGCGGTGACACCACTGCAGCCACCTGAGCGAGGGGACAGCGACAGCGGTGACACCGGGAAAGGGACAGCGGTGACATCACCATTGCCACCTGAGTGAGGGGACAGCGGTGACACCGCGAGGGGACAGCGGTGACACCGGGAAAGGGACAGCGACAGCGGTGACATCACCACTGCCACCTGAGCGAGGGGACAGCGACAGCGGTGACACCGCGAGGGGACAGCGGTGACACCGCGAGGGGACAGCGACAGCGGTGACACAGGGAAAGGGGACAGCGACAGCGGTGACATCATCACTGCCACCTGAGCGAGGGGACAGCGACAGCGGTGACACCGCGAGGTGACACCGCGAGGGGACAGCGGTGACACCGGGAAAGGGACAGGGACAGCGGTGATGCTGTGGTGGCACCGGAGGGATGGGGACAGGGACAGCCGGGTGACACCGCGAGAGTGGCACTGAGGGGGACAGGGACAGCCGGGTGACACAGCGGCGGTGGCACCAGGAAAGTGGACAGGGACAGCCGGGTGACACGGCTGCCACCTGCCCGGGAGGGGACAGCGACAGCGGTGACACCGCGGTGGTGGCACTGAGGGGGACAGGGACAGCCGGGTGACACAGCGGCGGTGGCATCGGAGGGATGGTGACGGCGACAGCCGGGTGACACCGCCGTGGTGGCACTGGAGGGATGGGGACAGGGACAGCCGGGTGACACCGCCGTGGTGGCACTGGAGGGATGGGGACGGCGACAGCCGGGTGACACCGCGGCGGTGGCATCGGAGGGATGGTGACGGCGACAGCCGGGTGACAAAGCGGTGGTGGCACCGAGAAAGGGGACAGGGACAGCCGGGTGACACCGCCGCCATGGCACCGGAGGGATGGGGACGGCGACAGCCGGGTGACACAGCGGTGGTGGCACCGGGGAGGACAGGGACAGGGACAGCCGGGTGACACGGAGGGGCGGCGGTGTCCCCCGGCGCTGTCCCCGCGCTGTCCCCGCGCTGTCCCCGCGCTGTCCCCGCCGTGTCCCGCCCTGTCCCGCCGTGTCCCCGCGCTGTCCCCGCGCTGTCCCCGCGCTGTCCCGCCCTGTCCCGCCGTGTCCCCGCGCTGTCCCCGCCGTGTCCCCGCGCTGTCCCCGCCGTGTCCCCGCGCTGTCCCCGCGCTGTCCCCGCGCTGTCCCCGGTGTCCCCGCGGTGTCCCCAGGGCCGCACCTGGCGCAGGAAGGTGATGGGCTGCTGGCCCATGGCGTGCGCGTCACCGATGTTGGCCTTGATCACCTCCGTGAAGGGCTTGGGGACACCCTGGGGACAAGGGACAGACATGAGGGGACAGCCAGGGGGACAGGGATGGGGACAAGGGACAGCCATGAGGGGACACCCTGGGGACAAGGGACAGACATGAGGGGACAGCCAGGGGGACAGGGATAGACATGAGGGGACAGGGATGAGGGGACAGGGATGGGGACAGGGATGGGGATGAGGATGGGGACAGCAGGGACAGGGATGGGGACAGGGGACAGCGATGAGGGGACAGGGAGGGGGACAGGGACAGGGATGGGGACAGGGCAGGGACGGGGATAGGGATGGGGACAGGGATGGGGACAGGGATGGGGACAAGGGGACAGTGATGAGGGGACAGGGATAGGGACAGGGACAGGGATGGGGTTAGGGATGGGGACAGGGATGGGGACAGGGATGGGGACAGGGATGGGGACAAGGGGACAGCGATGAGGGGACAGGGACGGGGATAGGGACAGGGATGGGGACAAGGGATGAGGGGACAGGGACAGGGGACAGGGATGAGGGGACAGGGATGGGGATGGGGACAGCGATGGGGACAGGGACAGGGATGGGGACAGGGATGGGGACACTGGGGAGAGGGATGGGGACAGGGATGGGGACAAGGGACAGGGATGGGGACAGGAATGGGGACAAGGGACAGGGATGGGGACAGGGACAGGGATGGGGACAGGAATGGGGACAGGGATGGGGACAGGGATGGGGACAGGGATGGGGACAGAGACAGGGATGGGGACAGGGACAGGGATGGGGACAGGAATGGGGACAGGGATGGGGACAGAGACAGGGGACAGGGACAGCAGGGATAAGGATGGGGACAGGGAACAGGGACAGGGATGGGGACAAGGGGACAGGGATGGGGACACAGGATGGCAACAGGGACAAAGGGGACAGGGATGGGGACAGTGGAGACAGATGGGGAAAAGGTGACAGGAATAGGGGACAGGGACAGGGATGGGGATGGGGACAAGGGGACAGGGATGGGGACAAGGGGACAGGGATGGGGACACAGGGTGGCAACAGGGACAAAGGGGACAGGGATGGGGACAGGGACAGCAGGGATAGGGCAGAGGATGGGGACAGGGGACAGGGATGGGGACAGGGAAGGGACAGAGATCAGGGATGGGGACAAGGGACAGGGGTGGGGACAGCAGGGACAAGGATGGGGACAAGGGACAGGGGACAAGGATGGGGAGAGGGGTGGGGACAAGGTACAGAGACAAGGGGACAGCAGGGACAGCAGGGACAGGGGTGGGGACAAGGGACAAGGGTGGGGAGGGGACAGGGACGGGGACAAGGGGTGGGGACAAAGACAGGGACAGGGGACAGGGATGGGGACAGCAGGGACAGGGAGGGGGACAGGGACAGGAATGAGGTGGGGACAGGGACGGGGACAGGGACGGGGACAGGAATGGGGACAGGGACAGGGACAGGAATGGGGACAGGGACAGGGACAGAACCAGGTCAGGGCTCCTGACCCCACCCAGCCCTGTCCCCACCCAGGGCCACCCCCGCTGTCGCGCGCCTGTCACCAGCGGGGCGGTGGCGCCACCCCCGTAATGTCCCCTGTCCTGGGAGTGGGGACCTCGGGGACCTTGGGGACCTTGGGGACCTTGGGTACATTGGGGACTTCGGGGGGCTCGAGGACCTTGGGGACCTTGGGGACTTTGGGGACTTTGGGGACTTTGGGGACTTTGGGGACCTTGGGGACTTTGGGGACCTTGGGGACTCTGGGGACCTCAGGGACCTTGGGGGGCTCGGGGACTTTGGGGACCTCGGGGACCTCGGGGACTTTGGGGACCTCGGGGACCTTGGGGACTTTGGGGACCTCGGGGACTTTGGGGACCTTGGGGACCTCGGGGACCTCGGGGCCTCGGGGACTTTGGGGACTTTGGGGACCTCGGGGACTTTGGGGACCTCGGGGACCTCGGGGACTTTGGGGACCTTGGGGACCTCGGGGACTTTGGGGACATAGGGGACTTTGGGGACCTTGGGGACTTTGGGGACCTCGGGGACCTTGGGGACTTTGGGGACCTTGGGGACCTTGGGGACCTCGGGGACTTTGGGGACCTCGGGGACTTTGGGGACTTTGGGGACCTCGGGGACTTTGGGGACCTTGGGGACCTCGGGGACCTCAGGGACTTTGGGGACCTCGGAGACTTTGGGGACCTCGGGGACCTTGGGGACCTCGGGGACCTTGGGGACTTTGGGGACTTTGGGGACTTTGGGGACCTCGGGGACTTTGGGGACTTTGGGGACCTCGGGGACCTCGGGGACTTTGGGGACTTTGGGGACCTCGGGGACCCCGGGGACTTTGGGGACTTTGGGGACCTTGGGGACCTCAGGGACTTTGGGGACCTTGGGGGGCTCGGGGACCTCGGGGACTCTGGGGACCTCGGGGACCTTGGGGACTTTGGGGACCTCGGGGACCTTGGGGACTTTGGGGACCTCGGGGACATTGGGGACCTTGGGGACCTTGGGGACCTCGGGAACCTTGGGGACTTTGGGGGACATTGGGGACCTCGGGGACTTTGGGGACTTTGGGGACCTCGGGGACCTCGGGGACTTTGGGGACTTTGGGGACTTTGGGGACCTCGGGGACCTTGGGGACTTTGGGGACCTCGGGGACCTCGGGGACTTTGGGGACCTCGGGGACTTTGGGGATTTTGGGGACCTCGAGGACCTTGGGGACTTTGGGGACCTCGGGGACTTTGGGGACCTTGGGGACATTGGGGACCTCGGGGACTTTGGGGACCTCGGGGACTTTGGGGATTTTGGGGACCTCGAGGACCTTGGGGACTTTGGGGACTTTGGGGACCTCGGGGACCTCGGGGACTTTGGGGACCTTGGGGACTTTGGGGACTTTGGGGATTTTGGGGGACTTTGGGGACCTTGGGGACTTTGGGGACCTCGGGGGGCTCGGGGACTTTGGGGACTTTGGGAACTTTGGGGAGCTCGGGGACCTCGGGGACTTTGGGGACTTTGGGGATTTTGGGGGACTTTGGGGACCTTGGGGACCTCGGGGACTTTGGGGACAGGGACCTTGGGGGGCTCGGGAAGACTTTGGGGACCTCGGGGACCTTGGGGACTTCAGGGACCTCGGGGACTTTGGGGACATTGGGGACTTTGGGGACCTCGGGGACATTGGGGACACGGGGCAGGGTGGCAGCGGCCGTGTCCCCACCCCCATCCCGGGTCGGGCCGGACTTTGTCCGCCTCGGACTCTGCCCCGGGTGGCACCGCCCAGAGTTTGTCACCCGTGTCACCCGTGTCACCCGTGTCCCCAAGTGACCCCCGCCGTGTCCCCAAACCCCTCCCCCACCCCCCCCCAAAAAGGGACCCCCGCCCCCACCCCAGGGCGTGGGAAAGTTCCCGGGGGGGGGAGGGGACACTGAGGGGGGGAGGGGACACTGAGGGGGGGGAGGGGACACTGAGGGGACACTGAGGGGACACTTGGGGGGGGGGGGTGTCCTGGGGGTAAAAAAAAAAAAAAATTGGCGGGAAATTTTTTTTTTTAGGGGGAAAAAATTTCCATTTTGGGGGAAAAAATTTCCTTTTTTGGGGGGAAAAATTCATTTTCTTGGGGGTAAAAAATTCCCTTTTTTTTTGGAGGGTAAAAATTTCTTTTTTTGGGGGAAAATTTTCTCTCTTTTGGGAAAAAAAAATCGCATTTCGGGGGGGGTTAAAAATCCCTCTTTTGGGGGAAAATAATTCCTTTTTTGGGGGAAAAAATCCTTTTTTTGGGGGGGTAAAAATCTCACTTTTGGGGTGAATAAAGTCCCTTTTTGGGGGAAAAAATCGGGTTTTTGAGGGGGGATAAAAATCCTTATTTTTGGTGGGAAAATAATTCCTTTTTTTGGGTAAAAACTTCTTTTTTGGGGGGTAAAAATCCCATTTTTGGGGTGTTTAAGGGGCGGGAGGGACCAAGTTTGGGGGGGGGGGGGCGCAGGGAGGGAAACCCGGGTCTGGGGGGGGGTCCCGGTTTGGGGGGGTCCCGATTTTGGGGGGTCCCGATTTTGGGGGGGGATCCCGGTTAACCGGGGGAGGTTTCTGAGTTTTGAGGGTCCCGATTTTGGGGTTGGGGGGGTCCCGATTTTGGGGTTGGACCCCCAATTTTGGGGTTGGGAGGGTCCCGGTTTGGGGTTGGGGGGTCCCGGTTCTGGCGGGGTTATCCCAGTTTGGGGGGGGTTATCCCGGTTTGGGGTTGGGGGTCCCGGTTCTGGGGGGGTTATCCCGGTTTGGGGTCGGGATATCCCGGTTTGGGGTTGGGGGTCCCGGTTCTGGGGGGGTTATCCCGGTTTGGGGTCGGGATATCCCGGTTTGGGATCGGGATATCCCGCTCCAGGGGGGGTTATCCCGGTTCTGGGGTTGTTATCCCGGTTTGGGGTCGGGATATCCCAATTCAGGGGGGGTTATCCCGGTTTGGGGTCGGGTTATCCCGGTTTGGGGTCGGGTTATCCCGGTTTGGGGGGGGTTATCCCGGTTTGGGGTCGGGATATCCCGGTTCTGGTCGGGATATCCCGGTCCGGGGGGGATATCCCGGTCCAGGAGGGTTATCCCGGTTTGGGGTCGGGATATCCCGGTCCAGGGGTTGTTATCCCGGTTTGGGGTCGGGATATCCCAGTTTGGGGTCGGGTTATCCCGGTTTGGGGGGGGTTATCCCGGTCCAAGGGGGGTTATCCCGGTTTGGGGTCGGGATATCCCAATTCCGGGGGGGTTATCCCGGTTCTAGGGGGGTTATCCCGGTTTTGGTCGGGTTATCCTAGTTTGGGGTCGGGATATCCCGGTTTGGGGTCGGGATATCCCGGTTTGGGGTCGGGATATCCCGGTTTGGGGTCGGGTTATCCCGGTTCTGGGGTCGGGATATCCCGGTCCAGGGGGGATTATCCCGGTTTGGGGTCGGGATATCCCGGTTTGGGGGGGGTTATCCCGGTTTGGGGTCGGGATATCCCGGTCCAGGGGGGGTTATCCCGGTCCAGGGGGGGGTTATCCCGGTTTGGGGTCGGGTTATCCCGGTTTGGGGTCGGGATATCCCGGTTTGGGGTGGGGTTATCCCGGTTTGGGGGGGGTTATCCCGGTTTGAGGTCGGGATATCCCGGTTCTGGGGGGGTTATCCCGGTTCTGGGGGGGTTTATCCCGGTTTGGGGTCGGGATATCCCGGTTTAGGGTCGGGTTATCCTGGTTTGGGGTCGGGATATCCCGGTCCAGGGGGGTTATCCCGGTTCTGGGGGGGGGTTATCCCGGTTTGGGGGGGGTTATCCCGGTTTTGGTCGGGATATCCCGGTCCAGGGGGGGGTTATCCCAGTTTGGGGTCGGGATATCCCGGTTCTGGGGTTGTTATCCCCGTTTGGGGTCGGGATATCCCGGTCCAGGGGGGATTATCCCGGTTCTGGGGTTGTTATCCCGGTTTGGGGTCGGGTTATCCCGGTTTGGGGTCGGGATATCCCGGTTTGGGGGGGGTTATCCCGGTTTGGGGGGGGTTATCCCAGTTTGGGGTCGGGTTATCCCGGTTTGGGGTCGGGTTATCCCGGTTCTGGGGGGGTTATCCCGGTTTGGGGTCGGGATATCCCAGTTTGGGATCGGGATATCCCGGTTTGGGGTCGGGATATCCCAGTTTGGGGTTGGGGGTCCCGGTTCTGGGGGGTTATCCCGGTTTGGGGTCGGGTTATCCCGGTTTGGGGTCGGGTTATCCCGGTTTGGGGGGGGTTATCCCGGTTTGGGGTCGGGATATCCCGGTCCAGGGGGGGTTATCCCGGTTTGGGGTCGGGATATCCCGGTTCTGGGGGAGTTATCCCGGTTTGGGGTCGGGTTATCCCGGTTTGGGGTCGGGTTATCCCAGTTCTGGGGGGGTTATCCCGGTTTGGGGTCGGGATATCCCGGTTCTAGGGGGGTTATCCCGGTTCTGGGGTTGTTATCCCGGTTTGGGGTCGGGATATCCCGGTCCAGGGGGGGTTATCCCGGTTTGGGGTCGGGATATCCCGGTTTGGGGTCGTTATCCCGGTTTGGGGTCGGGATATCCCGGTCCAGGGTGGATTATCCCGGTTCTGGGGTTGTTATCCCGGTTTGGGGTCGGGTTATCCCGGTTTGGGGTCGGGATATCCCGGTTTGGGGGGGGGTTATCCCGGTTTGGGGGGGGTTATCCCAGTTTGGGGTCGGGATATCCCGGTTCTGGGGGGGTTATCCCGGTTCTGGGGGGGGTTATCCCGGTTTGGGGTTGGGTTATCCCGGTTCGGGGGGGGTTATCCCGGTCCGGGGGGGGTTATCCCGGTCCAGGGGGGTTATCCCGGTTCTGGGGGGGGTTATCCCGGTCCAGGGGGGTTTATCCCGGTTTGGGGTCGGGATATCCCAATTCCAGGGGGGTTATCCCGGTCCAGGGGGGGTTTATCCCGGTTTGGGGTCGGGTTATCCCGGTTCTGGGGGGTTATCCCGGTTCTGGGGGGGGGTTATCCCGGTTTGGGGTCGGGTTATCCCGGTTCTGGGGGGGTGTTATCCCGGTTCTGGGGGGTTATCCCGGTTCTGGGGGGATATCCCGGTTTTGGTCGGGTTATCCCGGTTTTGGTCGGGTTATCCCGGTTTGGGGTCGGGTTATCCCGGTTTGGGGTCGGGATATCCCAGTTTGGGGTCGGGTTATCCCGGTTTGGGGTCGGGATATCCCGGTCCAGGGGGGGTTATCCCGGTTTGGGGTCGGGATATCCCAATTCCGGGGGGGTTATCCCGGTTCTGGGGTTGTTATCCCGGTTTTGGTCGGGTTATCCCAGTTTGGGGTCGGGATATCCCGGTCCAGGTGGGTTTATCCCGGTTTGGGGTCGGGTTATCCCGGTCCAGGTGGGTTTATCCCGGTTTTGGTCGGGTTATCCCAGTTTGGGGTCGGGATATCCCGGCTCGGGAGGGTTATACCGGTTTGGGGTCGGGATATCCCGGTTTGGGGTCGGGATATCCCAGTTTGGGGTCGGGATATCCCGGTCCAGGGGGGTTATCCCGGTTCTGGGGTTGTTATCCCGGTTTGGCGTCGGGATATCCCGGTCCAGGGGCCGTTATCCCAGTTTGGGGTCGGGATATCCCAGCCCAGGAGGGTTATCCCGGTTCTGGGGTCGGGGTTATCCCGGTCCAGGGGGGGCTATCCCGGTTCCTGGGGGCAGTTCCCAGCCCGGGATCGCCTTGTCCCGGTCCGGGACTGAGTGTCCCGGTTCTTGGGGGGCATTTCCCGGTCGGTCCTGAATGGGCTCTCCCGGTCCGGGATCCCATTCTCCCGGTCCCGGCCGAGCTGTCCCGGTTCGGAATCTCCCTCTCCCTCTCCCGGCCGGGCTGTCCCGGTCCGGAATCTCCCTCTCCCGGTCCGGTCCGGGCTGTCCCAGTTCGGAATCTCCCTCTCCCGGTCCCGGCCGGGCTGTCCCGGTTCTTGGGGGGCATTTCCCGGTCCGGGACAGCGTGTCCCGGTTCGGGATCCCGTTGTCCCGGTCCCGGCCGGGCTGTCCCGGTTCTTGGGGGCATTTCCCGGTCCGGTCCGGGCTGTCCCGGTCCGGAATCTCCCTCTCCCGTTCCCAGCCGGGCTGTCCCGGTTCGGGATCTCCCTCTCCCGGTCCGGTCCGGGCTGTCCCGGTCCGGAATCTCCCTCTCCCGTTCCCAGCCGGGCTGTCCCGGTTCGGGATCTCCCTCTCCCGGTCCGGTTCGGGCTGTCCCGGTTCGGGATCCCATTCTCCCGTTCCCAGCCGGGCTGTCCCGGTCCGGAATCTCCCTTTCCCAGTTCCGGCCGGGCTGTCCCGGTTCTTTGGGGGAAGTTCCCGGTCCGGGACAGCGTGTCCCGGTTCAGGATCTCCCTCTCCCGGGCCGGGCCGTCCCGGTTCTTGGGGGCATTTCCCGGTCCGGTCCGGGCTGTCCCGGTTCGAGATCACCTTCTCCCTGTCCCAGCCGGGCTGTCCCGGTTCCTGCGGGCATTTCCCGGTCCCGGCCGGGCTCTCCCGGTTCCTGGGGGTATTTCCCGGTCCGGGCTGTCCCGGTTCGGAATCTCCCTCTCCCGGTCCCGGCCGGGCTGTCCCGGTTCTTTGGGGGAAGTTCCCGGTCCGGTCCGGGCTGTCCCGGTTCGGGATCACCTTCTCCCTGTCCCAGCCGGGCTGTCCGGTTCTTGCGGGGCATTTCCCGGTCCGGTCCGGCTGTCCCGGTTCGGGATCTCCCTCTCCCAGTCCCAGCCGGACTCTCCCGGTTCGGGATCCCCTTCTCCCAGTCCCGGCCGGGCTCTCCCGGTTCCTGGGGGTATTTCCCGGTCCGGGCTGTCCCGGTTCGGGATCTCCCGTTCCCAGCCGGGCTGTCCCGGTTCGGGATCTCCCTCTCCCGTTCCCAACCGGGCTGTCCCGGTTCGGGATCTCCCTCTCCCGTTCCCGGCCGGGCTGTCCCGGTTCGGGATCTCCCGTTCCCAGCCGGGCTGTCCCGGTCCGGTCCCCCCCTCTCCCGTTCCGCTCCGTGCCGTCCCATTCCCCCGGCTCCCCCGCTCCTTCCCCCGCCCTGTCCCGGTCCGGTCCGGTCCGGTCCGGTTCTGCCGGTACCTTGCGCAGCTCCTGCTCGATCTCCATGGCGCGGATGACGATGGGGCCGCGCACCGCGTACTCCACGCGGCGAACGGCGGGGTTCATCGACTCGGGGGTCAGCACCGGGCCCCGCCGCGCCCCCCCGGTCCCCACGGCCGCCGCCGCCGCCGCCGCCGCCATCGCCAGGAGCCTGCGGGGCCGCAGCGCCCTCAGCGCCCGCATCGCCCCCGGGGACACCGCGACGGCGACGCCGCCCCCGGGGAGGGCGACGGGGACACCGCGACAATCGCGACACCGCCCTCCGGGGGAGGAGGAGGAGGGGACGGAGCCCCGGGAAACCCCCCCGGGCCCGCCCCCGGTAAGCCCGAAAGTTGCGGGCGGAGCTCAGGGGGTGGCGGAGCGTCCCCTGGGCCGGGGCAACGAGCAACGGGCGGCAACGGGCAACGGGCGCGGGGCAACGGCGGAGGGCGAGCGGCAACGGGCCCGGGGCAACGGGCGGGGGGAGGGGCGGCGGGACAACGGGGGGGGCGGGGATGGGGTACCGGGAACGGGACTGGCACCGGGGATAAACGGGGATGGGACAAACGGGGATGGGGACAGGGATGAGACACCGGGGATGGGGGCACCGGGGATGGGACACCGGGAACGGGACACCGGGAATGGGACTGGCACCGGCACCGGCACAAACAGGGGATGGGACACCGGGAATGGGGACACCGGGGATGGGACACCGGGAACGGGACTGGCACCGGGAACGGGAATGGGACAAACGGGGATGGGACACCGGGGATAAACGGGGATGGGGACACCGGGGATGGGACATCGGGCAGGGGACATCGGGAACGGGACTGGCACCGGCACCGGGAATGGGACAAACAGGGGATGGGACACCGGGAATGGGATGGGGACACCGGGGATGGGGGCACCGGGGATGGGGGCACCGGGGACAAACGGGGATGGGGACACCGGGGATGGGACATCGGGAACGGGACTGGCACCGGCACCAGCACCGGGAATGGGACAAACGGGGATGGGACACCGGGAATGGGACATCGGGAATGGGGACACCGAGAATAAACGGGGATGGGACACCGGGAATGGGACATCGGGGACGGGACACCGGGAATGGGGACAGGGATGGGACACCGGGGACAAACAGGGATGGGACCGGGACAAACAGGGGATGGGACACCGGGCAGGGGACACCGGGAATGGGACAAACAGGGGATGGGACACCGGGAACGGGACTGGCACCGGCACCGGGAATGGGACATTGGGATGGGGACACCGGGGATGGGGACAGGGAGGAGACACCGGGAAGGGGACACCGGGGATGGGGACACCGGGAATGGGACAAACGGGGATGGGGACACCGGGAACGGGACACCAGCAACGGGACTGGCACCGGCACCGGGGGCAGCTGGCACCGGGAAGGGGGACACCGGGATGGAACATCGGGAAGGTGACATCAGGATGGGACACCGGGAAGGGGAACCGGGAATGGGACACCGGGAAGGGGACATCGGGAACGGGACCGGCACCGGGGGCAGCTGGCACGGGGGTGGCACCGGGAAGGGGACACCGGGAGCGGGCACGTGGCAGCGGGAACGGGGGTGGCACCGGGAGCGGGCACGTGGCAGCGGGGACAGCGGTGGCATTGCGACACCGGGAACGGGGTGACACCGGGACAGGGAGTGGCACCCGGAAGGGGACAACGGGCACGGGGGTGGCACCGGGAAGGGGACAACGAGCACAGGAACGGGGTGGCACCGGGAAGCGGACAACGGGCACGGGACACCGGGACACGGGGTGGCACCGGGAAGGGGACAACGGGACAGGAGTGGCACTGGGGACAACGGGCACCGGGACAGGGAGTGGCACCGGGAAGGGGACAACGGGCACGGGGGGGTGGCACTGGGGACAACGGGCACAGGGAACGGGGGTGGCACCGGGAAGGGGACACCGGGACAGGGAGTGGCACTGGGGACAACGGGCACCGGGAAGGGGACACCGGGACAGGGGTGGCACCGGGAAGGGGACACCGGGACACGGGGGTGGCACCGGGAAGGGGACACCGGGACACGGAGGTGGCACCGGGAAGGGGACACCGGGACGGGAGGTGGCACCGGGAAGGGGACAACTGGCCCCGGAAGGGGGGTGGCACTGGTGACAACGGGCACGGGGGTGGCACCGGGAAGGGGACACCGGGACAGGGAGTGGCACCGGGAAGGGGACACCGGGCACGGGGGGGTGGCACTGGTGACAACGGGCACCGGACGGGGGGTGGGGGGGGGGGGGAGGGGGTGACACGGGGCCGGTGCCACCGCCCGGGTTGGGGACAGGCGACACGAGGGTGACGAGGCACGAGGGGGGGGGGTGGGAATTGGGGACCCCTAAACCCCCTCCCCAAATTGTCCCCAAATTGTCCCCAAATTGTCCCCAATTGTCCCCAAATTCCCCGCTCACATCGCCCCCCAGCGGCTCCAACCGCCGCGCCCGCGCCGGCCACGCCCCCTGAGGTGTCAATCAGGCTCTGACACGCCCACTCGCAGCTGATTGGTTGAGGGGGAAAAGGGGGCGTGGCGGGGAGAGACCAAATTGCGGCGGGTTGGGGGGGGGGGTATGGGAAGTTCCCCCCCGTATTTGGGGGTTCGAATGGATTCGCCCGTTTGGGGATCCAATGGGGGAACCCCCAGAGCCCCCCAAAAAATTGGGGACCCCACAGAGCCCCCCAAAATTGAGGGACAAAGAGACCCCCAAAAATTTGGGACCTCACAGAGCACTCCAAAAATTAGAGACCCCAAAAATCCCCAATAGGGACCCCAAAAATCCCAATTAGGGACCCCAAAAATCCCAATTAGAGACCCCAAAAATCCCAATTAGGGACCCCAAAAATCCCAATTAGAGACCCCAAAAATCCCCATTAGAGACCCCAAAAATCCCAATTAGGGACCCCAAAAATCCCAATTAGAGACCCCAAAAATCCCAATTAGAGACCCCAAAAATCCCAATTAGAGACCCCAAAAATCCCAATTAGGGACCCCAAAAATCCCAATTAGAGACCCCAAAAATCTCAATTAGAGACCCCAAAAATCCCCATTGGTGACCCCAAAAATCCCAATTAGGGACCCCAAAAATCCCAATTAGGGACCCCCAAAAATCCCAATTAGAGACCCCAAAAATCCCCAATTAGGGACCCCAAAAATCCCCATTAGGGACCCCAAAAATCCCAATTAGGGACCCCAAAAATCCCAATTAGAGACCCCAAAAATCCCCAATTAGGGACCCCAAAAATCCCCATTGAAGACCCCAAAAATCCCAATTAGAGACCCCAAAAATCCCCAATTAGGGACCCCAAAAATCCCAATTAGAGACCCCAAAAATCCCCATGGGTGACCCCAAAAATCCCCAATTAGAGACCCCAAAAATCCCAATTAGGGACCCCAAAAATCCCAATTAGGGACCCCAAAAATCCCAATTAGAGACCCCAAAAATCCCAATTAGGGACCCCAAAAATCCCAATGAGGGACCCCCAAAAATCCCCAATTAGAGACCCCAAAAATCCCAATTAGAGACCCCAAAAATCCCAATTAGGGACCCCAAAAATCCCAATTAGGGACCCCAAAAATCCCCATTAGGGACCCCCAAAAATCCCCATGGGTGACCCCAAAAATCCCCAATAGGGACCCCAAAAATCCCAATTAGGGACCCCAAAAATCCCAATTAGAGACCCCAAAAATCCCAATTAGAGACCCCAAAAATCCCAATTAGAGACCCCAAAAATCCCCAATGAGGGACCCCAAAAATCCCAATTAGGGACCCCAAAAATCCCCATTAGGGACCCCAAAAATCCCAATTAGAGACCCCAAAAATCCCAATTAGGGACCCCAAAAATCCCCATGGGTGACCCCAAAAATCCCAATTAGGGACCCCAAAAATCCCCAATTAGGGACCCCAAAAATCCCCATT
Source organism: Fringilla coelebs (assembly GCF_963513975.1). Lineage (NCBI taxonomy): Eukaryota > Metazoa > Chordata > Aves > Passeriformes > Fringillidae > Fringilla > Fringilla coelebs. Next base: position 1,278,571 of record NC_140028.1, on the reverse strand, counting down.
AGAGACCCCAAAAATCCCCAATTAGAGACCCCAAAAATCCCAATTGGGGACCCCAAAAATCCCAATTAGGGACCCCAAAAATCCCAATTAGAGACCCCAAAAATCCCAATTAGGGACCCCAAAAATCCCAATTAGAGACCCCAAAAATCCCAATTAGAGACCCCAAAAATCCCAATTGGGGACCCCAAAAATCCCAATTAAGGACCCAAAAAATCCCAATTAGGGACCCCAAAAATCCCAATTAGGGACCCCAAAAATCCCAATTGGGAACCCCAAAAATCCCAATTAAGGACCCAAAAAATCCCAATTAGGGACCCCAAAAATCCCAATTAGAGACCCCAAAAATCCCAATTAGGGACCCCAAAAATCCCCAATTAGAGACCCCAAAAATCCCAATTAGGGACCCCAAAAATCCCAATTAGAGACCCCAAAAATCCCAATTAGGGACCCCAAAAATCCCCATTAGAGACCCCAAAAATCCCCATGGGTGACCCCAAAAATCCCCAATTAGAGACCCCAAAAATCCCCAATTAGAGACCCCAAAAATCCCCAATTTGGGACCCCAAAAATCCCAATTAAAGACCCCAAAAATCCCAATTAGGGACCCCCAAAAATCCCAATTAGGGACCCCAAAAATCCCAATTAGAGACCCCCATCCCAAATTCCCCCAAATTCCTCATTTAGGATCTCCCCAAAAACCTCAAAACCCCAAAATCCCCCCAAAATTCTCCCTTTAGGATCCCCCAAATCCCATAAGTTCCCACATTTAGGATCCCCTAAATCCCAAATTCCCCCAAATTCCCCCAAATTCCCCATTTAGGATCCCCCCAAAACCCCCAAAATTCCCACAAAATTCCCACAAAATTCCCACAAAATTCCCCATTTAGGATCCCATAAATCCCAAATTGACAAAACCCCAAATTCCCCCATTTAGGATCCCCCCAAAAATACCAAAACCCCAAATTCCCTCTTTAGGATCCCCCAAAACGCCAAAATTCCCCCAAATTCCCCCAAATTCCCCATTTAGGATCCCCTAAAATGACAAAACCCCAAAATTCCCCCAAATCCCCCCCAAATTCCCCATTTAGGATCCCCTAAATCCCAAATTTCCCCATTTAGGATCCCAAAAACCCCAAAATTCCCCATTTAGGATCCCCCCAAAACCCCAAATTCCCCAAATTCCCACATTTAGGATCCCCCAAAAATGACAAAACCCCAAAATTCCCCCAAATTCCCCCAAATTCCCCATTTAGGATCCCCCAAAAATGCCAAAACCCCAAAATTCCCCAAATTCCCCCAAATTTCTCATTTAGGATCCCCAAAAACCCCAAAATTCCCCTTTTAGGATCCCCCCAAAAACCTCAAATGCCCCAAATTCCCCATTTAGGATCCCCCAAATACGATCCCAAAAATGACAAAACCCGAAAATTCCCCCAATTCCCCAAAATTTCCCTTTTAGGATCCCCCAAAAACCCCAAATTCCCCATTTAGGATCCCCCAAATTCCCCATTTAGGATCCCAAAACCCCAAATTCCCCCAAATTCCCCATTTAGGATCCCCCAAAACCCCAAATTTCCCCCAAATCCCCCATTTAGGATCCCCCAAAAATGCCAAAAACCCCAAAATTCCCCTTTTAGGATCCCCCAAAAACCCCAAAATTCCCCATTTAGGATCCCAAAACCCCCAAAATTCCCTCAAATTTCCCCTTTTAGGACCCCCCAAAAACCCCAAACCCCAAAATTCCCATTTAGGATCCCCAAAATCCCCAAATTCCCCTTTTAGGATCCCCCAAATTCCCCCAAATCCCTCCCGGGTCCCTTTTAGGGCCGCCCCACCCCCCGCTCACCCCCCACCCCTTCCAACCCCCCCAAAAAACCCCAAAAAAACCCCAAAAAAACCCCAAAAAATTCCCCATTTAGGATCCCCCCGAAAAAACCATCCCAAAAATGACAAAACCCCAAATTCCCCATTTAGGATCCCCCAAATTCCCCCAAATCCCCCCAAATTCCCCATTTAGGATCCCCAAAAACCCCAAAATTCCCCCAAATTCCCACATTTAGGATCCCCTAAATCCCAAATCACCCCAAAATTCCCCATTTAGGATCCCAAAAACCCCAAAATTCCCCCAAATTCCCCATTTAGGATCCCCCCAAAAACCCCAAACCCCAAATTTCCCATTTAGGATCCCAAAACCCCAAATTCCCCCAAATTCCCCATTTAGGATCCCCTAAATCCCAAATTCCCCCATTTAGGATCACCCCAAAAAACCCAAACCCCCAAAATTCCCCCAAATTCCCCCAAATTCCCTTTTAGGATCCCCAAAAAACCCCAAAATTCCCATTTAGGATCCCCCAAATCCCTCCCGGGTCCCTTTTAGGGCCGCCCCACCCCCCGCTCACCCCCCACCCCTTCCAACCCCCAAAAAACCCCAAAAAAACCCCCCAAAAAACCCCCAAAAAACCCCAAAAATTCCCCATTTAGGATCCCCCCCAAAAACCATCCCAAAAATGCCAAAACCCCAAATTCCCCATTTAGGATCCCCCCAAAATAACAAAACCCCAAAATTCCCCCAAATTCCCCCAAATTCCCCATTTAGGATCCCCCCAAAAATACCAAAATCCCAAAATTCCCCCAAATTCCCCATTTAGGATCCCCCAAATTCCCCATTTAGGATCCCAAAAACCCCAAATTCCCCCAAATTTCCCCAAATTCCCCCAAATTCCCCATTTAGGATCCCCTAAATCCCAAATTCCCCCATTTAGGATCACCCCAAAAATGACAAAACCCCAAAATTCCCCCAAATTCCCCCCAAATTCCCCTTTTAGGATCCCCTAAACCCCAAATTCCCATTTAGGATCCCCCAAAAACCTCAAAACCCCAAATTCCCCATTTAGGGATCCCCAAAACCCCAAAATTCGCCCAAATTCCCCATTTAGGATCCCCCAAAAACCCCAAACCCCAAATTTCCCATTTAGGATCCCAAAAACCCCAAAATTCCCCCAAAAACCCCAAATTTCCCTTTTTAGGATCCCCCAAAAACCCCAAAACCCCAAATTCCCCTTTTAGGATCCCCTAAATCCCAAAATTCCCCCAAATTCCCCATTTAGGATCCCCCCAAACCCCAAATTTCCCTTTTAGGATCCCAAAACCCCCAAAATTCCCCCAATTTCCCCAAATTCCCCTTTTAGGATCCCCCAAACCCCAAATTCCCTCAAATTCCCACATTTAGGATCCCCTAAATCCCAAATCACCCCAAAATTCCCCATTTAGGATCCCAAAAACCCCAAAATTCTCACAAAATTCCCCATTTAGGATCCCATAAATTCCCACATTTAGGATCCCCAAAAACCCCAAATTCCCCATTTAGGATCCCCAAAAAAACCCAAATTCCCCTTTTAGGATCCCCAAAATTCCCCTTTTAGGATCCCCAAATTCCCCCAAGATTCCCCATTTAGGATCCCCCAAATTCCCCATTTAGGATCCCAAAAAAACCCCAAATTCCCCCAAATTCCCCATTTAGGATCCCATAAATTCCCACATTTAGGATCCCCTAAATCCCAAATTCCCCCAAATTCCCCCAAATTCCCCATTTAGGATCCCCCAAATACGATCCCAAAAATGACAAAACCCGAAAATTCCCCCAATTCCCCCAAAATTTCCCTTTTAGGATCCCCCCAAAAACCCCAAAATTCCCCCAAATCCCCCCAAATCCCCTTTAGGATCCCCCCAAAATTCCCCAAATTCCCCATTTAGGATCCCAAAAACCCCAAATCCCCCCAAATTCCCCATTTAGGATCCCCCCAAAACCCAAAATTCCCCCAAATTCCCACATTTAGGATCCCCCAAAAACCCCAAATTCCCCCAAATTCCCCATTTAGGATCCCATAAATTCCCACATTTAGGATCCCCTAAATCCCAAATCCCCCCAAAATTCCCCATTTAGGATCCCCCAAAATTCCCCCAAATTCCCCCTTTAGAATCCCATAAATCCCAAAATTCCCCAAATTCCCCTTTTAGGATCCCCAAAAACCCCAAATGCCCTCAAATTCCCCCAAATTATCCCAAAATTCCCCCAAATTCCCCATTTAGGATCCCATAAATTCCCCCATTTAGGATCCCCTAAATCCCAAATCCCCCCAAAATTCCCCTTTTAGGATCCCCCAAAAACCCCAAAACCCCAAAATTCCCCAAATTCCCCATTTAGGATCCCCCCAAAAATGACAAAACCCCAAATTCCCATTTAGGATCCCCCAAAAACCCCAAAACCCCAAAATTCCCCAAAATTCCCCATTTAGGATCCCCCCAAAAATGACAAAACCCCAAATTCCCCATTTAGGATCCCCCCAAAAACCCCAAAATTCCCCCAAATTCCCCCAAATTCCCCATTTAGGATCCCCCAAAAACCCCAAAATTCCCCCAAATCCCCCCAAATTCCCATTTAGGATCCCCCCAAAACCCCAAAACCCCAAAATTCCCCCAAAATTCCCCCAAATTCCCCATTTAGGATCCCCCAAACCCCAAATTTCCCATTTAGGATCCCCCAAAAACCCCAAAATTCCCCCAAATTCCCCCAAATTCCCCATTTAGGATCCCCCAAACCCCAAATTTCCCATTTAGGATCCCAAAAAAACCCAAAATTCCCCCAAATTCTCCTTTTAGGATCCCAAAATCCCAAATCCCCCAAATTTCCCTTTTAGGATCCCCCAAATTCCCCCAAATTCCCCCAAATTCCCCATTTAGGATCCCCCCAAAACCCCAAAATTCCTCCAAATTCCCCCAAATTCCCTCAAATTCCCCATTTAGGATCCCCCAAAAATACCAAAACCCCAAATTCCACCCAAAATTCTCCCTTTAGGATCCCCAAATCCCATAAGTTCCCACATTTAGGATCCCCTAAATCCCAAATTCCCCCAAATTCCCCCAAATTCCCCATTTAGGATCCCCCCAAAACCCCAAAATTCCACAAAATTCCCACAAAATTCCCACAAAATTCCCCATTTAGGATCCCATAAATCCCAAATTGACAAAACCCCAAATTCCCCCATTTAGGATCCCCCCAAAAATACCAAAACCCCAAATTCCCTCTTTAGGATCCCCCAAAACGCAAAATTCCCCCAAATTCCCCATTTAGGATCCCCCAAAAATGACAAAACCCCAAAATTCCCCCAAATTCCCCCCAAATTCCCCTTTTAGGATCCCCTAAACCCCAAATTCCCCATTTAGGATCCCCCAAAAACCCCAAAACCCCAAAATTCCCCATTTAGGATCCCCCAAATTCCCCATTTAGGATCCCCCAAATTCCCCCATTTAGGATCCCAAAAACCCCAAAATTCCCCCAAATTCCCCTTTAGGATCCCCTAAATCCCAAAATTCCCCCAAATTCCCCATTTAGGATCCCCCCAAACCCCCAAATTCCCCATTTAGGATCCCAAAAACCCCAAAATTCCCCCAAATTCCTCATTTAGGATCCCCCAAAAACCCAAATCCCCCAAATTCCCCATTTAGGATCCCCCAAATTCCCTTTTAGGATCCCCCCAAAAACGATCCCAAAAATGCCAAAACCCCAAAATTCTCCAAATTCCCCCAAATTTCTCATTTAGGATCCCCAAAAAACCCCAAATTCCCCTTTTAGGATCCCCAAATTCCCCCAAATCCCTCCCGGGTCCCTTTTAGGGCCGCCCCACCCCCCGCTCACCCCCCACCCCTTCCAACCCCCCCAAAAAAAACCCAAAAACCCCAAAAAAACCCCCAAAAAACCCCAAAAATTCCCCTCCCCTCCCCCGCCCCTCCCCCACCCCCGGGAGCCTTTTTGGGTTTTTTTTGGGGTCGTTTTTGGGGTTTTTGGGGTCGCCCCGCTCTGACCTTTCCCCGCAGCTGCCGCGGCCCGAAATAGGATCGGGGTGGGGGAGGGGAGGATTTGGGATTTGGGGTTTTTTTTTTTTTGGGGTGCCCCGCCCCCATAAAGGGCCGCCCCAAAAATTGAAAGTGAAAATTTTGGGGGGGGCGGGGCCGGGTTTTGGGTTTTTTTGGGGAAATTTTGGGGTTTTTGGGGTTTCTAAAGGGATTTGGGGGGGCTTCAAATCCTAAATTTGGGATTTGGGGTCCTAAAAATCCCAAATGTGGATTTGGGGTCCCTGAAATCCCAAATTTGGGAATTGGGGTCCTAAAAATCCCAAATGTGGATTTGGGGTCCCTAAAAATCCCAAATACAAATTTGGGGTCCCCAAAAATTCCCTGTAGGATTTGGGGGTCCCCAAAATCCCAAATGTGGATTTGGGGTCCCCAAAATCCCAAATACAAATTTGGGATCCCAAAAATTCCCTGTAGGATTTGGGGGATCCCAAAATCCCAAATGTGGATTTGGGGTCCCTGAAATCCTAAATTTGGGGTTTGGGGTCCCTAAAAATCCCAAATAGAAATTTGGGGATCCTAAAAGTTTCCTGTGGGATTTGGGGTTCCCAAAATCCCAAATGTGGATTTGGGGGATCCTAAAAATCCCAAATTTGGGATTTGGGGTCCCTAAAAATCCCAAATAGAAATTTGGGGACCCCAAAAATTCCCTGTAGGATTTGGGGGATCCCCAAAAATCCCAAATGTGGATTTGGGGTCCCTGAAACCCCAAATTTGGGAAATGGGGTCCTAAAAATCCCAAATAGAAATTTGGGGATCCTAAAAGTTTCCTGTGGGATTTGGGGGATCCCAAAATCCCAAATACAAATTTGGGGTTCCCCAAAAGTTCCCTGTAGGATTTGGGGTCCCTAAAAATCCCAAATGTGGATTTGGGGTCCCTGAAATCCCAAATGTGGATTTGGCGGATCCCCAAAATCCCAAATTTGGGATTTCGGGTCCCCAAAAATTCCCTGCAGGATTTGGGGTCCCTAAAAATCCCAAATACAAATTTGGGGGATCCCAAAAATTCCCTGTAGGATTTCGGATCCCCAAAATCCCAAATACAAATTTGGGGTCCCTAAAATCCCAAATGTGGATTTGGGGTCCCTGAAATCCCAAATGTGGATTTGGGGGATCCTCAAAAATCCCAAATACAAATTTGGGGATCCTAAAAGTTTCCTGTGGGATTTGGGGGATCCGAAAAATCCCAAATACAAATTTGGGGGATCCCAAAAATTCCCTGTAGGATTTGGGGGATCCCAAAAATCCCAAATACAAATTTGGGGTCCCTAAAAATCCCAAATGTGGATTTGGGGGATCCCAAAAATCCCAAATACAAATTTGGGGTCCCCAAAAATTCCCTGTAGGATTTGGGGGATCCCAAAATCCCAAATGTGGATTTGGGGTCCCTGAAATCCCAAATGTGGATTTGGGGACCCCAAAAATTCCCTGTGGGATTTGGGGGATCCCCAAAATCCCAAATACAAATTTGGGGTCCCCAAAAATTCCCTGTAGGATTTGGGGGATCCCAAAAATCCCAAATGAGGATTTGGGATCCCCAAAAATCTCAAATAGAAATTTGGGGATCCCAAAAGTTTCCTGTAGGATTTGGAGATCCCAAAAATCCCAAATAGAAATTTGGGGTCCCCAAAAATTCCCTGTAGGATTTGGGGGATCCTAAAAATCCCAAATGTGGATTTGGGGTCCCTGAAACCCCAAATTTGGGATTTGGGGTCCTAAAAATCCCAAATAGAAATTTGGGGGATCCCAAAATTTATCTGTAGGATTTGGGGGATCCCAAAAATCCCAAATACAAATTTGGGGTCCCTGAAATCCTAAATTTGGGATTTGGGGTCCCTAAAAATCCCAAATACAAATTTGGGGTCCCCAAAAGTTCCCTGTAGGATTTGGGGTCCCTAAAAATCCCAAATGTGGATTTGGGGGATCCCAAAATCCCAAATACAAATTTGGGGGATCCCAAAAATTCCCTGTGGGATTTGGGGGATCCCAAAATCCCAAATACAAATTTGGGGGATCCCAAAATCCCAAATACAAATTTGGGGTCCCTAAAATTTTCCTGTAGGATTTGGGGGTCCCAAAAATCCCAAATGTGGATTTGGGGTCCCAAAAATCCCAAATAGAAATTTGGGGATCCTAAAAGTTTCCTGTAGGATTTGGGGGATCCGAAAAATCCCAAATACAAATTTGGGGGATCCCAAAAATCCCAAATGTGGATTTGGGGGATCCCAAAAATCCCAAATAAAAATTTGGGGTCCCCAAAAATTCCCTGTAGGATTTGGGGGATCCCAAAAATCCCAAATAAAAATTGGGGGTCCCTAAAATTTCCCTGTGGGATTTGGGGGATCCTGAAAATCCCAAATACAAATTTGGGGGATCCCAAAAATTCCCTGTAGGATTTGGGGATCCCAAAACCCCAAATGTGGATTTGGGGGATCCTAAAAATCCCAAATAAAAATTTGGGGATCCTAAAAGTTTCCTGTGGGATTTGGGGGAACCTAAAAATCCCAAATGTGGATTGGGGGGATCCTCAAAAATCCCAAATACAAATTTGGAGGATCCCAAAAGTTTCCTGTGGGATTTGGGGGATCCCAAAATCCTAAATTTGGGATTTGGGGTCCCCAAAATTTCCCTGTAGGATTTGGGGGATCCCAAAACCCCAAATTTGGGATTTGGGGGATCCTAAAAATTCCCTGTAGGATTTGGGGGATCCTAAAATCCCAAATGTGGATTAGGGGTTCCCAAAAATTCCCTGTAGGATTTGGGGGATCCCAAAATCCCAAATACAAATTTGAGGGATCCCCAAAAATTCCCTGTAGGATTTGGGGGATCCCAAAATCCCAAATAGAAATTTGGGGTTCCTAAAAGTTTCCTGTGGGATTTGGGGGATCCTAAAAATCCCAAATGTGGATTTGGGGTCCCCAAAAATTCCCTGTAGGATTTGGGGGTTCCCAAAATCCCCAATGTGGATTTGGGGGATCCTCAAAAATCCCAAATAAAAATTTGGGGTTCCTAAAAGTTTCCTGTAGGATTTGGGGGATCCCAAAATCCCAAATACAAATTTGGGGTCCCTGAAATCCCAAATGTGGATTTGGCGTCCCCAAAAATCCTAAATTTGGGATTTGGGGTCCTAAAAATCCCAAATAGAAATTGGGGGATCCTAAAAGTTCCCTGTGGGATTTGGGGGATCCTAAAAATCCCAAATGTGGATTTGGGGTCCCTGAAACCCCAAATTTGGGAATTGGGGTCCTAAAAATCCCAAATAGAAATTTGGGGATCCTAAAAGTTTCCTATAGGATTTGGGGGATCCCAAAAATCCCAAATGTGGATTTAGGGGATCCCCAAAAATCCCAAATTTGGGATTTGGGATCCCCAAAATTTTCCTGTAGGATTTGGGGGATCCCAAAATCCCAAATGTGGATTTGGGGTCCCTGAAATCCTAAATTTGGGATTTGGGGTCCTAAAAATCCCAAATAGAAATTTGGGGGATCCCAAAAATTCCCTGTAGGATTTGGGGGATCCCAAAAATCCCAAATACAAATTTGGGGTCCCTGAAATCCTAAATTTGGGAATTGGGGTCCTAAAAATCCCAAATAGAAATTTGGGGATCCTAAAAGTTTCCTGTGGGATTTGGGGGATCCCTAAAAATCCCAAATACAAATTTGGGGTCCCTAAAAATCCCAAATGTGGATTTGGGGTCCCTGAAATCCCAAATTTGGGATTTGGGATCCCCAAAAATTTCCCTGTAGGATTTGGGGGGTCCCAAAATCCCAAATGTGGATTTGGGGATCCCAAAAATCCCAAATGTGGATTTGGGGTCCCTAAAAATCCCAAATAGAAATTTGGGGTCCCCAAAAGTTCCCTGTAGGATTTGGGGTCCCTAAAACCCCAAATGTGGATTTGGGGGATCCCCAAAACCCCAAATACAAATTTGGGGTTCCTAAAAGTTTCCTGTAGGATTTGGCGTCCCTAAAAATCCCAAATGTGGATTTGGGGGATCCTAAAAATCCCAAATGCGGATTTGGGGTCCCTGAAACCCCAAATTTGGGCTTTGGGGTCCCCAAAAATTCCCTGTAGGATTTGGGGGGTCCCAAAACCCCAAATGTGGATTTGGGGCCCCTAAAAATCCCAAATTTGGGATTTCGGGTCCTAAAAATCCCAAATAGAAATTTGGGGATCCTAAAAGTTTCCTATAGGATTTGGGGGATCCCAAAAATCCCAAATTTGGGATTTGGGATCCCCAAAATTTTCCTGTAGGATTTGGGGGATCCCAAAATCCCAAATGTGGATTTGGGGGATCCCAAAAAATCCCAAATACAAATTTGGGGTCCCCAAAATTTCCCTGTAGGATTTGGGGTCCCCAAAAATCCCAAATGTGGATTTGGGGTCCCTGAAATCCCAAATTTGGGATTTGGGGTCCTAAAAATCCCAAATAGAAAATTGGGGTCCCCAAAACTTCCCTGTTGGATTTGGGGGATCCCAAAATCCCAAATGTGGATTTGGGGGATCCCAAAATCCCAAATACAAATTTGGGGTTCCCCAAAAGTTCCCTGTAGGATTTGGGGTCCCTAAAAATCCCAAATGTGGATTTGGGGGATCCTAAAACCCCAAATTTGGGATTTGTGGGATCCCAAAAATCCCAAATGTGGATTTGGGGTCCCCAAAATTTCCCTGTAGGATTTGGGGAATCCCAAAATCCCAAATACAAATTTAGGGTCCCCAAAAGTTCCCGGTAGGATTTGGGGGATCCCAAAATCTCAAATAGAAATTTGGGGGATCCCAAAAATCCCAAATGTGGATTTGGGGTCCCTGAAACCCCAAATTTGGGATTTGGGGTCCTAAAAATCCCAAATGTGGATTTGGGATCCCCAAAATTTCCCTGTAGGATTTGGGGGATCCCAAAATCCCAAATACAAATTTGGGGATCCCCCAAAAAATTTTTTCCTTGTCTCTTTTTTGAGGACAAAAAACCCCAAAAAATCCAATTTGGGGACAAAAGTGACACTTTGGGGACAAAAGTGACACTTTGGGGACATCCCCCCGGCCATCCCCCACCCCAAAATTTTGGGGCGACCCCAAAAAAACCCCAAAAAACCCCAAAAAACCCAAAAAATTCACGACACCGAAACGCTTCAAATCCCGATTTTTTTTTCTTTGTCGCCTTTTTTGGGGACAAAAGTGACACTTTGGGGACAAAAGTGACACTTTGGGGACATCCCTCCGCCCATCCCCCACCCCAAAATTTTGGGGTGATCCCAAAAAAACCCCAAAAACCCCAAAAAACCCCAAAAAATTCACGACACCAAAACGCTTCAAATTCCGAATTTTTTTCTCTTTGTCGCCTTTTTTGGGGACAAAAGTGACAATTTGGGGACAAAAGTGACACTTTGGGGACATCCCCCCGCCCATCCCTCACCCCAAAATTTTGGGGTGACCCCAAAAAAAACCCCAAAAAACCCAAAAAAAACCCAAAAATTTACGACACTAAAACGCTTCAAATTCCGAATTTTTTTCTCTTTGTCGCCTTTTTTGGGGACAAAAGTGACAATTTGGGGACAAAAGTGACATCGAGGTGACATCCCCCAGTCCATCCCCCACCCCAAAATTTTGGGGTGATCCCAAAAAAACCCCCAAAAAACCCCAAAAAACCCAAAAAAACCCCAAAAATTCCCGACACCGAAACGCTTCAAATTTTGGGGGTTTTTTTTCTTTGTCGCCTTTTTTGGGGACAAAAGTGACAATTTGGGGACAAAAGTGACACTTTGGGGACAAAAGTGACACCTTGGGGACATCCCCCCGCACATCCCCCACCCCAAAATTTTGGGGTGACCCCAAAAAAACCCCAAAAAACCCCAAAAAATTCACGACACCGAAACGCTTCAAATTCCGATTTTTTTTTTCTTTGTCGCCTTTTTTGGGGACAAAAGTGACAATTTGGGGACAAAAGTGACACTTTGGGGACATCCCCCCGCCCCAAAATTTTGGGGTGACCCCAAAAAAACCCCAAAAAACCGCAAAATTTGGGGTCACATGACCCGGCAGCAGCGCTGTTTGTGGGCGGGGCCTTCCTCGGGTGGCGCCGCCAGGCGGAGCCGGGGCGGGTCCGGGATGTCCCCAAATGTGTCCCCAATGTCCCCAAATGTGTCCCCGATGTCCCCAAGGGTGTCCCCGATGTCCCCAAGGTGCCCAGGGGTGTCCCCAGGGGTGTCCCCGGGGTTTTTGGGGTTTTTTTTGGGGTCGTTTCTGGGGTTTTTGGCGGCGCGGTGGCGTTTGAGGTCGGCCAAGGTGTGGGGGTGGCTTTTGTCACCCGAGGGACAGCGAGGGGACAAGGTTGGGGACAAGGTTGGGGACAAGGTTGGGGACAGCCCTGGGGACAGCCCTGGGGACAGCCCTGGGGACAGCCCTGGGGACAGGGCGGAGCCGTTGGGGTGAGGGTCCGAGGTGGGGGCGGGGCACGGGTCCTGAGGGGACAAGAAAAAGAGGGGGAGGTGACATTGGGGACATTGGGGACATTGGGGGGATTGGGGACATTGGGGACATTGGGGGGACATTGGGGACATTGGGGACATTGGGGACATTGGGGACAATGGGGACACTCAGGGGGATTGGGGACATTGGGGACATCGGGGGACATTGGGGACAATGGGGAGATTGGGGACATTGGGGGGATTGGGGACAGTGGGGACAGTGGGGACACTCAGGGGGATTGGGGACATTGGGGACATTGGGGACATTGGGGACATTGGGGACAATGGGGGAATTGGGGACATTGGGGACATTGGGGACACTGGGGACATTGGGGACACTCAGGGGGATTGGGGACATTGGGGACATTGGGGACATTGGGGACATTGGGGACACTGGGGACATTGGGGACATTGGGGACACTCAGGGGGATTGGGGACATTGGGGGTGATGGGGACATTGGGGACATTGGGGACACTCAGGGACATTGGGGACATTGGGGACAATGGGGACAGTGGGGACAATGGGGACATCGGGGGACAATGGGGACAGTGGGGACATCGGGGGACATTGGGGACTTTGGGGACATTGGGGACATTGGGGACATTGGGGACACTCAGAGGGATTGGGGACAGTGAGGACAATGGGGACAGTGGGGGGACATTGGGGACATTGGGGACATTGGGGGGATTGGGGACAATGGGGGGATTGGGGACATTGGGGACAATGGGGACAGTGGGGACATTGGGGACATTGGGGGGATTGGGGACATTGGGGACAGTGGGGACACTGGGGGGACATTGGGGACATTGGGGGGATTGGGGACATTGGGGACATTGGGCATTGGGGACATTGGGGACAGTGGGGACACTGGGGGGACATTGGGGACATTGGGGGGATTGGGGACATTGGGGACATTGGGGACATTGGGGACATCGGGGGACATTGGGGGCATTGGGGACAATGGGGACATTTGGGGACATTGAGGGGACATTGGGGACATTGGGGACAATGGGGACACTGGGGACATTTGGGGACATTGGTGTCACCGCTGTCCCCTCCTGGTGTCACCATGAGCGTGAGTGCCCTCCCGGCCGTTGTCACCCCGTGATGTCCCCAAGGTCCTCAACACCCCAATGTCCCCAATGTCCCCTCAATGTCCCCAAGGTCCCCAATCCCCCCCGATGTCCCCAAGGTCCTCAAGCCCTCAATGTCCCCCAATGTCCCCAAGGTCCCTCACCCCCAATGTCCCCCCACATTGTCCCCAATGTCCCCAAGGCTGCCGTAACACCCCCCGATGTCCCCAAGGTCCCCAAGGCCCAACAATGTCCCCAAGGCAGCCAACCCCCCATGATGTCCCCAGTGTCCCCAAGGTCCTCAAGCCCCCAAGGTCCCCAGTGTCCCGAAGTGTCCCCAAGGTCCCTCACCCACATTGTCCCCAATATCCCCAAGGTCCCCAACCCCCCGATGTCCCCAAACACCCACGATGTCCCCAAGGTTTCCCTGATGTCCCCAATGTCCCCAAGGTTCTCAAGCCCCCAGTGTCCCCAATGTCCCTCACCCCCGATGTCCCCCCACACTGTCCCCAATGTCCCCAATGTCCCCAACCCCCCACCATGTCCCCAAGGTTTCCCCAGTGTCCCCAAGGTCCCACGATGTCACCAAAGTCCCCAAGGCTCCCAACCCCCCATGATGTCCCCAAGGTCCCACGATGTCCCCAAGGTCTCCATGACCCAACCTCCAATGTCCCACATTGTCCCCAAGGTCCCACGATGTCCTCAAGGTCCACAACCCCCCAATGTCCCCCCGATGTCCCCAGTGTCCCTCACACCAATGTCCCCCCCAATGTCCCTCCCTGTCCCCAGTGTCCCTCACACTGATGTCCCCCCCCTACCTTGTCCCCAATGTCCAGCACCCCTGGTGTCCCCTCACATTGTCCCCATTGTCCCCATTGTCCCCAAGGTCCCCCAATGTCCCCAAGGTCCCCCAATGTCCCCAAGGTCCCACACCCCTGGTGTCCCCTCACATTGTCCCCAATGTCCCCAAGGTCCCCCAATGTCCCCAAGGTCCCACACCCCTGGTGTCCCCTCACATTGTCCCCAATGTCCCCAAGGTCCCTCACCCCCTGATGTCCCCAATGTCCCTCACCCTCAACGTCCCTTCTGATGTCCCTGATGTCCCCTCAGATGTCCCCAGTGTCCCTGGTGTCCCTCACCCCCACAATGTCCCCAAGGTCCCTCACCCCTGATGTCCCCTCCGATGTCCCCAGTGTCCCCAATGTCCCCAATATCCCCAATGTCCCCAATGTCACCAATGTCTCCAATGTCCCCCCATTGTCCCCAATGTCCCCAATGTCCCCAATGTCCCCCCAATGTCCCCAATGTCCCCGGTGTCCCCAATGTCCCCAGTGTCCCCGATGTCCCTCACCCCCCATGTCCCCGATGTCCCTGCTGCCCCGATGTCCCCAATGTCCCCAGTGTCCCCAATGTCCTCAATGTCCCTCATCCCTGAGGTGTCTCCAATGTCCTTGATGTCCTCAACGCCCTCAATGTCCCCAACCCCCCAATGTCCCCAGTGTCCCCAGTGTCCCCGATGTCCCCAATGTCCCTGAGTGTCCCCAACGCCCTCAATGTCCCCAACCCCCCAATGTCCCCAGTGTCCCCAGTGTCCCTGATGTCCCCAATGTCCCCGATGTCCCTCACCCCAATGTCCTCAGCATCCCTCAACCCTGAGGTGTCTCCAATGTCCCTGATGTCCCCAATGTCCCCAATGTCCCCAGTGTCCCCAATGTCCCAAATCCCCAATGTCCCCACTGTCCCTGCTGGCCCCAGTGTCCCCAATCCCCCAACATCCCCAATGTTCCAAATGTCCCCAAATGTCCCAATCCCCAAATGTCCCCAATGTCCCCAGTGTCTCCCCAAGGTTCCCGACGTCCCCAATCCCCCAATGTCCCCGTTCCCCACTGTCCCCAATGTCCCCAATGTCCCCAGTGCCTCAATGTCCCCAATGTCCCCAATCCCCCCAATGTCCCCAATGTCCCCAATGCCCTCAATGTCCCCAATCCCTCACTGTCCCCACTGTCCCCACTGCCCCCACTGTCCCCAATGTCCCACTGTCCCCAGTGTCCCCAATGCCCACTGTCCCCACTGTCTCCAATCCCCCACTGTCCCCACTGTCCCCCCTGTCCCCAATGTCCCCAATGTCCCCAATCCCCCACTGTCCCCACTGTCCCCACTGTCCCCAGTCCCCCACTGTCCCCAATCCCCCAATGTCCCCACTGTCCCCACTGTCCCCAATCCCCCCGATGTCCCCAATGTCCCCACTGTCCCCCCAATCCCCACTGTCCCCAATATCCCCAGTGTCCCCAATATCCCCAATGTCCCCAATGCCCACTGTCCCCACTGTCCCCACTGTCCCCACTGTCCCCGCTGTCCCCGCTGTCCCCGCTGTCCCCAATGCCCACTGTCCCCAATATCCCCACTGTCCCCAATGTCCCCAATCCCCCCAATCTCCCACTGTCCCCACTGTCCCCTCTGTCCCCAATGTCCCCAATCCCCCACTGTCCCCATTGTCCCCACTGTCCCCACTGTCCCCACTCCCCCCACTGTCCCCACTGTCCCCACTGTCCCCAATGTCCCACTGTCCCCACTGTCCCCACTGTCCCCACTCCCCCCACTGTCCCCTCTGTCCCCAATGTCCCCAATCCCCCACTGTCCCCACTGTCCCCAATGTCCCCACTGTCCCCGCTGTCCCTCACCCCAGCTCCGCCGCGGTGTCCGGCTGCTGGCAGCGGTGGCGGCGCCTCGTCGGTGACGGTGACAGCCGTGCCCTCGGTGACATCGGTGACATCGGTGACATCGGTGACATCGGTGGCGGTGGCGGTGTCCCCGTCGTCATTGTCCTCGCTGTCCCCACGGTGTCCCCAGACGATGGCCTCGCGCTGCAGCTCCCGGCGGTAGCGGCTGGAGCGCTCCGACAGGCTGGCACGGCGCACCACCTTCCTGGAACGGGATATTGGGGGATTTGTGGGGGATTTGTGGGGTTTTTATGGGGTTTGTATGGGGTTTGTGGGGTTTGTATGGGGTTTTTATGGGATTTGTATGGGGTTTTATGGGGTTTGTATGGGGTTTGTGGAGTTTGGGGATTTTAGGGGTCAATATGGCCATGGGCACCCTCACCCAGTGACCCCAGTGATCCCAGTGTCACCCCAGTGCCACCCTCACCCTCCCAGTGTCCCCAGTGCCACCCTGCCTGTCCCAGTGCCACCCTGCCTGTCCCAGTGCCACCCTGACCCTGTCAGTGACCCCAGTGTCACCCCAGTGTCACCCTGACCCTGTCAGTGACCCCAGTGCCACCCAGTGCCACCCTGACCCTGTCAGTGTCCCCAGTGCCACCCTGCCTGTCCCAGTGCCACCCTGCCTGTCCCAGTGCCACCCTGACCCTGTCAGTGACCCCAGTGTCACCCCAGTGTCACCCTGACCCTCCCAGTGACCCCAAAGCCACCCAGTGTCACCCTGACCCTCCCAATGACCAAAATGTCACCCCAGTGCCACCCTGACCCTCAGTGACCTCAGTGTCACCCCAGTGTCACCCTGACCCTCTCAGTGTCACCCCAGTGTCACCCTGACCCTCCCAGTGCCACCGTGACCCTCCCAGTGACTCCAGTGTCACCCTGGTGCTACCCTGACCCTCCCAGTGTCACCCTGCCTGTCCCAGTGTCACCCTGCCTGTCCCAGTGTCACCCCAATGCCACCCCAGTGTCACCCAGCTGTCCCCAAGGCCACCCAGCTGTCCCCAAGCCGTGCTCACCCCCGGCTGCCAGCGCTGGACGTTCTCCTCTGCAGCGGCGCCCGCTGCCTCTCCTGCGCCCTCAGCACCGCCTGTCCCAGTGCCACCCAGTGACCCCCCCACTGTCACCCAGTGCCACCCAGCT
Source organism: Fringilla coelebs (assembly GCF_963513975.1). Classification (NCBI taxonomy): domain Eukaryota; kingdom Metazoa; phylum Chordata; class Aves; order Passeriformes; family Fringillidae; genus Fringilla; species Fringilla coelebs. Next base: position 1,261,266 of record NC_140028.1, on the reverse strand, counting down.
GTCCCCAGTGTCCCCAGGTGTCCCCAAGGCCACGCTCACCCCCGGCTGCCAGCACTGGACGTTCTCCTCTGCAGCGGCGCCCGCTGCCTCTCCTGCGCCCTCAGCACCGCCGCCCGCTTCTGCTTCAGCTCCAGCAGCTTGGCCCGCACCTCCTCGTCCCCACACACATCTGAGGCGACACCCCTGTCACCAAAGTGCCACCGTGGTGCCACAAAGTGCCACCAAAGTGCCACCAACCCACCCAGGGGAGTCTCATCCAGCAGCGACTTGGCGCCCAGGTCGGCGCCGTGAGCCACCAGCAGCTCCGCCAGCTGCACCTGGAGAAGGGAGGGCAAAAATGGTCGGAAAAAGGAGGAAAATGGTGAAATTCAGGTCGGGGGGGATGTCCCCAAGGTGGGGGGTTGGTGACACACCTGTCCCCAGCAGGCGGCCGCGTGCAGGGGCTGCCAGCCGTCGGCGTCGCGGGCGTCGTGGCGGGCGCGGTGCCGCAGCAGCAGCTCGGCCGCGGCCAGGAAACCGTGGGCGGCGGCCACGTGGAGCTGGGGGTGGGGACAGGGAGGGGACAGGGAGGGGACAGGGAGGTGGCAGTGAGGTGACACCCCAGTGGCACCAAGGTGGCACCCCAGTGGCACCAACTTGGCACCCCAGTGGCAGCGAGGTGGCAGCGAGGTGGCAGCGAGGGGGCACATGGAGCTGAGGGGACAGGGAGGGGACAGGGGGCGACACGGGGGGGACAGGGTGGGGACAGGGGGGTGGCAGCTTAGTGACACCCCAGTGGCACCAAGGTGGCAGCGAGGTGGCAGCGAGGTGGCAGCGAGGGGACAGGGGGTGACAGGGGGGGACGGGTGGGGACAGGGGTGGTGGCAGGGAGGTGGCAGCTCAGCGACACCCCAGTGGCACCAAGGTGGCACCCCAGTGGCAGCGAGGGGGCAGCGAGGGGGCACATGGAGCTGGGGGACAGGGACAGGGGACGGGGGTGACACGGGGGTGGCAGGGGGGTGGCAGGGGGGTGGCAGGGGGGTGGCAGCTCAGTGACACCCCGGTGGCACCAAGGTGGCACCCCAGTGGCAGCAAAGGGGCAGCGAGGGGGCAGCGAGGGGACACGTGCAGCTGAGGGGACAGTGTGGGGACGGGGGGGGGACACGGAGGGGACAGGGTGGGGACAGGGTGGGGATGGGGGGGACAGGAGGGGACAGGGGGTGACAGGGGTGGTGGCAGCTCAGTGACACCCCGGTGGCACCAAGGTGGCACCCCAGTGGCAGCGAGGTGGCAGCGAGGGGGCACATGGAGCTGAGGGGACAGGGAGGGGACACGGGGGGGACAGGGTGGGGACAGGGTGGGGACAGGGTGGGGACAGGGGGGTGGCAGCGGGGGAAGGGGAGGGGTTGGGGTGGATGGGGTTTGGTGTCACCCTGATCCCCTCCCAGTGTCACCCCCAGTGTCACCCCAGTGATCCCCTGTGTCACCTGACCCTCCCAGTGTCACCATGACCCCCAGTGTCACCCTGATCCCCTCCCAGTGACCCCCAGTGCCACCCTGACTCTCCCAGTGCCACCCCAATCCCCTCTCAGTGTCCCCCAGTGCCACCCTGCCCTCACCCCCTCGCTGTCCCCACCCACCAGGGTGTCCCCTCGCTGTCACCCACCAGGGTGGTATTGTCCCCTGGTTGTCCCCACCCATCAGGGTGGCCCCTTCCTGTCCCCACCCACCAAGGTGTCCCCTCGCTGTCCCCACCCCGCTGTCCCCACGCACCAGGGTGTCCCCTCGCTGTCACCCACCAGGGTGTCCTGGTGCTGTCCCCACCCCGCTGTCCCCTCGCTGTCACCCACCAGGGTGGCCCGGTCCTGTCCCCTCGGCCCGTCCAGCCCGGTCCCGTCCCGGACCATCTCCCGGATCTCCCGGATCATGGCGCGGTGCTGTCCCCTCCCTGTCCCGCTGCTGTCCCGGTGCTGTCCCCTGGCTGTCCCGCTGCTGTCCCCTGGCTGTCCCCTCGTTGTCCCCTGGCTGTCCCCTCGGTGTCACCCACCAGGGTGGCCCGCTCCTGTCCCCGTGGCCCGTCCAGCCCGCTCCCATCCCGGACCATCTCCCGGATCTCCCGGATCATGTCCTGCTGCTGTCCCCTCCCTGTCCCGGTGCTGTCCCCTCCCTGTCCCGCTGCTGTCCCCTGGCTGTCCCCTGGCTGTCCCCTGGCTGTCCCCTGGCTGTCCCCTCACTGTCCCCTCGCTGTCCCCTCGGTGTCACCCACCAGGGTGGCCCGCTCCTGTCCCCGTGGCCCGTCCAGCCCGGTCCCATCCCGGACCATCTCCCGGATCTCCCGGATCATGTCCCGGTGCTGTCCCCTGGCTGTCCCGGTGCTGTCCCCTCCCTGTCCCGCTGCTGTCCCCGTGCTGTCCCCTCCCTGTCCCCTCGGTGTCACCCACCAGGGTGGCCCGCTCCTGTCCCCGTGGCCCGTCCAGCCCGCTCCCATCCCGGACCATCTCCCGGATCTCCCGGATCATGGCGCGGTGCTGTCCCCGTGCTGTCCCGCTGCTGTCCCGGTGCTGTCCCCTGGCTGTCCCGCTGCTGTCCCCTCCCTGTCCCCTCGTTGTCCCCTCCCTGTCCCCTCCCTGTCACCCACCAGGGTGGCCCGGTCCTGTCCCCGTGGCCCGTCCAGCCCGGTCCCGTCCCGGACCATCTCCCGGATCTCCCGGATCATGGCGCGGTGCTGTCCCCTCCCTGTCCCGCTGCTGTCCCGCTGCTGTCCCCTGGCTGTCCCCTCGTTGTCCCCTCGGTGTCCCCTCCCTGTCACCCACCAGGGTGGCCCGCTCCTGTCCCCGTGGCCCGTCCAGCCCGCTCCCATCCCGGACCATCTCCCGGATCTCCCGGATCATGGCGCGCTCCGGTCCCGCCCGCGCCTCCTCGATTCTCTCCTGCGTGATCCCTGCGGGGACAGGGGAGGTGACACCGGGCGGTGACAAAGCGACACCGGGCCACCCCCGCCACCCCCCCTGGTGGCGTTTAACCCTCGCCTTGCCGCGCCATGGCGCTCTCCAGGCAGTCCAGGGTGGCCTCGTCCTCGCACAGGTCGTAGGGCATGTTCCCGTCCGAGTTCAGTGCCAGCAGGTCCGCGCCGCTGCGGGGACAGTGACAGTCGTGGTGTCACCTGGGTGTCACCTGGGTGTCACCAGGGTGTCCCCAGGGTGTCCCCAGGGTGTTCCCGGGGTGTTCCCGGGGTGTCACCGCGCAGGTCCGCGCCGCTGCGGGGACAGTGACAGTCGTGGTGTCACCAGGGTGTCACCAGGGTGTCCCCAGGGTGTCCCCAGGGTGCCATCAGAGTGTCACCAAAGTGTCACCAAGGTGATACCAGGGTGTTCCCGGGGTGTTCCCGGGGTGTTCCCGGGGTGTCACCGCGCAGGTCCGCGCTGCTGCGGGGACAGTGACAGTCGTGGTGTCACCTGGGTGTCACCAGGGTGTCACCAGGGTGTCATCAGAGTGTCACCAAAGTGTCATCAAGGTGTCACTACGGTGTCACCAAGGTATCCCCAGGGTGTCCCCGAGGTGTCACCAGGGTGTCCCCATTGTCCGCACCGCTGCAGGGACAGCGACAGCCGCGGTGTCACTAAGGTGTCACCAGGGTGTCCCCAGGGTGTCCCCAGAGTGTCACCAGGGTGTCACCAGGGTGTCACTAAGGTGTCACCAAGGTGTCCCCAAGGTGTCACCGAGGTGTCCCCAGGGTGTCCCTGTGCAGGTCCGCGCCGCTGCGGGGACAGTGACAGCAAGGTGTCACCTGGGTGTCACCAGGGTGTCACTAGGGTGTCATTAAAGTGTCACCAGGGTGTCCCCAAGGTGTCACCAAGGTGTCCCCAGGGTGTCACCAAGGTGTGCCCAGGGTGTCCCCATTGTCCGCCCTGCTGCGGGGACAGTGACAGCCCCGGTGTCCCCAGGGTGTCCCCAAGGTGTCCCCAAGGTGTCCCCAGGGTGTCACCTGGGTGTCACCAGGGTGTCCCTAAGGTGTCACCAAGGTGTCCCCAGGGTGTCCCCAGGGTGTCCCCAAGGTGTCACCAGGGTGTCCCTAAGGTGTCACCAAGGTGTCCCCAGGGTGTCCCCAGGGTGTCCCAAGGGTGTCACCACAGTTTCACCAAGGTGTCACCAAGGTGTCCCCAAGGTGTCCCCAGGGTGTCACCAGGGTGCTCCCGGGGTGTCCCCAGGGTGTCCCCAAGGTGTCCCCAGGGTGTCCCCAGGGTGTCACCAGGGTGTCACCAGGGTGTCACCAAGGTGTCACCAGGGTGTCCCCAAGGTGTCACCAGGGTGTCCCCGCGCAGGTCCGCGCCGCTGCGGGGACAGTGACAGTCGTGGTGTCACCTGGGTGTCACCAGGGTGTCACCAGGGTGTTCCCAGGGTGTCACCAAGGTGTCACTGAGGTGTCACCAATGTGTCACCAGGGTGTCCCCAGGGTGTCCCCAAGGTGTCCCCAGGGTGTGACCAAGGTGTCCCCAGGGTGTCACCAGGGTATCCCTGAGGTGTCCCCAGGATACCCCCAGGGTGTCACCAAGCTGTCCCCGTGGTGTTCCCAAGCTGTCCCCAAGCTGTCCCCAAGGTGTCCCCACAGTGTCCCCTCGCTGTCCCCCCTTGCTGTCCCCACTGTCCCCCCTCGCTGTCCCCTTGCTGTCCCCCTGGGGTGTCCCCAGTGTCCCCCCCAGTGTCCCCAGTGTCCCCCCGGGGTACCTGTGGACCAGCAGCTGCACGATGTCCCGGTGGCCGCGCTGTCCCCAATGTCCCCAGTGTCCCCAATGTCCCCCCTTGCTGTCCCCACTGTCCCCAATGTCCCCTTGCTGTCCCCAAGGGGTACCTGTGCACCAGCAGCTGCACGATGTCCCGGTGCCCGCAGGTGGCCGCAGTGACCCCAGTGTCCCCAATGTCCCCCCAGGATGTCCCCGGGCTGTCCCCAATGTCCCCCCTTGCTGTCCCCAGTGTCCCCAGTGTCCCCAATGTCCCCCCTTGCTGTCCCCAGTGTCCCCAATGTCCCCAATGTCCCCAGGGTGGTACCTGTGGACGAGCAGCTGCACGTTGTCCCGGTGCCCGCAGGTGGCCGCGCTGTCCCCGGGCTGTCCCCGGGGTGTCCCCGGGCTGTCCCCGGGGTGTCCCTGGGGTGTCCCCCCGTGCTGTCCCCAATGTCCCCAATGTCCCCTGGGCTGTCCCCAATGTCCCCACTGTCCCCAAGGGGTACCTGTGGACGAGCAGCTGCACGATGTCCCGGTGCCCGCAGGTGGCCGTGCTGTCCCCGGGCTGTCCCCGGGCTGTCCCCGGGCTGTCCCTGGGGTGTCCCCCCGTGCTGTCCCCAATGTCCCCACTGTCCCCAATGTCCCCAGTGTCCCCAAGGGGTACCTGTGTACAAGCAGCTGCACGATGTCCCGGTGCCCGCAGGTGGCCGCGCTGTCCCCGGGCTGTCCCCTTGCTGTCCCCACTCTGTCCCCGTGCTGTCCCCACTGTCCCCAGTGTCCCCAATGTCCCCCTGGGGTGTCCCCACTGTCCCCCCCACTGTCCCCAATGTCCCCAAGGGGTACCTGTGTACGAGCAGCTGCACGTTGTCCCGGTGCCCGCAGGTGGCCGCGCTGTCCCCGGGCTGTCCCCGCGCTGTCCCCGGGGTGTCCCTGGGCTGTCCCCCCGTGCTGTCCCCAATGTCCCCCCTGGCTGTCCCCTTGCTGTCCCCACTGTCCCCTCGCTGTCCCCAGTGTCCCCAAGGGGTACCTGTGTACGGGCAGCTGCACGATGTCCCGGTGCCCGCAGGTGGCCGCGCTGTCCCCGGGATGTCCCTGGGCTGTCCCCTTGCTGTCCCCACTCTGTCCCCACGCTGTCCCTGGGCTGTCCCCTTGCTGTCCCCACTCTGTCCCCATGCTGTCCCCCCTGGCTGTCCCCTTGCTGTCCCCACTGTCCCCTTGCTGTCCCCCCCATGCTGTCCCCAGTGTCCCCAATGTCCCCAAGGGGTACCTGTGGACGAGCAGCTGCACGAAGTCCCGGTGCCCGCAGGTGGCCGCGCTGTCCCCACGCTGTCCCTGAGGTGTCTCCCCAGTGTCCCCCCTGGCTGTCCCCAGTGTCCCCCCTGGCTGTCCCCAGTGTCCCCAGTGTCCCCACTGTCCCCACTGTCCCCTTGCTGTCCCCAAGGGGTACCTGTGGACGAGCAGCTGCACGATGTCCCGGTGCCCGCAGGTGGCCGCGCTGTCCCCTTGCTGTCCCCTTGCTGTCCCCGGGCTGTCCCCGAGCTGTCCCTGGGGTGTCCCCCCGTGCTGTCCCCAGTGTCCCCAATGTCCCCAATGTCCCCTTGCTGTCCCCAAGGGGTACCTGTGTACCAGCAGCTGCACGATGTCCCGGTGCCCGCAGGTGGCCGCGCTGTCCCCATTGTCCCCCCGCACTATCCCCGGGCTGTCCCGGCGCTGTCCCCAATGTCCCCCCGGGGTGTCCCCAATGTCCCCTGGGCTGTCCCCTCGCTGTCCCCAGTGTCCCCAGGGTGGTACCTGTGTACGAGCAGCTGCACGATGTCCCGGTGCCTGCAGGTGGCCGCGCTGTCCCCTTGCTGTCCCCATTGTCCCCCCGCGCTGTCCCCGGGCTGTCCCGGCGCTGTCCCCAGTGTCCCCCCGGGGTGTCCCCAATGTCCCCTGGGCTGTCCCCACTGTCCCCTCACTGTCCCCAGGGTGGTACCTGTGGACGAGCAGCTGCACGATGTCCCGGTGCCCGCAGGTGGCCGCGCTGTCCTCATTGTCCCCCCGCGCTGTCCCCGGGCTGTCCCGGCGCTGTCCCCAGTGTCCCCCCGGGGTGTCCCCAATGTCCCCTGGGCTGTCCCCAATGTCCCCTTGCTGTCCCCAAGGGGTACCTGTGGACGAGCAGCTGCACGATGTCCCGGTGCCCGCAGGTGGCCGCGGCGTGCAGCGGCGTCCAGAGCTCGGCGTCCCGCGCGTCGACCGCGGCGCCCGCGGCCAGGAGGAGCCGGACCAGCGGCAGGGAATCGTCGATGCAGCTCTGGAATGGTGGGAATGACGGGAATGGGAATGGTGGGATTGGGAATGATGGGAATGGTGGGAATGTTGGGAATCATGGGATTGGGAATGGGATTGGGATGGGATTAGGATGGGATTGGGATGGGATTGGGATGGGATTTCATGGTCCAGCAGCAGCCAGACCAGCGGCAGGGAATCGTCGATGCAGCTCTGGGAATTGGGAATGGGAATGGTGGGAATAATGGGAATCACGGGAATCATGGGAATCATGGGAATGGGAATGGTGGGAATGATGGGATTGGGATGGGATTGGGAATGGGATTGGGATGGGATTTCATGGTCCAGCAGCAGCCGGACCAGCGGCAGGGAATCGTCGATGCAGCTCTGGGAAGGGTGGGAATGATGGGAATGGGAATAATGGGAATAATGGGATTGGGAATGATGGGAATGGTGGGATTGATGGGATTGATGGGATTGATAGGATTGGGAATGGTGGGAATGATGTGATTGGGAATAATGGGATTTCATAGTCCAGCAGGAGCTGGACCAGAGGAAGGGAATCGTCGATGCAGCTGTGGGAATGGGATCGGGAATGGGAATGGAATGGGAGTAGGATTGGGAATATTGGGAATGGTGGGAATGGGAATGGGATTGGGAATGGTGGGATTGGGAATGGGATTGGGAATGGGAATGGGAATGGTGGGATTGGGAATGGGAATGGGAATGGTGGGATTGGAATGGGAATGGGATTGGGATTGGGATTGGGAATGGGAATGGGAATGGGATTGGGAATGGGATTGGGAATGGGATTGGGAATGGGATTGGGAATGGGATTGGGAATGGGATTGGGAATGGGATTGGGAATGGGATTGGGAATGGTGGGATTGGGAATGGTGGGAATGGGATTGGGATGGATGTGGAAAACGGGATACTGGGATTGGGAATGGGATTGGGAATGGTGGGATTGGGAATGGTGGGATTGGGAATGGGAATGGGATTGGGAATGGAAAACGGGATACTGGGATTGGGGATGGGAGGGAGGGGAGGGGGAGGGGAGGGAAGGGTCGGGAGCCGGGATGGAAAAGAGCCGGGGACAGCGGGATAGGGAAGGATTTGGGAACACCGGGACACCGGAAAAGGGCTCAGGATCAGCGGGATCTGGGATGGGAAGGGCCTGGAGTGGGGATCACCGGGATTTGGGATCAGAGGGGCCTGGATTTGGGATCACCAGGATTTGGGATCACTGGGATTTGGAATGGGAAGGGCCTGGATTTGGGATCACCAGGATCTCGGACCATAAATTAATGGGATGGGAAGGGCCTGGATTTGGGATGGCTGGGATCTGGGATTTGGGATCACCGGGATTTGGGATGGATGGATGGAGCTGGGATGGGAAGGGCCTGGATTTGGGATCACCGGGATTTGGGATCACGGGGATCTGGGATTTGGGATCGCAGGGATCTCGGCTTTGGGATCACTGGGATCTGGGATGGATGGATGGATGGAGCTGGGATGGGATGGGAAGGGCCTGGATTTGGGATGGCTGGGATCTGGGATTTGGGATCACCGGGATTTGGGATCACGGGGATCTGGGATCAATGGATGGAGCTGGGATGGGAAGGGCCTGGATTTGGGATCATGGGGATTTGGGATTTGGGATGGCTGGGATCTGGGATTTGGGATCACAGGGATTTGGGATCGATGGATGGAACTGGGATGGGAAGGGCCTGGATTTGGGATCAGCGGGATTTGGGATCACAGGGATTTGGGATGGATGGATGGAGCTGGGATGGGAAGGGCCCGGATTTGGGATCACCGGGATTTGGGATTTGGGATCATGGGGATCTGGGATCGATGAATGGAGCTGGAATGGGAAGGGCCTGGATTTGGGATCACAGGGATTTGGGATCACAGGGATCTGGGATTTGGGATTTGGGATGGATGGAGCTGGGATGGAAAATCCCCAAATCCGGGGAATCAGAGTCAGTTCCCGGGACGGGAAGGACCCGGATGCTCCGGGATCCCGGGAAGGACCCGGCTCCGGAGCTGCGGGGTGGGGAATAATCCCGGGAATTCTCCCGGGAATTCTCCTGGGAATCCTCCCGGGAATTCTCCTGGGAATTCTCCTGGGAATTCTCCCGGGAATTCTCCCAGGAATTCTGCCGGGAATTCCGCCGGGAATACCTGGTGCAGCGCCGTCAGCCCGTCCTCGTTGCACAGGTCGGGGCTGATCCCGCTCTCCAGGAACTGCCGCACTGCGGAGGAACCGGAATGCCGGGAATGCCGGGAATGCCGGGAATGCCGGGAAGGCCGGGGGCCATGGAGGATCCCAGGGGCAATTCCAAGGATCCCCATGGCAATTCCAAGGATCACAAGGGGAATTCCAAGGATCCCCATGGCAATTCCAAGGAATCCGATGGAACCATCAAGGATCCCAATGGAACCAACAAGAATCCCAACGGTGCTTCAAAGAATCCCAAAGGCAATTCCAAGGATCCCAAGGGCAATTCCAAGGATCCCAAATGCAATTCCAAGGATTCCAAAGGCAATTCCAAGGATCCCAAGAGGAATTCCAAGGATCCCTATGGCAATTCCAAAAATTCCAATGGCAATTCCAAGAATCCTAGTGCAACCACCAAGGATTCCAAGGGCAATTCCAAGGATCCCAAAGACATTCCCAAGGATCCCAAAGGAACCACGACCATCCCAAAGATTCTTCCAAGAATTCCAAAGGCAATTCCAAGGATCCCAAAGGCAATTCCAAGGAATCCAATGGAACCACCAAGGATTCCAATGGATTCCAAGGGCAATTCCAAGGATCCTAATGGCAATTCCAAGGATCCCCATGGCAATTCCAAGGAATCCAAAGGCAATTCCAAGGAATCCAAAGGAACCACCAAGGATCCCAAGGGCAATTCCAAGGATCCCAAGGGCAATTCCAAGGATCCCAAAGGCCATTCCAAGGATCCCAAGAGGAATTCCAAGGAATCCAATGGAGCAACCAAGGATTCCAGTGGAAACTTGGAGCATCCCAAAGGCAATTCCAAGGATCCCCATGGCAATCCCAAGGATCCCAAGGGCAGTTCCAAGGAATCCAATGGAACCAACAAGAATTCCAATGAAACCATGACCATCCCAAAGACTCTTCCAAGGATCCCAAGGGACAATCCAAGGATCCCAAGGGTTCTCCCAAGGATTCCATTGGAACCCTGGAGCATCCCAAGGGCAATTCCAAGGATCCCAGTGCAACCACCAAGGATCCCAAGGGCAATTCCAAGGATCCCAAAGACATTCCCAAGGATCCCAAAGGAACCACAACCATCCCAAAGACTCTTCCAAGAATTCCAAAGGCAATTCCAAGGATCCCAAGGGCAATTCCAAGGAATCCAATGGAACGACCAAGGATTCCAATGGATTCCAAGGGCAATTCCAAGGATCCCAAGGGCAATTCCAAGGATCCCAAAGGCAATTCCAAGGATCCCAAAGGCAATTCCAAGGATTCCAAAGGCCATTCCAAGGATCCCAAGAGCCATTCCAAGGAATCCAGTGCAGCCACCAAGGATTCCAGTGGAACCTTGGGGCATCTCAATGGCAATTCCAAGGATCCCAAGGGGCATTCCAAGGAATCCAATGGCAATTCCAAGAATCACAGTGGCAATTCCAAGGATCCCAGGGGCTCTCCCAAGAATTCCAAAGGCAATTCCAAGGATCCCAGGGGCAATTCCAAGGATCCCAATGGAACCAACAAGAATCCCAACAGTGCTTCAAAGAATCCTAAAGGCAATTCCAAGGATCCCAAGGGCAATTCCAAGGATCCCAAGAGTAATTCCAAGGATCCCAAGGGCCATTCCAAGAATCCCAAGGGCAATTCCGAGGAATCCAAAGGAACCACCAAGGATTCCAGTGGAACCCTGGAGCATCCCAAGGACAATTCCAAGAATTCCAAAGGCAATTCCAAGGATCCCAATGGCAATTCCAAGGATCCCAAGGGCCATTCCAAGGATCCCAAGAGGAATTCCAAGGATCCCAAGGGCTCTCCCAAGAATTCCAAAGGCAATTCCAAGGATCCCAAGGGCAATTCCAAGAATCCCAAGGGCAATTCCAAGGATCCTGAGGGCAATTCCAAGAATCCCAATGGAACCAGGACCATCCCAACGACTCTTCCAAGGATTCCAAAGGCAATTCCAAGGATTCCAAGGGCAATTCCAAGGATTCCAATGGAGCCACCAAGGATTCCAGTGGAACCCTGGAGCATCCCAAAGGCAATTCCAAGGATCCCAAGGGCAATTCCAAGGATCCCAAGAGGAATTCCAAGGATCCCAAGGGCAATTCCAGGGATCCCAAGGGCAGTTCCAAGGAATCCAATGGAACCAACAAGAATCCCAATGGAACCACGACAATCCCAAAGACTCTTCCAAGTATCCCGAGGGCAATTCCAAGGATCCCAAGGGCAATTCCAAGAATTCCAATGCCAATTCCAAGGATCCCAAGAGCAATTCCAAGGAATCCAATGGAACCACCAAATGTCCCAAAGACATTCCCAAGGATCCCAAAGAAACCATGACCATCCCAAAGACTCTTCCAAGGATCCCAAAGGCAATTCCAAGGATCCCAGGGGCTCTCCCAAGGATCCCAATGGAAGCACGACCATCCCAACAACTCTTCCAAGGATTCCAATGGAAATTCCAAGGAATCCAATGGAACCACCAAGGATTCCAGTGGAACCTTGGAGCATCCCAAGGACAATTCCAAGGATTCCAAGGGCAATTCCAAGGATCCCAGGGGCTCTCCCAAGAATTCCAAAGGCAATTCCAAGAATTCCAATGGCAATTCCAAGGATCCCAACGGCAATTCCAAGGAATCCAATGGAACCACCAAGAATTCCATTGGAGCATCCCAAGGGCAATTCCAAGGATCCAAAGAGAAATTCCAAGAATTCCAATGGCAATTCCAAGGATCCCAAGAGGAATTCCAAGAATTCCAATCCCAATTCCAAGAATTCCAATGCCAATTCCAAGGATCCCCAAGACATTCCCAAGGATCCCAAGAGCTCTTCGAAGAATTCCAAGGGCAATTCCAAGGATCCCAAAGACATTCCCAAGGATCCCAAAGACATTCCCAAGGATCCCAAAGACATTCCCAAGGATCCCAAATGCAATTCCAAGGATCCCAATGGCAATTCCAAGGATCCCAAAGGCAATTCCAAGAATTCCAAAGACTCTTCCAAGGATCTCAAGGGCAATTCCAAGGATCCCAAGGGCAATTCCAAGAATCCTAATGCCAATTCCAAGAATCCTAATGCCAATTCCAAGAATTCGAAAGACTCTTCCAAGGATCTCAAGGGCCATTCCAAGGATCCCAAGGCCAATTCCAAGGATCCCAAAGGCCATTCCAAGAATCCCAAGGGCAATTCCAAGGAATCCAGTGGAACCACCAAGGATCCCAAAGACATTCCCAAGGATCCCAACGGAACCACGACCGTCCCAAAGACTCTTCCAAGAATTCCAATGGCCATTCCAAGGATCCCAAAGGCAATTCCAAGGAATCCAATGGATCGTCTGACCATCCCAAAGATTCTTCCAAGGATTCCAATGGAACCACCAAGGATCCCAAGGGCAATTCCAAGAATTCCAAAGGCAATTCCAAGGATCCCAAGGGCAATCCCAAGGATCCCAAGGGCAATTCCAAGGATCCCAAGGGCAATTCCAAGGATCCCAAGGGCAATTCCAAGAATTCCAAAGGCCATTCCAAGGAATCCAAAGGAACCACCAAGGATCCCAATGGAACCACGACCATCCCAATGGCAATTCCAAGGATCCCAAGGGCCATTCCAAGGATCCCAATGGCAATTCCAAGGATTCCAGTGGAACCCTGGAGCATCCCAAGGGCAATTCCAAGAATTCCAAAGGCCATTCCAAGGATCCCAATGGCAATTCCAAGAATTCCAATGGCAATTCCAAGGATCCCAAGGGCAATTCCAAGGATCCCAAGGGCAATTCCAAGGAATCCAATGGCAATTCCAAGGAATCCAAAGGAACCACCAAGAATTCCATTGGAGCATCTCAATGCCAATTCCAAGGATTCCAAAGGCAATTCCAAGAATTCCAACGGCAATTCCAAGGATCCCAATCCCAATTCCAAGAATTCCAAGGGCAATTCCAAGGATCCCAATGCGAATTCCAAGAATTCCAAAGACATTCCCAAGGATCCCAACAGAACCACAACCATCCCAAGCACTCTTCCCACAACCCCCCCTCCCCCATCCCATTCCCAAACCCTCCATCCCACCCTCGGAACATTCCAGAATTCCCAAATTTTCCCCATCACCCACCCACCTTCCTCGACGTCCTGCCGCCCCGCCGCTTCCAGCAGCCGCACTCCCGCCGGGAACGTCACCCTCCTCTTCCTCCTCCTCTCCTCCTCTTCTTCTCCAGGAATTTTGGGAATTTTGGGAATTTTGGGAATTTTGGGAATGATTTCCTTCTGGAACTGGGCCCATTTCTTCAGCTGCTGGGCCCGGCGTTTCCGGGCGTGCCGGAGCCGCTCCGGCGTTCCCAGCCGGGAAAGCGCCGGCATCTCGGCCAGCAGCTCCCGGTGCTCCGCCATTCCCGGCAAAAAATTCCCAAAAAATCCAAAAAACCGGGAATGACGGCGGGGAGGTGCACCAGCATCACCCCCCAAAGGGGTGGGGTCGGGTTTTGTTGGGATTTGGGGGAATTTTGGGAAGCATCCTCCGAAAAATTTGGTTGGCGGTGTTGTTTATTTTTGGGTGGATCCTAAAAAATTCCTGGAATTTTCCTGGATTATCCCGATTTTTCCAGCTGGTGGAGCATCCAAAAATTCCGTGGGATGGAGCCTAAAGAGGGAGGGAATAAAAAAAAATTAAGGGAATGAAGGAGGGGAAGGAATTCCAACCCACGGGGAGGATCCGGCTCGCCCGGTTTTTCCGGTTTTTTTTTATCTAAGCCGGGATTGACCTGGAATCCAAAAGGAATTCCCAAAAAAAAAAAGAAAAAAGAGGAAAAAAAAGTGGAATTTTGGGGGTTTTTTGGGGCTGGGATTGGCCTGGAATCCCAAAGGAATTCCTAAAAAAAAATTTGGAATTTTACACTTTTTTTGGGTTGAGAATCCCACAGGAATTCCTAAAAAAAATTTGGAATTTTTTGGCTTTTTTTTTGGCTTTTCCTAAATTGGGATTGACCTCAAATCCAACCAAAATTCCAAAAAAAAATTGGAATTTTTTGGCTTTTTTTGGGATTTCCTAAATTGGGATTGACCTCAAATCCAACCAGAATTCCTAAAAAAAATTGGAATTTTTAAAATTTTTTGGGGCTGGGATTGGTCTGGAATTCCAAAAAAATTCCCCAAAAAAATTGGAATTTTTTGGCTTTTTTTGGATTTTCCTAAATTGGGATTGACCTCAAATCCAACCACAATTCCTAAAAAAAATTGGAATTTTAAAAATTTTTGGGGACTGGGTTTGACCTTGAATCCCAAAAAAATTCCCAAAAAAAATTTGGAATTTTAAAATTTTTTGGGGTTGGGAATCCAAAAGGAATTCCTAAAAAAAATTGGAATTTTTTGGCTTTTTTTGGCTTTTCCTAAATTGGGATTGACCTCAAATCCAACCAGAATTCCTAAAAAAAATTGGAATTTTTAAATTTTTTTAAATTTGGTTTTCCTAAGTTGGGATTGACTTTGAATCCCAAAAAAATTCCTAAAAAAAATCTGGAATTTTTTGGCTTTTTTTGGGATTTCCTAAATTGGGATTGACCTCAAATCCAACCAGAATTCCTAAAAAAAATTGGAATTTTTTGGCATTTTTTTGGGGTTGAGATTGACCTCAAATCTCAGAGGAATTAACCCAAAAAAATCTGGAATTTTAAATTATTTTTGGGGTTGGGAATCCAAAAGGAATTCCCCAAAAAATTGGAATTTTTTGGCTTTTTTTTGGTGTTCCTAAATTGGGATTGACCTCAAATCCAACCAGAATTCCTAAAAAAAAATTGGAATTTTTGGGGTTTCTTGGGGCTGGGATTGACCTGGAATTAAAAAGGAATTCCTAAAAAAAAATTTGGAATTTTAAAATTTTTTGGGGTTGGGATTGACCTGGAATCCAAAAGGAATTCCCAAAAAAAAAAAAAGAAAAAAGAGGAAAAAAAAATTGGAATTTTTGGGGTTTTTTGGGGTTGGGATTGGTCTGGAATCCAAAAGGAATTCCCAAAAAAAATTTGGAATTTTAAAAATTTTTTGGGTTGGGAATCCAAAAGGAATTCCTAAAAAAAATTGGAATTTTTGGCTTTTTTTGGGCTTTTCCTAAATTGGGATTGACCTCAAATCCAACCAGAATTCCTAAAAAAAAATTGGAATTTTTAAATTATTTTAATTTGGTTTTCCTAAGTTGGGATTGACTTTGAATCCCCAAAAAAATTCCTAAAAAAAATTTGGAATTTTTAAATTTTTTTGGGGCTGGGATTGGTCTGGAATCCCAAAGGAATTCCTAAAAAAAATTGGAATTTTTTGGCTTTTTTTGGGATTTCCTAAATTGGGATTGACCTCAAATCCAACCAGAATTCCTAAAAAAAATTGGAATTTTTAAATTTTTTAAATTTGGTTTTTCTAAGTTGGGATTGACTTTGAATCCCCAAAAAAATTCCTTAAAAAAATTTGGAATTTTAAAATTTTTTGGGGTTGGGATTGACTTTGAATCCCAAAAGAATTCCTAAAAAAAATTGGAATTTTTTGGCTTTTTTTGGCTTTTCCTAAATTGGGATTGACCTCAAATCCAACCAGAATTCCTAAAAAAAATTGGAATTTTTTGGCTTTTTTTTTGGGATTTCCTAAATTGGGATTGACCTCAAATCCCACAGGAATTCCTAAAAAAAAAATTGGAATTTTAAAATTTTTTGGGGCTGGGATTGACCTGGAATCCAAAAGGAATTCCCAAAAAAAAAAAAGAAAAAAGAGAAAAAAAATTGGAATTTTTGGGGTTTTTTGGGCTAGGATTGGTCTGGAATCTCAAAGGAATTCCCAAAAAAATTTGGAATTTTAGGTTTTTTTTGGGTTGAGAATCCCACAGAAATTCCTAAAAAAATTGGAATTTTTTGGCTTTTCCTAAATTGGGATTGACCTCAAATCCAACCAGAATTCCTAAAAAAAAATTGGAATTTTTAAATATTTTTGGGGCTGGGATTGGTCTGGAATCTCAGAGGAATTCCTAAAAAAAAAATTGGAATTTTAAAATTTTTTGGGGTTGGGATTGGTCTAGAATTAAAAAGGAATTCCTAAAAAAATTTGGAATTTTTTGGCTTTTTTTGGGATTTCCTAAATTGGGATTGACCTCAAATCCCAACCAGAATTCCTAAAAAAAAATTGGAATTTTTTGGCATTTTTTGGGACTGGGATTGGTCTGGAATTAAAAAGGAATTCCTAAAAAAAATTGGAATTTTTAAATTTTTTTAATTTGGTTTTTCTAAGTTGGGATTGACTTTGAATCCCAAAAAAATTCCTAAAAAAAATTGGAATTTTTTGGCTTTTTTTTGGGATTTCCTAAATTGGGATTGACCTCAAATCCAACCAGAATTCCTAAAAAAAAATTGGAATTTTTAAATTTTTTTAAATTTGGTTTTCCTAAGTTGGGATTGACTTTGAATCCCAAAAAAATTCCTAAAAAAATTTGGAATTTTTTGGCTTTTTTTTGGCTTTTCCTAAATTGGGATTGACCTCAAATCCAACCAGAATTCCTAAAAAAAAATTGGAATTTTTAAATTTTTTTAGTTTGGTTTTCCTAAGTTGGGATTGACTTTGAATCCCAAAAAAATTCCTAAAAAAATTTGGAATTTTTAAATTTTTTTGGGTTGGGATTGGGCTGGAATCCCAAAAAAAATTCCTAAAAAAAATTTGGAATTTTTAAAATTTTTTGGGGTTGGGATTGGGCTGGAATTCCCAAAAAAATTCCCAAAAAAAAATTGGAATTTTTTGGCTTTTTTTGGCTTTTCCTAAATTGGGATTGACCTCAAATCCAACCAGAATTCCTAAAAAAAAAATTGGAATTTTTTTGCTTTTTTTTTGGGATTTCCTAAATTGGGATTGACCTCAAATCCAACCAGAATTCCTAAAAAAAAATTGGAATTTTAAAATTTTTTTTAGTTTGGTTTTCCTAAGTTGGGATTGACTTTGAATCCTAAAAAAATTCCTAAAAAAAATTTGGAATTTTTAAATTTTTTGGGGCTGGGATTGACCTGGAATCCAAAAAAATTCCTAAAAAAAATTGGAATTTTTTGGATTTTTTTGGCTTTTACTAAATTGGGATTGACCTCAAATCCAACCAGAATTCCTAAGAAAAATTGGAATTTTTTGCTTTTTTTAGTTTGGTTTTCCTAAGTTGGGATTGACTTTGAATCCCAAAAAAATTCCTAAAAAAAATTTGGAATTTTAAAATTTTTTGGGGTTGGGATTGGGCTGGAATTCCAAAAAAATTCCTAAAAAAAATTTGAATTTTTTGGCTTTTTTTGGGATTTCCTAAATTGGGATTGACCTCAAATCCCAAAAAAATTCCTAAAAAAAAAATTTGGAATTTTAAAATATTTTGGGGTTGGGGTTGGTCTGGAATTAAAAAGGAATTCCTAAAAAAAAATTTGGAATTTTAAAATTTTTGGGGGGCTGGGATTGACCTGGAATCCAAAAGGAATTCCCAAAAAAAAAAGAAAAAAAAAAAAAAATTGGAATTTTTGGGGTTTTTTAGGGGTTGGGATTGGTCTGGAATCCAAAAGGAATTCCTAAAAAAAATTTGGAATTTTTAAAATTTTTTGGGGTTGGGAATTCAAAAGGAATTCCTAAAAAAAATTGGAATTTTTTGGGCTTTTTTTGGTGTTCCTAAACTGGGTTTGACCTCAAATCCAACCAGAATTCCTAAAAAAAATTGGAATTTTAAAAGGTTTTAAAGCTGGGATTGACCTGGAATTAAAAAGGAATTCCTAAAAAAAAATTTGGAATTTTAAATTTTTTTGGGGGCTGGGATTGACCTGGAATCCAAAAGGAATTCCCAAAAAAAAAAAAGAAAAAAGAGAAAAAAAATTGGAATTTTGGGAGTTTTTTGGGGTTGGGGTTGGTCTGGAATCCCAAAGGAATTCCTAAAAAAAAATTGGAATTTTTAAAATTTTTTGGGTTGGGAATCCCAAAGGAATTCCCAAAAAAAATTGGAATTTTTTGGCTTTTTTTGGCTTTTCCTAAATTGGGATTGACCTCAAATCCAACCAGAATTCCTAAAAAAAATTGGAATTTTTTGGCTTTTTTTTTGGGATTTCCTAAATTGGGATTGACCTCAAATCCAACCAGAATTCCTAAAAAAAAAATTGGAATTTTAAATTTTTTTGGGGGCTGGGATTGACCTGGAATCCAAAAGGAATTCCCAAAAAACAAAAAGAAAAAAGAGAAAAAAAAATTGGAATTTTTTGGCATTTTTTTGGGACTGGGATTGACCTTGAATCCAAAAGGAATTCCCAAAAAAAATTTGGAATTTTTAAAATTTTTTGGGTTGGGAATCCAAAAGGAATTCCCAAAAAAAATTGGAATTTTTTGGCTTTTTTTGGGATTTCCTAAATTGGGATTGACCTCAAATCCAACCAGAATTCCTAAAAAAAAATTGGAATTTTTAAAATTTTTTGGGGGCTGGGATTGACCTGGAATCCAAAAGGAATTCCCAAAAAAAAAAAGAAAAAAGAGAAAAAAAAATTGGAATTTTTGGGGTTTTTTGGGGTTGGGATTGACCTGGAATCCCAAAAAAATTCCCCCCAAAAAATTGGAATTTTTTGGCTTTTTTGGGATTTTCCTAAATTGGGATTGACCTCAAATCCAACCAGAATTCCTAAAAAAAATTGGAATTTTAAAATTATTTTAATTTGGTTTTCTTAAGTTGGGATTGACTTTGAATCCCAAAAAAATTCCTAAAAAAATTTGGAATTTTTAAATTTTTTTTGGGTTGGGATTGACCTCAAATCCAACCAGAATTCCTAAAAAAAAAATTGGAATTTTTAAATTATTTTAATTTGGTTTTCCTAAGTTGGGATTGACTTTGAATCCCAAAAAAATTCCCAAAAAAAATTTGGAATTTTAAAATTTTTTGGGGCTGGGATTGACCTGGAATCCCAAAAAAATTCCTAAAAAAAATTGGAATTTTTTGGCTTTTTTTCCCTTTCCTAAATTGGGATTGACCTCAAATCCAACCAGAATTCCTAAAAAAAATTGGAATTTTTAAATTTTTTAAATTTGGTTTTCCTAAGTTGGGATTGACTTTGAATCCCAAAAAAATTCCTAAAAAAAAAATGGAATTTTTTTGCTTTTTTTGGGTTTTTCTGAGCACCAAAATTCCACAAAAAAACCCCAAAATTCAACAAAAAACCCAAAAATTTCCCCCAAAAAGCCCCAAAATTCCTCAAAAAATCCCCAAAACAGCCCCAAAATTCCACAAAATTCCCTGAAATTCCTCAAAAAAGCCCCAAATTTCCTCAAACAGCCCAAAATTCCCTTAAAAATTCCCCAAAAAGCCCCAAAATTCCAAAAACAGCCCCAAAATTCAACAAAAAAAGCCCAAATTCTACAAAAATGCCCCAAAACAGCCCCAAAATTCCACAAAAAATCCCAAAATTCCCCCCAAAAAGTCCCAAAATTAAAAAAAAATCCCAAAATTCCCCCTAAAAGCCCCAAAATTCCCAAAATTCCCCCAAAAGTTGCAAAATTCCTAAAAACAGCCCCAAAAAAACCCCAAAATTCCCAGAAAAATCCCCCAAACAGCCCCAAAATTCCCTAAAAAGTCCCAAAATTCCCAAAAAAAACCCCAAAAAAACCCAAAATAGCCCCAAAATTCCCCCCCAAAAGCCCCAAAATTCCAAAAAAATCCCCAAAACAGCCCCAAAATTCCAGAAAAATTCCCTGAAATTCCTCAAAAAAGCTCCAAAATTCCTCAAACAGCCCAAAATTCTCTGGAAAATTCCCCAAAAAAGCCCCAAAAAGCCCCAAAATCCCCCCAAAAGCCCCAAAATTCCCTAAAAACCCCAAAATTTTCCCCCCAAAGCCCCAAAATCCCTCAAAGCAGCTCCAAAAATTCCGTAAAAAGCCCCAAAATTCCCCCGAAAAAGCCCCAAAATTCCCCAAAAAAGTCCCAAAATTCCCAAAAAAGTCCCAAAATTCCCCAAAAAAGCCCCAGAATTCCAAAAAAACCCCCAAAATTCCACAAAAAAATTTCCCAAAATGCCCCAAAATTCCCCCAGAAATCCCAAAATTCCCCAAATAGTCCCAAAATTCCCCAAATAGTCCCAAAATTCCCCCCCAAAAATCCCCCAAAAAGTCCCAAAATTCCCTAAAAAGCCCCAAAATCCCCCCCAAAAGTCTCAAAATTCCCAAAAAAAGCCCCAAAATTCCTCAAAAAGCCCCAAAATAGCCCCAAAATTCCAGAAAAATTCCCTGAAATTCCTCAAAACAGCCCAAAATTCCCTAAAAAATTCCTCAAAAAGCCCCAAAATTCAAAAAAAAGCCCCAAAATTCCCCCAAAAAATCCCAAAATTCCCCCAAAAAATCCCAAAATTCCTCAAAAAGTCCCAAAATTCCTCGAAGCAGCTCCAAAATGCCACCCCCGATGTCCCCAAGGCCACCCTCGATGTCCCCAAGGTCCCCTCCAGGTCCTCACCTTGTCCCCAAGGTCCCTCCTGAGGGCACCTCGATGTCCCCAAGGCCCTGAATTGTCCCCAAGGTCCCCCCAAGGGGACCCTGATGTCCCCAAGGCCACCCCCAATGTCCCCAAGGCCACCCCAATGTCCCCAAGGTCCCCCCAAGTCCCTGAACTTGTCCCCAAGGCCACCCTCGATGTCCCCAAGGTCCCCTCAAGGGGATCCTGATGTCCCCAAGGCCACTCCAAATGTCCCCAAGGCCACTCCAAATGTCCCCAAGGCCACTCCCGATGTCCCCAAGGCCACTCCCCATGTCCCCAAGGCCACCCCAAGGTCCCCAAAGTCCCTCCAAGTCCCTGAACTTGTCACCAAGGCCACCCTCAATGTCCCCAAGGTCCCCCCAATGTCCCCAAGGTCCCTCCAAGTTCCTGAACTTGTCCCCAAGGCCACTCCTGATGTCCCCAAGGTCCCCTCCATGTCCCCAAAGTACCCCCAAGTCCCTGAACTTGACCCCAAGGCCACTCTCAATGTCCCCAAGATCCCCCCAAGGTCCTCACCTTGTCCCCAAGGTCCCTCCTGAGGGATCCTCGATGTCCCCAAGGCCACCCCCGATGTCCCCAAAGTCACCTCAAGTCCCTGAACTTGTCCCCAAGGCCACTCCCGATGTCCCCAAGGCCACCCCCGGTGTCCCCAAGGTCCCCTCAAGGTGACCCCGGTGTCCCCAAGACCCCATCCATGTCCCCAAGGTCCCCTCCAGGTCCTCACCTTGTCCCCAAGGTCCCTCCTGAGGGGACTCCGGTGTCCCCAAGGCCACCCCAAGACCTTGAACTTGTCCCCAAGGTCCCCCCTATAGGACCCTGATGTCCCCAAGGCCACCCCCAATGTCCCCAAGGCCACCCTCAATGTCCCCAAAGGTCCCCCCAAGTCCCTGAACTTGTCCCCAAGGCCACCCCTGGTGTCCCCAAAGTCACCCCAAGTCCCTGAACTTGTCCCCAAGGCCACCCCTGGTGTCCCCAAAGTCACCCCAAGTCCCTGAACTTGTCCCCAAGGGGACCCTGATGTCCCCAAGGTCCCCCCAAGGTCCTGAACTTGTCCCCAAGGCCACCCCTGATGTCCCCAAGGCCACTCCCAATGTCCCCAAGGCCACCCCAAGGTCCCCAAGGTCCCTCCAAGTCCCTGAACTTGACCCCAAGGCCACTCCCGATGTCCCCAAGGCCACCCCAAGGTCCCCAAGGTCCCCTCCATGTCCCCAAAGTACCCCCAAGTCCCTGAACTTGTCCCCAAGGCCACCCCCGATGTCCCCAAGTTCCCCTCCATGTCCCCAAGATCCCCCCAAGGCCACCCCCGATGTCCCCAAGGCCACTCCCGATGTCCCCAAGGTCCCCTCAAGGTGACCCCGGTGTCCCCAAGGCCACCCCAATGTCCCCAAAGGTCCCCTCCAAGTCCCTGAACTTGTCCCCATGGCCACCCTCAATGTCCCCAAGGTCCCCCCAAGGCCACCCCAAGGTCCCTTCAAGTCCTCGAACTTGTCCCCAAGGCCACCCCCGATGTCCCCAAGGTCATCCCCGGTGTCCCCAAAGGCACCCCCCATGTCCCCAAGGTCCCCTCCATGTCCCCAAAGTCCCTCCAAGTTCCTGACCTTGTCCCCAAAGCCACTCCCAATGTCCCCAAAGCCACTCCCGATGTCCCCAAAGTCACTCCCGGTGTCCCCAAGGTCCCCCCAAGGCCACTCCCAATGTCCCCAAGGCCACCCCAATGTCCCCAAGGTCCCTCCAAGTCCCTGAACTTGTCCCCAAGGCCACCCCCGATGTCCCCAAGGTCCCTCCAAGTCCCTGAACTTGTCCCCAAGGCCACCCTCAATGTCCCCAAGGCCACTCCCCATGTCCCCAAGGTCCCTCCAAGTCCCTAAACTTGTCCCCAAGGCCACTCCTGATGTCCCCAAGGCCACCCCCGGTGTTCTCAAGGTCCCTCCAAGTCCCTAAACTTGTCCCCAAGGCCACTCTCAGTGTCCCCAAAGCCACTCCCGATGTCTCCAAGGCCACCCCCGGCATCCCCAAGGTCCCCTCAAGTCCCTGAACTTGTCCCCAAGGCCACCCCAATGTCCCCAAGGTCCCTCCAAGTTCCTAAACTCGTCCCCAAGGCCACTCCCGATGTCCCCAAAGCCACCCTTAATGTCCCCAAGATCCCCCCAAGGGGACCCTGATGTCCCCAAGGCCACCCCAAACCCGGACCCTGTCCCCAACCCCCCTCAGTGTCCCCTCGCTGTCCCCTCGCTGTCCCCTCGCTGTCCCCTCCCTGTCCCCTCGCTGTCCCCTCCGTGTCCCCTCCCTGTCCCCTCCGTGTCCCCTCCCTGTCCCCTCGCTGTCCCCTCCGTGTCCCCTCACTGTCCCCTCCCTGTCCCCTCATTGTCCCCTCGCTGTCCCCTCGCTGTCCCCTCCCTGTCCCCTCGCTGTCCCCTCCCTGTCCCCTCCGTGTCCCCTCGCTGTCCCCTCGCTGTCCCCTCGCTGTCCCCTCCCTGTCCCCTCGCTGTCCCCTCGCTGTCCCCTCCCTGTCCCCTCCCTGTCCCCTCGCTGTCCCCTCACGCCTCCCCTCACGTCACCGCCATCTTGTCCTGCCCCTTCCCCCTCCCCCTCCCCCTCCCCCGCCGCTTCCACCGCCTCCCCCTCCCCGCCAGCTCCTTCCGCGCTCTCCCCTCGCTCTCCCCGCCTCCGTTACCGGTCGCTGTCCCCTCGCTGTCCCCTCGTTGTCCCCTCGGTGTCCCCTCGGTGTCGCCTCGCTGTCCCCGCCGCGCCCTCGGGCCGCGCCCGCCGCTGCCACAGGCGGGGCCGTCGCCATGGCGACCGCGCCGCTTCCGGTGACGCCGGAAGTGAGTGAGGGGAAAACCGGAAGTGAGTGGTGCGGTGCAAACCCGGAAGTGAAGGGGGTGCCACACTCAAGATGGCGGAGGAGGAAAAGAGCGGCGCCCCCTGGAGGGCGGGGAGGGAATTACAGCGCGAAATTTTGGGGGTTTTTTTGGGGTTTTTAGTTGGAATTTTTGGGGTTTTTAAGTTTGGGGTGAGCCAAAGGGGGTTTGGGGTGTCCTCTGCGGTGTGGTTGTGTCCTCTCAAGGCGTTTTGAGGGTCTCAATAGGGGGGGATTCCTTCCGGGGAGCCCCGACCCCCCAAAAATTCCCAATCCCAAATCCCAAATCCCTCCAATAATGGGAGATCCCAAATCCTAATCCCCGAAATTCCCAAATTCCGATCCCTGAAAGCCCAAAAATCTCAGTCCCTGAATTCTCTGTTCCCCCAATTGCAAAATCCTCAACGTCCCCAAAATCCCTGAACTCCCCCCAAAATCCCCAAATCCCAAATCCCTGAATTCCCCCAAATCCCAACCCTAAATCCCATCCCTAAAATCCCAACCCCCCCAAAATCCCCAATCCCAAATCCCTGAGTACCCCAAATCCCAAACTCCAAATCCCAGATCCCTGAAATCCCCAAATCCCAAAATCCCTGAATTCTCCCAAATCCCAACCCCAAAGTCCCAAATTTCCCCCAAATCCCAATTCCAAATCCCATCCCTAAAATCCCAACCCCCCCAAATCCCAAATCCCAAATCCCTGAATTCCCCCAAATCCCAGTCCCTGAACCACAAACCCCCAATCCCAAATCCCCAAATCCCAAATCCCAAATTCCAACCCCAAACCCCAAATCCCAATCCCTGAATCCCCAATCCCAAATCCCAACTCCCTGAATTCCCCCAAAACCCCAACCCCAAACCCCTGAACCCCTCAAACCCCAAATCCCAGCCCCAAATCCTGAATTCCCAAATTCCCAAAATCCCCAAATCCCCAAATCCCAAATCCCCAAATCCCAAATCCTAAATCCCAAATCCCCAAATCCCAATCCCACACCCCAATCCTGACTTCCCAAAATCCCAAATCCCCAAATCCCCACTCCCCAAATCCCAAATTCCAAACCCCAAATCACAATCCCAAAATCCAAATCCCCAAATCCCAAATCCCCAAATCCCCAATCCCAAAATCCCAAATCCCCAATCCCAAATCCGCACTCCTGAATCCCCCAAACCCCAAACCCCAAATCCCAAATCCCAAATCCCAGTTGATGAACTGGGACCAAACTGGGATGAACTGGGAGGGACTGGGAACAAACTGGGATAAACTGGGAGGGACTGGGAACAAACTGGGATGAACTGGGAGGGACTGGGATGGACTGGGATGGACTGGGATGGACTGGGATGGACTGGGATGGACTGGGACCAAACCGGGATGAACTGGAACCAAACTGGGATGAACTGGGAGGGACTGGGACAAACTGGGGCAGACTGGGATGAACTGGGACCAAACTGGAAACAAACTGGGATGGGACTGGGATGGACTGGGATGGGACTGGGAACAAACTGGGGTGTACTGGTTCCTAACTGGAAACAAACTGGGAGGGACTGGGAGCAAACTGGGATGGACTGGGATGAGACTGGGATGGACTGGGATGGGACTGGGACGGACTGGGACGGACTGGGATGGGACTGGGATGGACTGGGATGGGACTGGGATGGACTGGGATGGACTGGGATGGGACTGGGATGGACTGGGATGGACTGGGATGGGACTGGGATGGACTGGGATGGACTGGGATGGGACTGGGATGGACTGGGATGGGACTGGGATGGACTGGGATGGACTGGGATGGGACTGGGATGGACTGGGATGGGACTGGGATGGACTGGGATGGACTGGGATGGACTGGGATGGGACTGGGATGGGACTGGGATGGACTGGGATGGGACTGGGATGAACTGGGATGGACTGGGATGGGACTGGGATGGACTGGGATGGACTGGGATGGGACTGGGATGGGACTGGGATGGGACTGGGATGGACTGGGATGGACTGGGATGGGACTGGGATGAACTGGGATGGACTGGGATGGGACTGGGATGGACTGGGACGGACTGGGATGGACTGGGATGGGACTGGGATGGACTGGGATGGACTGGGATGGACTGGGATGGACTGGGATGGGACTGGGATGGACTGGGAGGGACTGGGATGGACTGGGATGGACTGGGATGGACTGGGAGGGACTGGGAGGGGACTGGGATGGGACTGGGATGGACTGGGATGGACTGGGATGGGACTGGGATGGACTGGGATGGACTGGGATGGACTGGGAGGGAACTGGGATCAAACTGGGATCAAACTGGTTCCAAACTGGGATTGACTGGCCCAAACTGGGATTAAACTGGTTCCAAACCGGGATGGACTGGGATTAAACTGGTTCCAAACTGGTTCCAAACTGGTCCAAACTGGTCGATCCTTTATTGAGAGGAGGGGGGAGGGAGGGGAAACACGGAACTGGGCGTGGTCACGCCGATGACGTCACCACTGCCATATAAGGACTGAGGAAACCCCGATGACGTCACCACTTCCATATTTGGAGCCGGGCAACCCCGATGACGTCATCCCCCACGGCCCCACCCCCACAAATTTTGGGGCTATTCCATTCGATTTTGGGGGGGGTGACCTCAAAATTTGGGGGGATTCGGATTCGATTTTAGGGGGGGATCCCCCAAAAAATTTTGGGGTGCCCCTATGACGTCATCACTCCCACATTTGGGGGGATTTGAAGCGATTTTGGGGGGGTGACACCCCCAAATTTTGGGGCGCTCAGATTCAATTTTGGGGCATTTCACCCCCAAATTTCGCCATTTTGGGATGGTGACACCCCAAAATTTGGGGGTGCCCCTATGACGTCATGGCCCTGATGACGTCATGCACCCCCAATTTGGGGGGGGTTGACAAAATTTGGGGGTGCAGAGCCCCAAAATTGAGTCCAAACCCCCCAAAATTTGGGGGTGTCACCCTCTCCCCCCCAAAATCGTGTTGGAACCACCCCAAATTCTGAGGGTGATGACGTCATAGTGGCACCCCAACATTTTTTTGGGGGGGGGGGTCGCCCCAAAAATGTCAAAATCGAGTCTGAACACCCCAAAATTTCTTCAACCCCCCCCAAAATATGGGGGCGTATGACGTCATCGGAGGCGATGACGTCACCACTAATTTGGGGGCGCCCCTATGACGTCATCACACCTAAATTTGGGGGGTTTGGACTCAATTTTGGGGCATTTCACCCCCAAATTTCTCCATTTTGGGACGGTGACACCCCAAAATTTTTGTCACCGATCCGGGGGTGACCCCCCAAAATTTGGGGTGTCCCTATGACGTCATCACCTCAAATTTTGGGGGGGTTTGAGGCAATTTTAAAGGATTTGGACTCAATTTTGGGGCATTTCACCTCCAAATTTCTCAATTTTGGGCCCCGAATCCCCAAAATTTTTTCTCCCCGATTTGGGGGTGACCCCCCCAAATTTTGGGGTGCCCCTATGACGTCATCACCTCAAATTTTGGGGGGTTTTGAGGCAATTTTAGGGTGTTTAGACTCAATTTTGGGGCATTTCACCCCCAAATTTCGCCATTTTGGGACGGTGACACCCCAAAATTTTTGTCAGCGATCCGGGGGTGACCCCCAAAATTTGGGGTATCCCTATGACGTCATCACCTCAAATTTTGGGGGGGTTTGAGGCAATTTTAAAGGATTTGGACTCAATTTTGGGGCATTTCACCCCCGAATTTCTCAATTTTGGGCCCCGAATCCCCAAAATTTTTTCTCCCCGATTTGGGGGTGACCCCCCAAAATTTGGGGGTGCCTATGACGTCATCACCTCAAATTTTGGGGGGGTTTGAGGCGATTTTAAGGGATTTGGACTCAATTTTGGGGCATTTCACCCCCAAATTTCTCAATTTTGGGCCTCGAATCCCCAAAATTTTTTCTCCCCGATTTGGGGGTGACCCCCCCCAAAATTTGGGGCTCCCCTGATGACGTCATCACCCCCGGATGGCGATGTCCCCGGGGTGGCTCAGCCAAACATCAAAAACGCTTTTATTGGGGGGGGGTGGGGGTGGGGGTGGTGGAGGGGGTGGGGGAGGGGCCGCCCCCCCAAACTCCCCCTGGGGATCCCCCCCAGAACCCCCCCAAATTCTTGGGGCTCCCCCCCCGGGCGCCAGCGCGTTGGGGGCGGGGGGGGAGCTGTGAGCCGAGGGCAGCTCCCCCCAAAAGCGGGGGGGACCCCAAAATTGGGGAGGATCCGGGGATTTGGGGGAGCGGTGGCGCAGCAGAGCCTCGATGGAGAAGCTGGAATTGGGGGGGGGAGGGGAGGGGGGGAAGGGGCACCCCGAGAGCACGAAGGGGGCCAGGTCGGGGACGAACGGGGACAGCGGGGGGGGGGGTGGCAGAGGTGACAGGGGAGGGGACAGAGGGGGGGACAGGGCCACCCCCCGCCCGGGACACGGCCGTGTTCTGCAGCTTCAGCGCCGCGGGGGGGATGCGGGACACGTCCACCGTCCAGAAATTGCCCTTGGAGTGGGGCTTGGAGGGGTCCTTCAGCACCTGGGGACACCAAAATCAATGTGAGGGACGAAAAACACCAAAAAAATCCCATTAGAAATGATAAAAACCCTAAAAAAAACCCAAAGGGACCCTGGAGTGGGGCTTGGAGGGGTCCTTCAGCACCTGGGGACACAAAATGCAACGTGAGGGACGAAAAACACCAAAAAAATCCCATTAGAAATGATAAAAACCCTAAAAAAAACCCAAAGGGACCCTGGAGTGGGGTTTGGAGGGGTCCTTCAGCACCTGGGGACAGGAAATGCAACGTGAGGAATGAAAAAAGGTAAAAAAACCCCAAAAAAATCCCATTAGAAACGAAAAAATCCCATTAGAAACAAAAAAAACCCCAAAAAATCCCATTAGAAATGATAAAAACCCAAGAGAAACCCTAAAAATCCAAATAAACCCAAAAATGGACCCTGGAGTGAGGTTTGGAGGGGTCCTTCAGCACCTGGGGACACCAAGAGCAACGTGAGGGATGAAAAAAGGTAAAAAAAAACCAAAAAAACCCCATTAGAAATGAAAAAATCCCATTAGAAACCATAAAAACCCAAGAGAAATCCTAAAAACCCCAAAGGGACTCTAAGAAAGGACCCTGGATTGGGGTTTGGAGGGGTCCTTCAGCACCTGGGAACAGGAAATCAACGTGAGGGATGAAAAAAGGCAAAAAATCAACGTGAGAAAGAAAAAATCCCCAAGAAAATCCCGTGAGAAACAAAAAAAAAAACCAAAAAATCCCATTAGAAACCATAAAAACCCAAAGGGAGCCTAAAAAGGGACCCTGGAGTGGGGCTTGGAGGGGTCCTTCAGCACCTGGGGACACCAAAAATCAACGTGAGGGACGAAAAAACCTCAAAAAATCCCATTAGAAACAAAAAAAACCAAAAAAATCCCATTAGAAACGAAAAAATCCCATTAGAAACAAAAAAAAACCCCAAAGAAATCCCATTGGAAATGATAAAAACCCCAAAAAATCCCATTAGAAACAAAAAACCCCCAAAAAAATCCCATTAGAAACAAAAAAAACCCTAAAAAATCCCATTAGGAACCATAAAAACACCAAAAAATCCCATTAGAAATGATAAAAACCCAAAAAAATCCCATTAGAAACCATAAAAACCCCAAAAAATCCCATGAGAAATGATAAAAACCCTAAAAATCCCCAAAAAACCCCAAAGGGACCAAAAAAGGGACTCTGGAGTGGGGCTGGGAGGGGTCCTTCAGCACCTGGGGACACCAAATTGGGGTGGGAAATGAAAAAAGGTAAAAAAAACCCCAAAAAGATCCCATTAGAAACGAAAAAATCCCATTAGAAACAAAAAAACCCCAAAGAAATCCCATTAGAAATGATAAAAACCCCAAAAAATCCCATTAGAAACCATAAAAACCCAAGAGAAATCCCATTAGAAATGATAAAAACACTAAAAATCCCATTAGAAACCATAAAAACAAAAAAAAAATCCAATTAGAAACAAAAAAACCCCAAGGAAATCCCATTAGAAACCATAAAAACCCCAAAAATCCCATTAGAAACCATAAAAACAACAAAAAATCCAATTAGAAACAAAAAAACCCCAAGGAAATCCCATTAGAAACCATAAAAACCCCAAAAAATCCCATTAGAAATGATAAAAACACCAAAAAATCCCATTAGAAATGATAAAAACCCAAAAAAATCCCATTAGAAACAAAAAAACCCAAAAAATCACATGAGAAATGATAAAAACCCCAAAAAATCCCATTAGAAATCATAAAAACCCCAAAAATCCCATTAGAAATCATAAAAACCCCAAAAATCCCATTAGAAATGATAAAACCCCAAAAAAATCCCATTAGGAACCATAAAAACAAAAAAAAATCCAATTAGAAACAAAAAAACCCCAAGGAAATCCCATTAGAAATGATAAAAACCCCAAAAATCCCATTAGAAATGATAAAAACCCCAAAAATCCCATTAGAAATGATAAAAACCCGAAAAAATCCCATTAGAAATGATAAAAACACCAAAAAATCCCATTAGAAACCATAAAAACCCAAAAAAATCCCATTAGAAATGATAAAACCCCCAAAAAATCCCATTAGAAATGATAAAAACCCCAAAAAATCCCATTAGAAATGATAAAAACACCTAAAAAATCCCATTAGAAATGATAAAAACACCAAAAAATCCCATTAGAAACCATAAAAACCCAAGAGAAACCCTAAAAACACAAAGGGACACAAAATCGCCACATTCAAACCCCAAAACCCCCAAATTTTAACCCCAAAAACCCCCAAATTCAGACCCCAAAAATCCACTGTGACCCCAAACTGCCCAAAACCCCCCAAAACCCCAAACCCCCCAAAACCCCCAAATCACCTCAAAAACCCCAACCCCCCCAAAACCCCCAAAACCCCCAAAACCCCCCAAAACCCCAAAAGCCCCCAAAAATCCCAAACCCCCAAAAACCCCAAAACCCCAAAAACCCCAAATTTAGACCCCAAAAATCCACTGTGACCCCAAACCCAAACCCCCAAAACCCCCAAAACCCCAAAAACCCCAAACCCCCCAAATCTTCCAAATCAGAACCCAAAAATCGCCACATTCAGACCCCAAAATCCCCAAATTCAGACCCCAAAAATCCACTGTGACCCCAAACCCAGATCCCCCAAACCCCCCAAAACCCCCAAAACCCCAAAGCCCCATAAACCCCCCAAAAACCCCAAACCCACCAAAACCCCAAAACCCCAAACCAGAATCCCAAAACCCCCAAATTTGGACCCCCCAAATCCCCCAAAAACCCCAAAACCCCAAACCCCCAAAACCCCAAAACCTCAAAACCCCCAAATTTTGACCCCAAAATCCCCAAATTCAGACCCCAAAATCCCCAAATTTTGACCCCAAAACACCAAAACCAGACCCCAAAACCCCCAAATTGAGACCCCAAAAATCCACTGTGACCCCAAACCAGACCCTAAAAACCCCAAAACCCTAAAAAACCCCAAACCCCCAAAACCCCAAACTCCCCCAAAAACCCCAAAACGCCCAAACCCCCAAATCCCCCCAAAACCCCCAAAACCCCCCCGAAACCCCAAAACACCAAGCCCCCAAAAGTCCCCAAAACCCCAAACCCCCAAACCCCCCCAAAACCCCAAAATCCCAAAACCCCCCAAAAAACTCCAAAACCCAAAAAAAACCCAAAACCCCCAAATTTGGACCCCCTAAATCCCCAAATTCAGAGCCCCAAAACCCCAAAAACCAAAAAAAAACCCAAAACCCCCAAAACCCCCAAAACCCCCTAAAAACCCCAAAACCCCCAAAACCCCCAAACCCCAAAAACCCCAAAACCTCCAAATCACCCCAAAATCACCCCAAATCCCCAAAACCCCCAAAACCCCAAAACGCCCAAAAACCCCAAAACCCCCCAAAACGCCCAAAAACCCCAAACCAGAATCCCAAAACCCCCAAATTTGGACCCCTCAAATCCCCCAAAACCCCAAAACCCCCAAAAACCCCCCAAAACCCCAAACCCCCCCAGATTGGGACCCCAAAACCCCCAAATTCAGACCCCAAAAATCCACTGTGACCCCAAACCCAGACCCCCAAACCCCCCAAAACCCCAAAAACCCCAAAAACCCCAAACCCCCCCAATATCCCAAAAACCCCAAAACCCCCCCAAACCCCCCAAAAACCCCAAAACCCCACAAACCCGATAAACCCCAAAACCCCCCAAAAACCCCCCAAAACCCCCAAAAACCCCTAAAAACCCCAAAACCCCTCAAAAACCCCAAATTCAGTCCCCAAAAATCCCCTGTGACCCCAAACCCAGACTCCCAAACCCTTCAAAAACCCCAAAACCCCCCAAAACCCCAAAACACCCCAAACCCCCCAAAAACCCAAACCCCCAAAACCCCAAAACGCCCAACCCCCCAAAAATCCCCTGTGACCCCAAACTCAGACCCCAAAACCCCCAAAACCCCAAAACACCCCAAAACCCCAAAAACCCCAAAACCCCAAAACCCCCAAATTTGGACTTTCAAAATCCCCAAATTCAGACCCTCAAAACCCCAAAACCCCAAAACCCCAAAACCCCAAATCCCCCAAAACCCCAAAACCCCCAAATTTTAACCCCAAAATCCCCAAATTCAGACCCCAAAATCCCCAAATTTGGACCCCAAAACACCAAAACCAGACCCCAAAATCCCCAAATTCAGACCCCAAAAATCCCCTGTGACCCCAAACCCAGACCCCAAAAACCCCAAAAACCCCAAAACCCCAAATCCCCCCCAAAAAACCCCAAAAAACCCCAAATTTGGCACCTTGGCGAAGCAGGGGTTGGAGGAGAGGTTGTGGCGCACGGAATCCTTCCAGCCCTGGTACCCCCCCCCGAAAAAGGGGAACAGCGTCCGCAGCTGCTGCAGGATCTGGGGGGACCCCAAAAACATTTGGGGTGAGCCCAGAAAGATTTGGGGTCCCCCAAAACCCAAAATCCCAAAAAATCCCAAAAAATCTCAAAAAAAATCCCAAAAAAATCCCAAATTCTGACCCCAAATTCCAGCCCTGGGACCCCCCCCGAAAAAGGGGAACAGCGTCCGCAGCTGCTGCAGGATCTGGGGGGACCCCAAAAACATTTGGGGTGAGCCCAAAAAATTTTGGGGTCCCCTAAAATCCTAAAATTTAAATAATCCCAAAAATCCCCCAAAAAATCCCCCAAAAAATCCCAAATTCTGACCCCAAATTCCAGCCCTGGGACGCCCCCCCCCCAAAAGGGGCAGAGGCTCCGCAGCTGCTGCAGGATCTGGGGGGACCCCAAAAACATTTGGGGTGAGCCCAGAAAATTTGGGGTCCCCCAAAACCCAAAATCCCAAAAAATCAAAAAAAAATCCCAAAAAAATCCCCCAAAACTGCCCCCAAAACTCCCAATAAACCCCCAAAAAATCCCAAAAAATCCCAAAAAATCCCCATAAACTCCCGAAAAATCCCAATAAAATCCCTGAAAAATCCCCCAAAAATCCAAAAAAATCCCAAAAAAATCCCCCCAAAATCCCAAAAAAATCCCCAAAAAATCCCCAAAAAATCCCCAAAAAAATCCAAAAAAATCCCAATAAAATCCCAATAAAATCCCCAAAAAAATCCCCAAAAAATCCCAAAAATTCCCCCAAAATCCCCCAAAAAATCCCAAAAAATCCCCCAAAAATAAAAAAAAAATCCCAATAAAATCCCATTAAAATCCCAATAAAATCCCAATAAAATCCCCCCAAAAATCCCAATAAAATCCAAAAAAAATCCCCCAAAAAATCCCAATAAAATCCCAATAAAATCCCCCAAAATGTCCCAAAAACTCCCAAAAAAATCCCCAAAAAATCCCTTTAAAAATCCCCAATAAAATCCCAATAAAATCCCATTAAAATCCCAATAAAATCCCACTAAAATCCCAAATTCCAGCCCTGGGACCCCGCCCGAAAAAGGGGAACAGCGTCCGCAGCTGCTGCAGGATCTGGGGGGACCCCAAAAACATTTGGGGTGAGCCCACAAGATTTTGGGGTCCCCCAAAACCCAAAATCCCAAAAAATCCCCAAAAAAATCCCAAAAAAATCCCTTTAAAAATCCCCCCCAATAATCCCTGAAAAATCCAAAAAAAATCCCAAAAAAATCCCCCAAAACTGCCCCCAAAACTCCCAAAAAATCCCCATAAACTCCCCAAAAATCCCAATAAAATCCCTGAAAAATCCCCAAAAAATCCAAAAAAATCCCAATAAAAACCCAAAAATTCCTTTAAAAATCCCAAAAAAACCCCAATAAAATCCCCCCCCAAAAAAAAAATCCCCAAAAAAATCCCAAAAAAAACCCCCCAAAAATCCCCCAAAATCAAAAAAAAATCCCCAAAAAACCCTAAAAAATCCCAAAAAAATCCCCAAAAAATCCACCAAAAAACCCCAAAAAATCCCTTTAAAAATCCCCAAAAAATCCCAAAAAATCCCAATAAAATCCCCCCAAAAATCCCAATAAAAATGGCAAAAAATCCCAAGAAAATTTAAAAAAAATCCCCCAAAAATCCCAAAAAAAACCCCAAAAAACCCCCCCAAAAATCCCCCAAAAATCCCCCAAAAAATCCCAATAAAATCCCAAAAAATCCCCAAAAAATCCCCCAAAATCCCAAAAAAAATCCCCCAAAAATTAAAAAAATATCCCAATAAAATCCCAATAAAATCCCAATAAACCCCATTAAAATCCCCAAAAAATTCCAATAAAATCCGAATTTTCCCCAAATTCCAGCCCTGGGATCCCCCCCACAAAAAAGGGGCAGAGGCTCCGCAGCTGCTGCAGGATCTGGGGGGACCCCAAAAACATTTGGGGTGAGCCCAAAAAATTTTGGGGTCCCCCAAATCCCAAAAACCCAAAAACCCCCAAAAAATCCCCAAAAACTCCCTTTAAAAATGCCCAAAAAATGCCCAAAAAATGCCTTAAAAATGCCCAAAAAATCCCAATAAAATCCCCAAAAAATCCCAATAAAATCCCCAAAAAAATCCCAATCAAACCCCAATAAAACCCCAATAAAATCCCACTAAAATCCCAAATTCCAGCCCTGGGACCCCCCCCCCAAAAAGGGGCAGAGGCTCCGCAGCTGCTGCAGGATCTGGGGGGACCCCAAAAATATTTGGGGTGAGCCCAGAAAATTTTGGGGTCCCCCAAATCCCAAAATCCCAAAAAATCCCAATAAAATCCCAATAAAATCCCAATAAATCCCCCCAAAAAATCCCAAAAAATCCCCCCCAAAAAATCCAAAAAAATCCCAAAAAAATCCCAATAAAATCCCCAAAAAATCCCAATAAAATCCTCAAAACATCTCCAAAAAATCCCAATAAAATGCCCCAAAAATCCCAATAAAATCCCAAAAAAATCCCCCCAAAATCCCAAAAAAATCCCCAAAAAATCCCCAAAAAATCCCCAAAAAATCCCAATAAAATCCCCCAAAAAATCCCAATAAAATCCCCCAAAAAATCCCCAAAAAATCCCCCAAAAAATCCCCAAAAAAATCCCCCCAAAAATCCCCAAAAAATCCCCAAAAATTCCCCCAAAATCCCCCAAAAAATCCCCAAAACATCAAAAAAAAATCCCAATAAAACCCCAATAAAATCCCAATAAAATCCCAAATTCCAGCCCTGGGATCCCCCCCGAAAAAGGGGAACAGCGTCCGCAGCTGCTGCAGGATCTGGGGGGACCCCAAAAACATTTGGGGTGAGCCCAGAAAATTTTGGGGTCCCCCAAAACCCAAAATCCCAAAAAATCCCCAAAAAATCCCCCCCCAAAATCCCCCCAAAATCCCCCAAAATAAAAAAAAAACCAAAAAATCCCCCCCAAAATCCCTTTAAAAATCAAAAAAATTCCCCAAAAATACAAAAAAATTCCCAAAAAAATCCTCAAAAAATCCCAATAAAATCCAAAAAAAATCCCAATAAAACCCCCCAAAAATCCCCTAAAAACCTCCCCAAATCCCCGAAAAATCAAAAAAAAATCCCCCCAAAATTCCTAAAAAATCCCCAAAAAATCCCCTAAAAATCCCCCCCAAAATCCCAAAAAAATCCCCAAAAAAATCCCCCAAAAAATCCCCAAAATCACCCCAAAATCCCCAAAAAAATCCCCAATAAACCCCCCAAAAATCCCAAAACAATCCCCCCAAAAATCCCCAAAAAAATCCCAATAAAATCCAAAAAAAATCCCAATAAACCCCCAGAAATCCCAAAAAAATCCCCCAAAAAACCTAAAAAACCAAAAAATCCCCCAAAATCCCAATAAAATCCAAAAAAATCCCCCCAAAAATCCCAATAAACCCCTAAAAAACCCCTAAAAAATCCCCCCAAAAATCCCAATAAATCCCTAAAAAACCCCTAAAAAATCCCCCCAAAAATCCCAATAAATCCCTAAAAAAGCCCCCCAAAAATCCCAATAAAACCCCCAAAAAATCCCCCAAAAAATCCCAAAAAATCAAAAAAATCCCCCAAAATCCTAATAAAACCCCTTAAAGAATCCCAAAAAAATCCCAATTAATCCCTAAAAAATCCCCCCAAAAATCCTAATAAACCCCCCAGAAATCCCCAAAAAATCCCCAAAAAATCCCGAAAAAATCCCAATAAACATCCCCAAAAAAATCCCAATAAAATCCAAAACATTCTCCCCAAAAAACCCCCAAAAAACCCCAAAATTTCCCCTCAAAAAATCCCAAAAATTCCCCCCATCCCCTCCCCCATCCCCACCCCCCCGGGCTCAGCTGGGGGAGGGGCGGCGCCATCGCGACAGCGGCGACAGAGGCGGCGACAGCGGCGACAGCGGCGATAGAGGCGATAGAGGAGGCGACAGCCGCAGACAAAGGCCCCGCCAGACCCCCCGGCGCCGCCTTTGTGCCCCCCTGTCGCGACAGAGCCCCCGCCGCGACAGCCGCGACAGCCGCGACAGCGCCGGGGAATGAGGGGACGGGAGTGGGGGAGGGGAATGGGGGAGGTTCGGGAGTTTTAAAGGGATTTTGGGGGATTTTTGGGAGAAATTTGGGGGGAATTTGGGGGAGATTTTTGGGGTTTTTTTTGGGATTTTGGGGGGATTTTTTGGGGAATTTTTTGGGAATATTTTGGATTTTTTAGGGATTTTTGGGAGGATTTTTTGGGGATTTTTGGGGATTTTTTTGGGATTTTTTTGAGATTTTTGGGGATTTATTGGGATTTTGGGGGGGATTTTTTGGGGGAGTTTTTAGGGATTTCGGGGGGAATTTTTGGGGGATTTTTGGGGGATTTTTTAGGGGTTTTTGGGGATTTATTGGGATTTGGGGGGGGGATTTTTGGGGAATTTTTTGGGATTTTTTAGGGGATTTTGGGGGGATGTTTTGGGGGAGTTTTTTGGGATTTTGGGGGGATTTTTTGGGGATTTGGGAGAAATTTGGGGGGAATTTTTGGGGCTTTATTGGGATTTTTTGGGGCTTTATTGGGATTTTTTGGGGGATTTTTGGGGATTCATTGGGATTTTTTGGGGGATTTTTGGGGATTTTTATAGGAATTTTTTGGGATTTTTTTAGGGATTTTTGGGGATTCATTGGGATTTTTTGGGATTTTTGGGGGATTTTTGGGGGGGATTTTGGGGAATTTTTGGGGGATTTTTTGGGGATTTTTTTGGGAATTTTTTGGGATTTATTTGGGATTTTTGGGGGATTTTTGAGGATTTATTGGGATTTTTTTAGGGATTTTTTTTTTATTTTTAAAATGGATTTTTGGGGGTTTTTAGGGGGATTTCTTGGGGATTTTTTGGAGGATTTTTTTGGGAATATTTTGGGATTTTGTAGGGATTTTTGGGAGGGTTTTTTTGGGTATTTTGGGGTTTTTTGGGGGATTTTTGGGGATTTTTTGGGGGTTTTTTTGGGGAATTTTTTGGGGATTAGGGGGAATTTTGGGGGGAATTTCGGGGGGAATTTTGGGGGATTTATTGGGATTTTGGGGGGATTTTTTTGGCTTTTTAAAAGGGATTTTTTAGGGATTTTTTGGGATTTATTGGGATTTTTGGGGGATTTTTGGGGGATTTTTTGGGGGGTTTTGGGGGGTTTTTTGGGGAATTTTTTGGGAATTTTTGGGATTTTTTGGGGACTTTTTAGGGATTTTTGGGGCTTTATTGGAATTTTTTGGGGGATTTTTTAGGGATTTTTGGGGATTGTTTGGGGGATTTTTTGGGGATTTGGGGGAAATTTGGGGGGAATTTTTGGGGGTTTATTGGGATTTTTTGAGGGGATTTTTGGGGATTTTTTGGGATTTTGGGGGGGATTTTGGGGGATTTTTGGGGGAGTTTTTAGGGATTTTGGGGGGATTTTGGGGGGAATTTTTGGGAGTTTATTGGGATTTGTTTTGGAGATTTTTTTAGGGATTTTTTTGGGATTTATTGGGATTTTTTGGGGGAGTTTTTAGGCAATTTTGGGGGATTTTTTGGGGATTTTTTGGGAGTTTATTGGGATTTTTGGGGGGATTTTTTTTGATTTTTAAAGGGATTTTTTGGAGATTTTTGAGGGGATTTTGGGAGATTTTTAGGGGGGATTTTGGGGGGATGTTTTTGGGATTTTGGGAGGATTTTGTGGGGATATTTTGGGGTTTTTTGGGGATTTGGGGAAAATTTTGGGGGGATTTTTTTGGGATTTTTTGGGGGGTTTTAGAGATTTTTGGGGAAATTTTTGGGGAATTTTTCGGGGGACTTTTTGGGGATTTGGGGGGGATTTTTTAGGATTTTTTTGGGATTTTTGGGGGGGTTGAGGATTTTTTGGGGACTTTTTTGGGGTTTATTGGGATTTTGGGGGGATTTTTTGGGGATTTTTTGGGGATTTTTTGGGATTTTTGGGGGGGAATTTTTGGGGATTTTTTTTGTGGGTTTGAGGATTTTTGGGGGGGTTTGGGGGGGATTTTTTTAATTATTTTTTGGGATTTTTGGGGAGATTTGGGGGGGATTTGGGGGGGTTTTCAGGGCTTTTGAGGTGGATTTTGGAGTTTTAGGGGGAAGATTTTTTTATGGATTTTTGGGGATTTTTTAGGAGTTTTATTGGCATTTTTTGGGTCTTTTAAAAGGGATTTTTTGGGATTTTTAGGGAGTTTTTTGGGGGATTTTCAGGAGGGATTTGGGGTTTTTTTGGGGGGGGATTTTGGGGTCTCGGGAATTTGGGAATTGAAATCCTGGAACGGAATCCCGGGGAGAATTTCGGGGATCCCGGAGGGTCCCGGGGATGGATCGAGAATCCCGAGAGGGTCCCGGGGCTGGATCGGGAATCCCGAGAAGGTCCCGGGGCTGGATCGGGAATCCCGAGGGGGTCCCGGGGCTCTCCCGGTGCTCCCGGGGCGGATGAGGAGCCCCGAGAGGGTCCCGGGAATGGATGAGGATCCCAATTCGGGGCTCCCGGGGAGGGATTGGGAACCCCGAGAGGGTCCCGGGGCTCTCCCGGTGCTCCCGGGGATGAATCGGGAATCCCGAGAGGGTCCCGGGGCTCTCCCGGTGCTCCCGGGAATGGATCGGGAATCCCAAGAGGGTCCCGGGGCTCTCCCGGTGCTCCCGGGGATGGATCGGGAATCCCGAGAGGGTCCCGGGGATGGATCGGGAATCCCGAGAGGGTCCCGGGGCTCTCCCGGTGCTCCCGGGGATGGATCGGGAATCCCGAGAGGGTCCCGGGGGTGGATGAGGATCCCAATTCGGGGCTCCCGGGGATGGATCGGGGATCCCCAAGAGGTCCCGGGGCTCTCCCGGTGCTCCCGGGGTGGATGAGGAGCCCCGAGAGGGTCCCGGTGCTCCCGGAGATGGATCGGGAATCCCAAGGGGTTCCCGAGGATGGATCGGGAATCCCGAGAGGGTCCCGGGGCTCTCCCGGTGCTCCCGGGGATGGATCGGGAATCCCGAGAGGGTCCCGGGGCTCTCCCGGTGCTCCCGGGGATGGATCGGGAATCCCGAGGGGGTCCCGGGGCTCTCCCGGTGTTCCCGGGGATGGATCAGGAATCCCGAGGGGGTCCCGGGGCTCTCCCGGTGCTCCCGGGGCTGGATCGGGAACCCCGAGAAGGTCCCAGGGATGGATCGGGAATCCAAATTCGGGGGTCCCGGGAAGGAATGGCAAATCCCGAGAGGGTCCCGGGGCTCTCCCGGTGCTCCCGGGGTGGATGAGGAGCCCCGAGAGGGTCCCGGGGCTCTCCCGGTGCTCCCGGGGTGGATGAGGAGCCCCGAGAGGGTCCCGGTGCTCCCGGGGATGGATCGGGAACCCCGAGAAAGTCCCGGGGATGGATGAGGATCCCAGTTCGGGGCTCCCGGGGATGGATCGGGATCCCCGAGAGGGTCCCGGGGCTCTCCCGGTGCTCCCGGGGATGAATCGTGAACCCCAAGAGGTCCCGGAGCTCTCCCGGTGCTCCCGGGGATGGATCGGGAATCTTGAGAGGGTCCCGGGTATGGATGGGGATCCCCTAACCCTAACCCCGAGAGGGTCCCGGGGCGCTCCCGGTGCTCCCGGTCCGGTACCTGGGCGAGCTTGAGGCGGCGGCCGGGGGCGGCGCGGATGACGAGGGCGATCAGCGCCAGGTACGAGTACGGGGGCTTGGGGTGGCGCCGGTAGCGCTGGGGGCGCCCCGGGGACCCCCGGGATCCCCCCCGGGATCCCCCCCCGGATCCCCCCCGGGAGCGGCCGGAGCTCCGGAGCGGCTCCCGGGACCCCTCCCGGGCCGGGGCGGGCGCGGCGGGGAGCGGCGGCGGCGGCGGCGGCGGCATCGCGGGGGCGGCGCGGGAGGGGAAGGGTCGGGATTTATCCCGGGAGGGGGAGGGACCGGGGAGGGGCGGGGATGGGGAGGGGATTTGGGGATTTGGGGAGTTCGGGATTTGGGATTTGGGATTTTGGGATTGGGATTTGGGATTTGGGATTTGGGGATTTTGGGAATTTGGGGTTTGGGGATTTGGGGTTTGGGGTTTGGGGATTTGGGATTTGGGGATTGGGATTGGGGGGTTTGGGATTTGGGATTTGGGGATTTGGGGTTTGGGAATTCGGGATTTGGGATTTGGGACTTTGAGATTTTGGGGTTTGGGATTTGGGGTTTGGGATTTGGGATTTTGGGAATTTGGGGTTTGGGGATTTTGGGGATTTGGGGGTTTGGGATTTGGGATTTGAGGTTTGGGGATTTGGGGTTTGGAGTTTGAGGATTTGGGATTTTGGGGATTGGGGATTTGGGGTTTGGAGTTTGGTGTTTGGGGATTTGGGATTTGGGGGATTTGGGATTTTAGGATTTGGGGAGTTGGGGATTTGGGATTTTGGGGTTTGGGATTTTGGGATTGGGGATTTGGGGATTTTGGGGATTTGGGGTTTGGGATTTGGGGATTTGGGGTTTGGGGATTTGGGAATTTGGGGATTTGGGGTTTGGGGATTTGGGGTTTGGGGATTTGGGAATTTGGGCATTTGGGGGTTGGGGATTTAGAGTTTGGGGATTTGGGGTTTGGGGATTTGGGATTTGGGGACTGGGATTTGGGGTTTGGGGAATTTGGGATTTCGAGATTGTGGATTTGGGATTGGGGATTTGGGGTTTTGGGGTTTGGGAGTGAGGATTTGGGGATTGGGGATTTGGGATTTGGGGATTGGGGATTTGGGGATTGGGGATTTGGGGGTTTGGAGTTTGGGGATTTGGGGATTTGGGGATTTGGAGTTTGGGGTTTGGGGATTTGGGATTTGGGGGATTGGGGATTTGGGATTGGGATTGGGGGGTTTGGGATTTGGGATTTTGGGGTTTGGAGTTTGGGAATTTGGGGATTTGGGGATTTAGGGATTTGGGGAATTTAGGATTTGGGGAATTTGGGATTTGGAGTTTGAGGATTGGGGGATTCAGGATTTTGGGGATTTGGAGTTTGGGATTTGGGAATTTGGTATTTGGTATTTGGGAATTTGGTATTTGGGGATTGGGGAATTCGGGGTTTGGGGTTTGGGATTTGGGGATTTGGAGTTTGGGGTTTGGGAATTTGGTATTTGGGGATTGGGGATTGGGAAATTCAGGATTTGGGGTTTGGGATTTGGGGATTTCGGGATTTGGGGATTTGGGGTTTGGGATTTTGGGGATTGAGGGTTTGAGGTTTGGGGATTTGGAGTTTGGGGTTTGGGGAATTTGGGATTTCGAGATTGGGGATTTGGGGAATTTGGGATTTGGAGATTTGGGAAATGGGGTTTGGAGTTTGGGGATTGGGGATTTGGGATTTGGATTTGGGGAATTTGGGATTTGAGGATTTGGGATTTGGGGGTTGGGGATTTGAGATTTGGGGAATTTGGGATTTGGGGATTGGGGGATTTGGGATTTGGGGTTGGGGATTTGGGGATTTGGGATTTTGGGAATTTGGGATTGGGGATTTGGGATTTTGGGAATTTGGGATTTGGGATTTGGAGTTTAGGATTTGGGGATTTGGGATTTTGAAGATTTGGGAGTTTGGGAATTTGGGATTTGGGGATTCGGGAGTGGGATGTGGGATTGGGCTTTGGGGATTTGGGATTTGGGGGTTTGGGATTGGAGATTTGGGATTTGGATTCGGGGTTTGGGATTGGGGATTGGGGATTGGGGTTTGGGATTTATCCCAGGGGAGGGGGAGGGACCAGGCGGGGTGGGGATGGGGAGGGGTTTGGGATTTGGGATTTTGGGAATTTGGGAGTTGGGGATTTGGGGATTCGGGATTTGGGATTTGGAGACTGGGGAGTGGGGATTTGGGGATTTGGGATTGGGGATTTATCCCGGGGGAGGGGGAGGGACCAGGCGGGGTGGGGCGGGGATGGGGAGGGGTTTGGGATTTGGGGATTGGGGATTTGGGGTTTGGGGATTTGGGGTTTGGGGATTTGGGGATTTGGGGATTTGGGGTTTGGGGATTTAGGATTTATCTCGGGGGAGGGGAAGGAGCTGGGCAGGGGAGGGGATGGGGAGGGGTTTGGGGATTGGGGGATTGGGATTTTGGGAATTCGGGATTGGGGATTTGGGATTTGGGGATTAGGATTTGGGGTTTGGGATTTGGAGAATTTGGGGATTGGGGATTTGGGGATTTGGGGGATTTGGGGATTTGGAGATTGGGGATTGGGGGATTTGGGATTTGGGATTCGGGGTTTTGGGATTGGGGATCCACACCTGGGCACACCTGGACACGCCCCAAATTAGCCCTGCCCACCCATAACCACACCCAATACCCCATCCCCATCCCTAATTACCATAATTAGCCCCACCCACCCCATAACCACACCCATTATATGATCTCCAGCCCAATTACCCTAATTAGCCCCACCCACTCATAACCACCCACCCAGACATCATAATTAGCCCCACCCACCCCAATTACCATAATTAGCCCCACCCACCCCATAACCACACCCATTAGATCTCCAGCCCAATTACCCTAATTAACCCCCCCGCCCCACAACAACACCCAATACCCGATCTCCAGCCCTAATTAATTAGCCCCACCCACCCCATAGCCACACCCACCACCCTCTCTCCAGCCTAATTACCCTAATTAACCCCACCCACCTCACAATCACACCCAGCAGCCAATCCCCAGCTTTAATTGCCCTAATTAGCCCCACCCACCCCAGCCACACCCATTATGCCACCCCTAATTACCCTAATTAGCCCCACCCACCCCATAACACATCCCTAATTACCCTAATTAGCCCCGCCCACCCATAACCACACCCAATATGGCATCTTCAGCTCTAATTACTCTAATTAGCCCCACCCACCCCAGCCACGCCCATTATACCAGCCTTAATTACCCTAATTAGCCCCACCCACCCATAACACATCCCTAATTACCCTAATTAGCCCCGCCCACATAAAACCACACCTGCTATCCCATCCCCATCCCTAATTACCCTAATTAGCCCCGCCCACATCAATCCACACCCAGAATTCCATAATTACCCCGATTAGCCCCGCCCACTCCATAACCCAGCCAATCCCCGGCCCTCCCTGCCCTGATTAGCCCCGCCCATGCTAAGCCACGCCCACATCGCCGTCTCACCGCCCTTAGCCCCGCCCCGCCGGGCCCTCAGCCAATCAGCGCGCTCGGCCACGCCCCCGGCCCCGCGCGCGCTGCGGGATCGCGGCCGCTCCCGGAAGTGGCGGTACCGGGGGGGGGAGGGGCGGGGGGGGACAGAGGGACAGGGGGGGACAGAGGGACAGAGGGACAGGAGGGACAGAGGGACAGAGGGACGGGGGGGACAGAGGGACAGAGGGACAGGAGGGACAGAGGGGACAGAGGGACAGAGGGACGGGGGGGACAGAGGGACAGAGGGACAGAGGGACAGAGGGACAGAGGGGACAGAGGGACAGGGGGACAGAGGGACAGAGGGACAGAGGGACAGAGGGACAGAGGGACAGGGGGACAGAGGGACAGAGGGACAGAGGGGACAGAGGGACAGAGGGACAGGGGGGACAGAGGGACAGAGGGACAGGGGGGGGACAGAGGGACAGAGGGACAGAGGGACAGGGGGGACAGAGGGACAGAGGGACAGAGGGACAGGGGGACAGAGGGACAGGGGGGACAGAGGGACAGGGGGGGGACAGAGGGACAGA
The DNA here is from genome assembly GCF_963513975.1 of Fringilla coelebs. Classification (NCBI taxonomy): domain Eukaryota; kingdom Metazoa; phylum Chordata; class Aves; order Passeriformes; family Fringillidae; genus Fringilla; species Fringilla coelebs. Next base: position 1,217,124 of record NC_140028.1, on the reverse strand, counting down.
GGGACAGGGGGGACAGAGGGACAGAGGGACAGGGGGACAGAGGGACAGAGGGACAGAGGGACAGGAGGGACAGAGGGACAGAGGGACAGAGGGGGACAGAGGGACAGGGGGGACAGAGGGACAGAGGGACAGGGGGACAGAGGGACAGAGGGACAGGGGGGACAGAGGGACAGGGGGGACAGAGGGACAGAGGGACAGAGGGACAGGAGGGACAGAGGGACAGAGGGACAGAGGGGGACAGAGGGACAGAGGGACAGAGGGACAGGGGGACAGAGGGACAGAGGGACAGGGGGACAGAGGGACAGAGGGACAGAGGGACAGAGGGACAGGGGGACAGAGGGACACTGGGGGGGGCTTGGGGACACCTGGGGGGGCGGGGGTGGGGACAGCGGTGACACCGGGACAGGAGGACAGAGGGACGGGGGGGGGGGACAGAAGGACAGGGGCGGTTTGGGGACACTGGGGGGGTTGGGGACACCTGGGGGGGCTTGGGGACACCTGGGGACACCTTGGGGACACCGGGGGGGTTGGGGACACCAGGGGGGTTTGGGGACACTGGGGGGGCTTGGGGACATCAGGGGGCAGTGAGGGACACGGCGACATCTTGGGGACATTGGGGACACCGGGAGGGGGGAGGGGACACCTGAGGGACATGGGGGGGACATTGGGGACACGTGGCGGGGGTTGGGGACACCGGGACATTGGGGATACTGAGGGGACTTTGGGGACACTGAGGGGGGGGCTTGGGGACACTGGGGGGACATTGGGGACACTGGGGGGGGGTAGGGACACGGGGGGGCTTGGGGACAGCAGGGGGACTTTGGGGACACTGGGGGGGGGTTGGGGACACTGAGGGGGGGGCTTGGGGACACTGGGGGGACTTTGGGGACACCGGGGGGGGGTAGGGACACGGGGGGGGCTTGGGGACAGCAGGGGGACTTTGGGGACACTGGGGGGGGGTTGGGGACACTGAGGGGGGGGCTTGGGGACACTTGGGGGACATTGGGGACACCGGGGGGGGGTTGGGGACATGTGGGGAACGTGAGGACACCAGGGACAGGTTGGGGACATTGGGGACACCTTGGGGACACCTTCGGGACATTGGGATGCCCTGGGGACACCCTGGGGGGACATTGGGGACACCTGGGACAGGAGGGACACTGGGGACACCTTGGGGACACCAGGGATGGGGGGGACATTGGGGACACCTTGGGGACAGGGTGGGATGGGGGACACAGGGGACACCTTGGGGACACCTTGGGGGCTTTGGGGACACCAGGGGGGTTTGGGGACACCCTGGGGGGGTTTGGGGACACCCTGGGGGGGTTGGGGGACACCTGGGGACACCTTGGGGACACCTGGGGACACCTTGGGGACACCTGGGGGGGTTTGGGGACACCCTGGGGGGGTTGGGGGACACCCTGGGGGGGTTGGGGGACACCTGGGGACACCTTGGGGACACCTGGGGACACCTTGGGGACACCTGGGGGGGTTTGGGGACACCCTGGGGGGGTTGGGGGACACCTGGGGACACCTTGGGGACACCTGGGGGGGTTGGGGGACACCTGGGGACACCTTGGGGACACCTGGGGGGGTTTGGGACACTTGGGGGGATTGGGGACACCAGGGGGGGTTTGGGGACATTGGGGGACACCAGGACAGGGGAGGGGACAGGGGGACACCGGGGAGGGGGGCTTGGGGACATTGGGGACACCTTGGGGACACTTTGAGGACATTGGGGGACACCAGAGGGGCCTTGGGGACACCTTGGGGACACCTTGGGGACATTGGGGACACCTTGGGGACACTTTGAGGACATTGGGGGACACCAGAGGGGCCTTGGGGACACCTTGGGGACACCTTGGGGACATTGGGGACACTGGGGGACACCTTGGGGACATTGGGGACACCTTGGGGACACCTTGGGGACATTGGGGACACCTTGGGGACACCAGGGGACACCTTGGGGACCTTGGGGACACCTTGGGGACATTGGGGACACCTTGGGGACACTTTGGGGACACATTGGGGACACCTTGGGGACACCTTGGGGACATTGGGGGGGCTTGGGGACATTGGGGACACCTTGGGGACACCCTGGGGACACCGGGCCAGGGGAGGGGACACGGGGGGGGGGAGGGGACACTGACGTGGCCTTGTCCCCGCAGGTGTCCGGGGGTGTCCCTGGAGCCATGGGGGACACCGGGGTGGCCTTGTCACACGCCCTGCTCTGTGTCACCAGCCTGGGCTGCGCCCTGCGAGCCAGACAGGTGGGGGACAGCTTGGGGACAGCTTGGGGACACCCTGGGGACAGTGGGGACAGCCTGGGGACAGCCTGGGGACACCTTGGGGACAGCCTGGGGACAGCCTGGGGACAGCCTGGGGACAGCTTGGGGACAGCTTGGGGACAGCTTGGGGACATTGGGGACAGCCTGGGGACAGTGGGGACAGCCTGGGGACATTGGGGACAGCTTGGGGACACCTCGGGGACAGCCTGGGGACAGCCTGGGACACCCTGGGGGCGTCCTGGGGACACCTTGGGGACACCTTGGGGACAGTGGGAACACCTTGGGGACATTGGGGACACCCTTGGGACACCCTTGAGACACCCTGGGGACATTGGGGACACCCTGGGGACACCTTGGGGACACCATGGGGACATTGGGGCCACCCTGGGGACATTGGGGACACCTTGAGGACACCGTGGGGACAGGGGCGTCACCTGTGTCACCTGTGCCGTGTCACCTGTCACCATGCCCTGTCCCCACCATGTCCCCCTGATGTCCCCACAGGTGACAGGTGGCCCGGCCACCACCCCATCCCCACCATGTCCCCACCATGTCCCCATGTCCCCACCATGTCCCCATGTCCCCACCATGTCCCCCTGCCATCCCCCAATGTCCCCTGCCGTCCCCCTGTCCCCTCTGTCCCCTCTGTCCCCTGCTGTCCCTTGCTGTCCCCCAATGTCCCCTCTGTCCCCATGCCATCCTCCTCTGTCCCTTCTGTCCCCTCTGTCCCCATGCCACCCCCCTCTGTCCCCTCTGTCCTCTGCTGTCCCCATGTGACCCCCCAATGTCCCCTCTGTCCCCTCTGTCCCCATGCCACCCCCAATGTCCCCTGCTGTCCCCTCTGTCCCCACGCCATCCCCATGCCACCCCCAATGTCCCCTCTGTCCCCTGCTGTCCCTTGCTGTCCCTTGCTGTCCCCTCTGTCCCCTCTGTCCCCTGCTGTCCCCTGCCCTCCCCCAATGTCCCCTGCTGTCCCCCAATGTCCCCTCTGTCCCCTCTCTCCCCATGCCACCCCCGATGTCCCCTCTGTCCCCTCTGTCCCCCTCTGTCCCCTCTGTCCCCTGCCCTCCCCCAATGTCCCCTCTGTCCCCTGCCCTCCCCCAATGTCCCCTCTGTCCCCACGCCATCCTCCTCTGTCCCCTCTGTCCCCTCTGTCCCCTGCTGTCCCCTCTGTCCCCCTGCCCTCCCCCGATGTCCCCTCTGTCCCCTGCTGTCCCCAATGTCCCCTGCTGTCCCTTGCTGTCCCCTCTGTCCCCATGCCACCCTCCAATGTCCCCTCTGTCCCCTCTGTCCCCTGCTGTCCCCTGCCCTCCTCCTCTGTCCCCTCTGTCCCCTGCTGTCCCCAATGTCCCTTGCTGTCCCCTCTGTCCCCATGCCACCCTCCAATGTCCCCTCTGTCCCCTCTGTCCCCTGCTGTCCCCTCTGTCCCCTGCTGTCCCCTCTATCCCCTGCTGTCCCCTCTGTCCCCTGCGTGTCCCTGCTGTCCCTGCTGTCCCCTGCTGTCCCCAATGTCCCCTCTGTCCCCTCTGTCCCCATGCCACCCCGCAATGTCCCCACTGTCCCCTCTGTCCCCGCAGGTCACCCCCGGCCCCGCCGCCGGTTTCCTCCTGCAGGCCCTGGTGGCCGCCAGCACCGCGCTGTCCCCTCCGTGTCCCCAAGGTGTCCCCGCGGTGCCACCACCCCCGCCGTGTCCCCAGCTGTCCCCTCCGTGTCCCCAGCGTGTCCCCGCGGTGCCACCACCCCCGCCGGGCTCCTGGATCTGCTCCGTGCTGTCCCAACCCCTGGTGGCCTTCGGGTGTCACCGCCTGAGCGGGGACAGTGCCACCGCCGGTGTCCTGCTGGCCGCGGGCACGGCGGTGGCGGCGCTGGCCGCGGGGTGGCCGCGCTTTGTCACCGCGGGTCACTTTGTCGCCGCGGGTCACTTTGTCACCGCGCTGACGGCGGCCTCGCTGCTGGCGCTGGCCGCGCTCACCGGCAGCGCCACCGGCGCGGTGGCGGCGGGGCTGGTGGCACTTGGGGACGCGGTGGCACCGGGGGCTGTCCCCTGGGTCAGGGTGGCGGCCAGCGTGGCGCTGCTGGGGACACTGCGGGAGCAGGAGGTGGCACTGCGGGGACAGCGCTGAGGGACAGAGGGGTGGCACCGGGTGGCACTGGGGCGGTGGCACTGCGGGGACAGCGCTGAGGGTGGCACTGGGGTGGTGGCACTGCGGGGACAGCAATAAAGGCAGGGTGGCACTCAGCTGGTGGCACTGTGGTGGCTTTGGGTGGCACTGGGGTGGTGGCACTGGGGTGGAACTGGGGTGGCACCACTGCTGGTGGCATTGGGTGACACTGGGGTGACACTGGGGTGGTGGCACTGTGGGGACACCAGTAAAGGCAGGGTGGCACCCAGCTGGTGACACTGTGGTGGCTTTGGGTGACACTGTAGTGGTGGCACTGGGGTGACACTGGGGTGGTGTCACTGCTGGTGGCACTGGGGAGTGGCACTGGTGATGGTGGTGGCACTGGGATGACAGCAGTGGTGGCCCTGCTGTGACACTGCTGGTGGCCCTGCTGTGACACTGCTGGTGGCACTTGGGGACATGGTGGCACCGGGGGCTGTCCCCTGGGTCAGGGTGGCGGCCAGCGTGGCGCTGCTGGGGACACTGCGGGAGCAGGAGGTGGCACTGCGGGGACAGCGCTGAGGGACAGCGGGGTGGTGGCACTGCGGGGACAGCAATAAAGGCAGGGTGGCACACAGCTGGTGGCACTGTGGTGGCTTTGGGTGACACTGGGGTGGCACCCAGGTGGTGGCACTGTGCTGGCTTTGGGTGGCACTGGGGTGGTGGCACTGCGGGGACACCATTAAAGGCAGGGTGGCACCCAGGTGGTGGCACTGTGGTGGCTTTGGGTGACACTGTAGTGGTGGCACTGGGGTGACACTGGGGTGGTGTCACTGCTGGTGGCACTGGGGAGTGGCACTGGTGATGGTGGTGGCACTGGGATGACAGCAGTGGTGGCCCTGCTGTGACACTGCTGGTGGCCCTGCTGTGACACTGACGGTGGCCCTGCTGCTGGTGGCCCTGCTGTGACACTGCTGGTGGCACTTGGGGACGCGGTGGCACCGGGGGCTGTCCCCTGGGTCAGGGTGGCGGCCAGCGTGGCGCTGCTGGGGACACTGCGGGAGCAGGAGGTGGCACTGCGGGGACAGCGCTGAGGGAGGCACCGGGGTGGTGGCACTGCGGGGACAGCAATAAAGGCAGGGTGGCACACAGCTGGTGGCACTGTGGTGGCTTTGGGGACACTGGGGTGGCTTTGGGTGGCACTGGGGTGGTGGCACTGGACTGACACCGGGGTGACACCGGGGTGGTGGTGGCACTGCGGGGACACCATTAAAGGCAGGGTGGCACCCAGCTGGTGGCACTTTGGTGGCTTTGGGTGGCACCAAGGTGGTGGCACTGGGGTGGAACTGGGGTGGCACCACTGCTGGTGGCATTGGGTGACACTGGGGTGGTGACACTAGGGTGGTGGTGGCACTGTGGGGACACCAATAAAGGCAGGGTGGCACCCAGGTGGTGGCACTGGGGTGGCTTTGGGTGACACTGGGGTGGCACTGGGTTGGTGGCACTGGGTGACACTGGGTGACACTGGGGTGGTGGCACCAGGGTGGTGGCACTGGGGTGGTGGCACTGTGGGGACACCAATAAAGGCAGGGTGGCACTCAGCTGGTGACACTGTGGTGGCTTTGGGTGGCACTGTGGTGGCTTTGGATGACATCGAGGTGGCATTGGGTGACATTGGGGTGGTGGCACTGGGGTGGTGGCACTGTGGGGACACCATTAAAGGCAGCGTGGCACACAGCTGGTGGCACTGGGGTGGCTTTGGGTGGCACCGGGGTGGCACTGGCATGGTGGCACTGTGGTGGCTTTGGGTGACACTGGGGTGGTGGCACTGGGATGGTGGTGGTGGCACTGGGTGACACTGGGTTGATGGCACTGGGGTGGTGGTGGTGGCATTGGGTGACACTGGGGTGGTGGCACTGGGGTGGTGGCACTGTGGGGACACCAGTAAAGGCAGGGTGGCACTCTGCTGGTGACACTGTGGTGGCTTTGGGTGACACTGCAGTGGCAGTGGTGGTAGCACTGGGGTGGTGGCACTGGGGTGGTGGCACTGGGGTGGCTTTGGCTGACACTGAGGTGGTGGCACTGGGGTGGCACTGCGGGGACACCATTAAAGGCATGGTGGCACCCAGCTGGTGGCACTGGGGTGGTGGCACTGGGGTGGCACAGGGGACACTGGGGTGGTGGCACTGGGGTGGCACAGGTGGCACTGGGGTGGCTTTGGGTGGCACTGGGGTGACACTGGGGTGGTGGCACTGCGGTGGCACAGGTGACACTGGTGTGGTGGCACTGGGGTGGTGGCACTGGGGTGACACTGGGGTGGTGGCACTGGGGTGGCACAGGTGACACTGTGCTGGTGGCACTGTGCTGGTGGCACTGGGGTGGTGGCACTGGGGTGACACTGGCGTGGTGGCACTGGGGTGGCACTGGGGACACTGTGGTGGCACTGGGGACACTGGGGTGGCGCAGGTGGCACTGGGGTGGTGGCACTGTGGTGGCACAGGTGACACTGGGGTGGTGACACTGGGGTGGTGGCAGTGTGCTGGTGGCACTGGGGTGGCACCGTTGGTGGCTCTGGGCACCCTGAGGTGACACTTTGGGGTCCCTCTGGTGACAGTGGGGGGGGGGGGGGGGGGCGGGGACAGGCCCCAGACTGGTCTGTACTGGTGTGTACTGGTCTGTGCTGGTGTGTACTGGTTTGTACTGGTCCAGACTGGTCCAGACTGGTCCATACTGGTCCGTACTGGTCTGTACTGGTCCAGACTGGTTCATACTGGTCTGTACTGGTCCGTACTGGTCCGTACTGGTCCGTACTGGTCTGTACTGGTCCATACTGGTCTGTACTGGTCCAGACTGGTTCATACTGGTCTGTACTGGTCCGTACTGGTCCGTACTGGTCCGTACTGGTCTGTACTGGTCCATACTGGTCTGTACTGGTCCAGACTGGTTCATACTGGTCTGTACTGGTCCAGACTGGTTCATACTGGTCTGTACTGGTCCGTACTGGTCCGTACTGGTCCGTACTGGTCCGTACTGGTCTGTACTGGTCTGTACTGGTCCATACTGGTCTATACTGGTCTGTACTGGTCCATACCCACCCATACTGGTCCATACTGGTCCATACCCACCCATACTGGTCCATACTGGTCCATACCAGCCCATACTGGTTCATACTGGTTTACACTGGTTTATACTGGTCCATACTGGTTTATACTGGTCCATACTGGTCCATACTGGTCCATACTGGTTTATACTGGTCCACACTGGTCCATACCCACCCATACTGGTCCACACTGGTCCATACTGGTCCCAGACTGGTCCACACTGGTCCATACTGGTCCCAGACTGGTCCATACTGGTTCCATACTGGTCCATACCAGCCCATACTGGGTTATGCTGGTTTATACTGGTCCATACTGGTCCCTACCCACCCATACTGGTCTGTACTGGTCTATACTGGTTTATAAAGATCCATACCGGCCCATACTGGTCCATACTGGTCTATACTGGTTTATAAAGATCCGTACTGGCCCATACTGGTCCATACTGGTCTATACTGGTTTATAAAGATCCGTACTGGCCCATACTGGTCCATACTGGTCTATACTGGTTTATAAAGATCCGTACTGGCCCATACTGGTCCATACTGGTCTATACTGGTTTATAAAGATCCGTACTGGTCCAAACTGGTCCCATACTGGTCCTTACTGGTCTGTACTGGTCCATACCATCCATATTGGTCCCAGACTGGCCCATACTGGTTTATACTGGTCTGTACTGGTCCGTACTGGTCCGTACTGGTCCTTACTGGCTTATACTGGTCCCATACTGGTTTATTAAGATCCATACTGGCCCATACTGGTCCATACTGGTCTATACTGGTTTATAGAGATCCATACTGGTCCATACTAGTCCCAGACTGGTCCATACTGGTCCATACTGGTCTCAGACTGGTCCATACTGGTTTATACTGGTCTATACTGGTTTATAAAGATCCATACTGGCCCATACTGGTCCGTACTGGTCTTTACCAGTCCAAACTGGTCCCATGCTGGTCCCATACTGGTCTTTACTGGTTCAAACTGGTTTTTACTGGTTCAGACTGGTCCAGGCTGATCCTTACTGGTCTGTACTTGTTTATACTGGTTCAAACTGGTCCATACTGGTCCAAACTGGTCCCATACTGGTCCTTACTGGTCTATACTGGCCCATACCATCCATATTGGTCCCAGACTGGCCGATACTGGTCCATACTGGTTTATACTGGTCCATACTGGTTCAGTCTGGTCCATACTGGTTCAGTCTGGTCCTTACTGCTCCTACACCGGTCCATACTGGTCCATACCGGTTTATACTGGTTTATACTGGTCCATACTGGTTTATTCTGGTCCATACCCCTCCATACTCGTCCATTCTGGTCCATACTGGTTCAAACTGGTCCATACTGGTTCAAACTGGTCTTTACTGGTCTATTCTGGTCTATTCTGGTTCATACTGGTCTATACTGGTCCATACTGGTCCATAGTGATTTATGCTGGCACATCATGGTCTGTACTGGTTCAAACTGGTCCTTACTGGTTCAAACTGGTCTTTACTGGTCTATTCTGGTCCATACTGGTTTATACTGGTCCTTACGGGTCCCATACTGGTTTATACTGGTCCATACTGGTCTTAACAAGTCCAGACTGGTCCCATACTGGTTTATACTGGTTCAAACTGGTCCAGGCTGGTTCTTACTTGTCCTTACCAGTCCATACTGGCTTATACTGGTTCAAACTGGTCCATACTGACCCCATACTGATCCTTACTGGTCCATACTGGTCTTTACCAGTCCAAACTGGTCCTTACTGGTTTATACCAGTTTATACTGGTCCATACTGGTTTATTCTGGTCCATACTGGTCCATACTAGGTTATACTGGTCCATACTGGTCCATATTGGTCCATACTGGTCTGTACTGGTCCGTACTGGTCCATACTGGGTTATACTGGTCCCATACCGGTCCCATACTGGTCCATACTGGGTTATACTGGTTTATACTGGTCCATACTGGTCCATACTGGTCTGTACTGGTTTATACTGGTCCATATTGGTCCATACTGGTCCATACTGGGTTATACTGGTCCATTCTGGTCCATACTGGTTTATACTGGTCCATTCTGGTCCATACTGGTTTATACTGGTCCATATTGGTCCATACTGGTCCATACTGGGTTATACTGGTCCATTCTGGTCCATACTGGTTTATACTGGTCCATTCTGGTCCATACTGGTTTATACTGGTCCATATTGGTCCATACTGGTCCATACTGGTCCATACTGGTTTATACTGGTCCATATTGGTCTGTACTGGTCCCAGACTGGTCCATACTGGGTTATACTGGTTTATAATGGTCCATACTGGTTTATACTGGGTTATACTGGTCCATACTGGTTTATACTAGTCCCATACTGGTCCATAGCGGTCCATATTGGTCTGTACTGGTCCCAGACTGGTCCATACTGGGTTATACTGGTTTATAATGGTCCATACTGGTTTATACTGGTCCATACTGGTTTATACTGGTCCTTACTGGTCCATACTGGTTTATAGTGGTGCATACTGGTCCATACTGATTTATACTGGTCCATACTGGTCCATACTGGTTTATACTGGGTTATACTGGTCCATACTGGTTTATACTAGTCCCATACTGGTCCATAGCGGTCCATATTGGTCCATACTGGTCCATACTGGTCCATACTGGGTTATACTGGTTTATAATGGTCCATACTGGTTTATACTGGTCCATACTGGTTTATACTGGTCCTTACTGGTCCATACTGGTTTATAGTGGTGCATACTGGTCCATACTGATTTATACTGGTCCATACTGGTCCATACTGGTTTATACTGGGTTATACTGGTCCATAATGGTTTATACTAGTCCCATACTGGTCCATACCGGTCCATATTGGTCCATACTGGTCCATACTGGTCCGTACTGGGTTATACTGGTTTATAATGGTCCATACTGGTTTATACTGGTCCATACTGGTTTATACTGGTCCATACTGGTCCATACTGGGTTATACTGGTTTATACTGGTCCATACTGATTTATACTGGTCCCATACTGGTCCATACCTGTCCATATTGGTCCATACTGGTCCATACTGGTCCGTACGGGGTTATACTGGTTTATACTGGTCCATACTGGTCCATACTGGGTTATACTGGTTTATACTGGTACATACTGGTCCATACTGATTTATACTGGGTTATACTGGTTTATACTGGTCCATACTGGTCCATACTGGGTTAATACTGGTTTATACTGGTCCACACTGGTCCATACTGGTCCATACTGGTCCATACTGGTCCATACTGATTTATACTGGTCCATACTGGTTTATACTGGTCCATACTGATTTATACTGGTTTATACTGGTCCCATACTGGTCCATACTGGTCCATACTGGTTTATACTGGTGGCCCCGAGCGCGCCCCCCCCCGCAGGATCCCGCCACAAGCCCCGCCCCCAAACCCCGCCTTCTACCCTCTCCCTCCTTCCATTGGCCCGTCCCTCGTGACGTCACCAAACCCCGCCCCCTCTACCGGCAGCCGCCGGCCCTGCCGTTGAAATCCCCGCCCCCAACCCCAAACCTCCCCCTCCCATTGGCCGCCTCACCCTTCGCTCCTCCCTCCTCGCCCTCCCATTGGCTCCCCCTTTTCCCGCCCCGCCTCTCCCTCCCTCCGATTGGCTCCACCCCTGAGGGGAAGCCGTGAGGGCGGCCAAGATGGCGGCGGGGTGAGGCGGCGGCGATGGCGGCGATGTCCGGGCCGGAGGAGCGCGATGCCGGCGGCGGCCCCGCCGCTCCCTCCGCTCCTTCCGCGGCCGCTCCCGGTCCCGCAGCCGCGGCCGCTCTGGGCGGCGGCGAAAGCGGCGGCGCGGAAGAAGCGGCGGCGCTGCTGTTGGAGGCGGGCGCCGATCCCGACGCGCCGCCCAAGAAGCGGCTGAGGGCGGCCGGGAGCGGCGGCGGCGGCGCCGAGGGGGCGGCGGGCAGCGTGAAGCTGGAGGAGCGCCTCTACTCCGTGCTCTGCTGCACCGTGTGCCTCGACCTGCCCAAGGCTTCCGTCTATCAGGTGAGGGAGGCGACAATTGGGGACGGGGGGACATCGTGGGGACAGGGCCACCCTCATTGGGACACTGTCAGGGGACAGGGACACCCCCCTTGGGGACACTTCCGTCTATCAGGTGAGGGAGGCGACAATTGGGGACGGGGGGACATCGTGGGGACACGGCTGAGGGGGTCGGGGACGGGAACACCCACTTGGGGACAGGGACACCCTCATTGGGGACACGGACACCCCCTTGGTGACACTCAGGGGACAGGGACACCCCCTTGGGGACAGGGACACCCCTTAGAGACACTGTCAGGGGACAGGGACATCCCTTGGGGACAGGGCCACCCCCTTGGGGACAGGGACACCCTCATTGGGACACTGTCAGGGGACAGGGACACCCCTTGGGGACAGGGACACCCCCTTGGGGACATGCTCAGGGGACAGGGCCACCCCTTGGGGACAGGGACACCCCTTGGGGACATGGGGACACACTCCAGTGGCCTTGTCACCTCCCTGGGGACACCTGGACCCCCCCTTGGGGACAGGGACATCCCTTGGTGGCCCTGTCACCCCCCTTTCCCCCCCTTTGTGGTACTGTCATTCCCCCTGGTGGCATTGTCACACCCCCTCTGGTGGCCCTGTCACCTCCCCTGGTGGCCCTGTCACCCCCCTTGGTGGCCCTGGTGGCCCTGTCACCCCCTCTGGTGGCCCTGTCACCCCCTCTGGTGGCCCTGTCACCCCCCCCGGTGGCCCTGTCACGTCCCCTGGTGGCCTTGTCACCTCCCCTGGTGGCCCTGTCACCTCCCTTGGTGGCCCTGGTGGCCCTGCCCCCCCCCTTGGTGGCCCTGCCACCCCCCTTGGTGGCCCTGTCACCCCCCTTGGGGACACCCAGTGTCACCCCCGGGGTTTTTGTCACCCCCAGTCCCTTCAGGGCTCATCCAGGGCCACCAACGTCACCTCAGGGCCACCAACCCTCCCCCCTAAGGTGGCCCTGTCCCCTCCTGGGCCACCAAACCCCCCCCAGGGGCCACCAAGGGCTCCTGTGTCACCCCCTGGGCCACCAAAGTGCCACCAGGGCCACCAAAATCATCCCAGAGTGGCCCTGTCCCCTCATGGGCCACCAAATGCTCCCCTTGGGCCACCAAACTGTCCTGGGGGGCCACCAAAGTCCCCTCAGGGCCACCAAACCTTCTTGGGGGCCACCAAAGTCCCCTCAGGGCCACCAAAGTCCCCTCAGGGGCCACCAAACCTTCCTGGAGGCCACCAAAGTCCCCTCAGGGCCACCAAATCCCCCCAGGGGCCACCAAAGTCCCCTCAGGGCCACCAAACCCTCCTGGTGGCCACCAAAGCCACCAAGCCCTGGGGCCACCAAATGTTCTCCCTGGGCCACCAAGGGCTCCTGTGTCACCCCCTGGGCCACCAAAGTGCCACCAGGGGCCACCAAAGTGTCCCAGGGCCACCAAAGTCCCCTTGTGGGCCACCAAACCCCCCCCAGGGCTACCAAAGTCCCCTCAGGGCCACCAAAACCATCCCAGAGTGGCCCTGTCCCCTCCTGGGCCACTGAATCTCCCTCATGGGCCACCAAATCCTGCTGGGGGCCACCAAACTGTCCCCTCAGGGCCACCAAAGTCCCCTCAGGGTGGCCTTGTCCCCTTGTGGGCCACCAAAGTCCCCCAGGGGCCACCAACCCCCCCCAGGGGCCTCTCTGTCCCCTCCTGGGCCACTGAATCTCCCCCAGGGGCCACCAAACTGTCCTGGGGGCCACCAAAGTCCCCCAGGGCCACCAAACCTTCCTGGTGGCCACCAAAGTCCCCTCAGGGGCCACCAACCCTCCTTGTGGCCACCAGACTGTCCTGATGGCCACCAAAGTCCCCAAGGGGCCACCAAGCCCTGGGGTCACCAAAGTCCCCCCGTGGGCCACCAAGGGCTCCTGTGTCACCCCTGGGGCCACCAAACCCTCCCCAAGGGCCACCAAAGTGCCACCAGGGGCCACCCACAGTGGCCCTGTCCCCTCCTGGGCCACCAAACCCTCCCCTGGGCCACCAAGGGCTCCTGTGTCACCCCTGGGCCACCAAAGTGTCATCAGGGCCACCAAAGTGTCCCAGGGGCCACCAAAGTCCCCTTGTGGGCCACCAAACACCCCCCAGGGCCACCAAAGTCCCCTCAGGGCCACCAAAACCATCCCAGAGTGGCCCTGTCCCCTCCTGGGCCACTGAATCTCCCTCATGGCCACCAAATCCCCCCAGGGGCCACCAAAGTCCCCTCAGGGCCACCAAACCCCCCCCAGGGGCCACCAAAGCCACCAAGCCCTGGGGCCACCACATGTTCTCCCTGCGCCACCAAGGGCTCCTGTGTCACCCCCTGGGCCACCAAAGTGTCACCAGGGCCACCAAAGTGTCCCAAGGTGTCCCTGTCCCCTCCTGGGCCACCAAACCCCCCCCCAGGGCCACCAAGGGCTCTTGTATCACCCTCTGGGCCACCAAACCCCCCCCAGGGGCCACCAAAGTCCCCTCAGAGTGGCCTTGTCCCCTCATGGGCCACCAAACTCTCCCAGGGGCCACCAAACCCCCCCAGGGGCCTCTCTGTCCCCTCCTGGGCCACTGAATCTCCTTCAGGGGCCACCAAACCATCCTGGGGGCCACCAAACTGTCCCGGGGGGCCACCTAAGTCCCCTCATGGCCACCAAACCTTCCTGGGGGCCACCAAACCTTCCTGGTGGCCACCAAAGTCCCCTCATGGCCACCAAGGCCTGGGGCCACCAAACCCTCCCCCTGGGCCACCAAGGGCTCCTGTGTCACCCCCTGGGCCACCAAAGTGCCACCAGGGCCACCAAAGTGTCCCAGGGCCACCAACCCCCCCCCTGGGCCACCAAAGTGCCACCAGGGGCCACCAAAGTGTCCCAGGGCCACCAAAGTCCCCTCCTGGGCCACCAAACCCCCCCCCAGGGCCACCAAGGGCTCTTGTGTCACCTCCTGGGCCACCAAAGTGACACCAGGGGCCACCAAAGTGTCCCAGGGCCACCAAAGTGTCACCAGGGGCCACCAAAGTGTCCCAGGGCCACCAAAGTCCCCTCAGGGCCACCAAAACCATCTCCAAGGTGTCTCTGTCCCCTCAGGGCCACCAAACCTTCCTGGGGGCCACCAAAGTCCCCTCAGGGCCACCAAACCCTGCTGGGGCCACCAAATGCTCCCCCTGGGCCACCAAGGGCTCCTGTGTCACCCCCTGGGCCACCAAAGTGCCACCAGGGGCCACCAAAGTCCCCCAGGGCCACCAAAGTCCCCTTGTGGGCCACCAAACACCCCCCAGGGCTACCAAAGTCCCCTCAGGGCCACCAAAACCATCCCAGAGTGGCCCTGTCCCCTCTTGGGTCACCAAACCATCCTGGTGGCCACCAAAGTCCCCTCAGGGGCCACCAAGCCCTGGGGCCACCACATGTTCTCCCTGGGCCACCAAGGGCTCCTGTGTCACCCCCTGGGCCACCAAACCCCCCCAGGGGCCACCGAAGTGTCACCAGGGCCACCAAAGTGTCCCAGGGTGTCCCTGTCCCCCCCTGGGCCACCAAAGTGTCACCAGGGGCCACCAAGGCAAGGCTGGAGGGGTTCATTAATTAAATCTGGGGTTAATTAATTAATGCCAGGATGGGATCCAGTCAATTGGGGATTGATTGATTAATGCATTGATTGATTAATTGGGTGATCGATTAGTTGATTAATTGATTAATGAATTGATTAATTCAGGGATTGATTGATTGATTGAGGAATTAATTCTGGGGTTAATTGGTTAATTCAGGGATTGATTGAGGAATTAATTCTGGAGTTAATTAATCCTGGGGTTAATTAATGCCAGGATGGGATCCAGTCAATTGGGGATTGATTGATTAATGGATTGATTGATTAATTGGGTGATCGATTAGTTGATTAATTGATTAATGAATTGATTAATTCAGGGATTGATTGATTGATTGATTGATTGATTGAGGAATTAATTCTGGGGTTAATTGGTTAATTCAGGGATTGATTGATTGATTGATTGAGGAATTAATTCTGGGGTTAATTGGTTAATTCAGGGATTGATTGATTGATTGATTGATTGAGGAATTAATTCTGGGGTTAATTGGTTCATTCAGGGATTGATTGATTGATTGATTGAGGAATTAATTCTGGGGTTAATTGGTTAATTCAGGGATTGATTGATTGATTGATTGATTGAGGAATTAATTCTGGGGTTAATTGGTTAATTCAGGGATTGATTGATTGATTGATTGATTGAGGAATTAATTCTGGGGTTAATTGGTTAATTCAGGGATTGATTGATTGATTGATTGAGGAATTAATTCTGGGGTTAATTGGTTAATTCAGGGATTGATTGATTGATTGATTGAGGAATTAATTCTGGGGTTAATTGATTAATTCAGGGATTGATTGATTGATTGATTGATTGAGGAATTAATTCTGGGGTTAATTGATTAATTCAGGGATTGATTGATTGATTGATTGATTGAGGAATTAATTCTGGGATTAATTGGTTAATTCAGGGATTGATTGAGGAATTAATTCTGGGGTTAATTAAATCTGGGGTTAATTAGTGCCAGGATGGGATCCAATCAATTGGGTATTGATTGATTGATGGATTGATTGATTGATTGATTGATTAATTGGTTGGTTATTTATTGATAAATTAATTTATTGATTGAGGAATTAATTCTGGGGTTAATTGATTAATTGAGGGATTGATTGATTGAGGAATTAATTCTGGGATTAATTAAATCTGGGGTTAATTAGTGCCAGGATGGGATCCAATCAATTGGGTATTGATTGATTGATGGATTGATTGGTTGATCGGTTGATGAATTGATTAGGTAATTGATTGATTAATTAACTGATTGATTGAGGAATGAAGTTTGGGGTTAATTAAATCTGGGGTTAATTAGTGCCAGGATGGGATCCAATTCATTTGGTATTGATTGATTGATTGGTTGATTGATTGGTTATTGAATTGATTAATGAATTTATTAATTCAGGGATTGATTGATTGATTGAGGAATGAAGTTTGGGGTTAATTAAATCTGAGGTTAATTAGTGCCAGGATGGGATCAAATGAATTGGCTATTGATTGATTAATGGATTGATTGATGGATTAATTGATTGATTATTAGTTGGTTATTTATTGAAAAATTAATTGATTGACTGAGGAATTAATTCTGGGAATAATTAAATCTGGGATTAATTAATGCCAGGATGGGATCCAGTGAATGGGTTTTGATTGATTAATGGATGGATTGATTGATTGATTAATTGATTGGTTGATTGGTTGGTTATTTAATTGATTAATTAATTGATTAATTCAGGGGTTGACTGAGGAATTAATTCTGGGCTTAATTAAATCTGGGGTTAATTAGTGCCAGGATGGGATCCAATTAATTGATTGATTAATTAATTGATTGATTAATTGATTTATTAATACAGGGATAATTTAATTAGTTCTGGGATTAATTCAGGATGGGGTCAATTAATTCTAGGATGGGTTTCAATTAATTGATTGAGTAATTGATTAATTGATTAATTACGTCTGGGATTTAATAATTAATTCTAGCATTAATTCAAACCAGGATTAATTAATTCTAGGATTAATTAAATCTGGGATTAATTAATTCTGGAATTAATTAATTCCAGGGTGGGATCTAGTTAATTGATTAACGCCATGATGGATTAATTAATTCTGGGATTTATTAAAACTGGGATTAATTAATCCCAGGATGGAATCCAGTGAATTGATTACTCAATTAATTAATCCAGGGATTGATTAATTAATTGATTACAGCTGGGATTAATAATCCCCACATGGGATCCAATTAATTGAGAACTGATTAATTAATTAATTAATTAATTAATTCAGAGATGGATCAATTAGTGCAGGCATTTCTTAATTCCAGGATGAGCTCCAATTAATTGATTAATTAATTCTAGAATTTGTTAAAGCTGGGATTAATAATTCCAGGATGAGATCCTATTAATTAATTAACTGATTGATCCATAGATTGATTAATTAGTTCAGAGATTGATTGAAGCTGGGATTAATTAATCCTGGGATGGGATCAAATCCTGGGATTTAATTAAATCTGGGATTAATTACTCCCTGGGATGGGATCCACTTAATTGATTAATTAATCTGCGGATTGATTAATTAACTCCAGGATTTATTAAAGCTGGGGTTTAATTAGCTGCAGAGATCAATTAATTCCAGGGATTTAATTAATCCTGAGGTGGGATTGAATCTGGGGCTAATTAAATCTGGGATTAATTAAATTTGGAGTTTAATTAAGTCGTGGGATTAATTAAAGCTGGCATGGGATCAAACCCAAGGATTAATTAAATGCAGGGTTTAATTAAATCTGAGATTAATTAATTCTGGGATTTAATTAAACCCGGGATTAATTAATGCTCGGATAGGATCAAACCTGGGATTAATTAATCAAGGGTTTAATTAAATTTGGGAGTGAATTAAATCTGAGATTAATGAATCCAGGGTGAGGTGAAATCCTGGGAATTAATTAAGGGTGGGATTTAATTAATTCTGGGTGTAATTAACCTCGGAATGGGAATGGGGAATTCCAATGGGGAATTCCAATGGGGAATTCCAAAGGGGAATTCCAATGGGGATCAATGGGGAATTCCAATGGGGAATTCCAATGGGGAATTCCAATGGGGATCAATGGGGATCAATGGGGAATTCCAATGGAGATGAATGGGGGGTGAATGGGGAATCAATGGGGATCAATGGGGGATCAATGGGGAATTGGGGATCAATGGGAATTGGGGATCAATGGGGGATCAATGGGCAATTGGGGATCAATGGGGAATCAATGGGAATTGGGGATCAATGGGAATTGGGGATCAATGGGGGATCAATGGGCAATTTGGGATCAATGGGGATCAATGGGGAATCAATGGGGAATTTGGGATCAATGGGGAATCAATGGGAATTGGGGATCAATGGGAATTGGGGATCAATGGGAATTGGGGATCAATGGGGATCAATGGGGAATTGGAATCAATGGGGGATCAATGGGGAATTGGGGATCAATGGGGAACTGGGGATCAATGGGGATCAATGGGGGATCAATGGGGAATTGGGGATCAATGGGAATCAGTGGGAATTTGGGATCAATGGGAATTGGGGATCAATGGGGAATTGGGGATCAATGGGGAATCAGTGGGAATTGGGGATCAATGGGGATCAATTGATGGGGATCATTGGGAATTGGGGATCAATGGGGAATTGGGGATCAATGGGGAATCAATGGGGATCAATGGGGAATTGGGGATCAATGAGCGATCAATGGGAATTGGGGATCAATGGGGATCAATGGGAATTGGGGATCAATGAGTGATCAATGGGAATTGGGGATCAATGGGAATTTGGGATCAATGGGAATTGGGGATCAATGGGGAATTGGGGATCAATGGGGAATCAGTGGGAATTGGGGATCAATGGGGATCAATTGATGGGGATCATTGGGAATTGGGGATCAATGGGGAATTGGGGATCAATGGGGAATCAATGGGGATCAATGGGGAATTGGGGATCAATGAGCGATCAATGGGAATTGGGGATCAATGGGGATCAATGGGAATTGGGGATCAATGGGGATCAATGGGAATTGGGGATCAATGAGTGATCAATGGGAATTGGGGATCAATGGGGATCAATGGGGAATTGGGGATCGATGGGGAATTGGGGCTCAATGGGAATTGGGGATCAATGGGGGATCAATGAGGAATTGGGGATCAATGGGGATCAATTGATGGGGATCATTGGGAATTGGAGATCAATGGGGATTGGTGATCAATGGGAATTGGTGATCAATGGGAATTGGGATCAATGGGGAATTGGGGATCAATGGGAATTGGGGATCGATGGGGAATCAATGGGGAATTGGGGATCAATGGGGGATCAATGGGAATTGGGGATCAATTGGGAATTGGAGATCAATGGGGGATCAATGGGGATCAATAGGGGATTCCAATGGGGATCAATGAGTGATCAATGGGAATTGGAATCAATGGGGGATCAATGGGGAATTGGGGATCAATGGGGATCAATGGGGGATTGGGGATCAATGAAGGATCAATGGGGAATTGGGGATCAATTGGGGATCAATGGAAGATCAATGGGGGATCAATGGGGATTGGGGATCAATGGGGAATTGGGGATCAATGGGGAATTGGGGATCAATGGGGAATTCCAGTGGGGGATCAATGGGGGATCAATAGGGATCAATGGGAATTGGGGATCAACGGGGAATTGGGGATCAATGAGTGATCAATAGGAATTGGGGATCAATGAGTGATCAATGGGAATTGGGAATCAATGGAAATTGGGGATCAGTGAGTGATCAATGGGAATTGGGGATCAATGGGGATTGGGGATCAATGGGGATTGGGGATCAATGGGAATTGGGGATCAATGGGGAATTGGGGATCAATGGGGGATCAATGGGAACTGGGGATCAATGTGGAATTGGGGATCAATGGGGAATTGGGGATCAATGGGGAATTGGGGATCAATGGGGGATCAATGGGAACTGGGGATCAATGTGGAATTGGGGATCAATGGGGAATTGGGGATCAATGGGGAATTGGGGATCAATGGGGGATCAATGGGAATTGGGGATCAATGTGGAATTGGGGATCAATGGGGAATTGGGGATCAATGGGGAATTGGGGATCAATGGGGGATCAATGGGAATTGGGGATCAATGAGCGATCAGTGGGAATTGGCGATCAATGAGTGATCAATGGGAATTGGGGATCAATGGGAATTGGGGATCAATGAGTGATCAATGGGAATTGGGGATGAATGGGGATTGGGAATCAATGGGAATTGGGGATCAATGGGAATTGGCGATCAACGAGCAGAAATCCAATGGGCCAACGAGGCTGAATTCAGAACATCCCTGATCATTATTACCGATCAATAATCAATAACCGATACCCCGAGGGCAACCCAGATCCAAACCCCGGCACAAATTAACCCTTGAACCACCAGAACCGACCATTCCCACCGGGATTTATTGTCACAACCCCGCCGTGCCTCAGTTTCCCCGCCCACCCCGATTCCCGCGTCCTCCTCGCCCCAAAAATTCCCAAATTTTTCAATTCTTTCCGGAATGTTCCGCAGTGCACCAACGGGCACCTGATGTGCGCCGGCTGTTTCATCCACCTGCCGCCCTGTTAACCCTTGAACCGCCAGAACCCACCATTCCCACAGCCCCGCCGTGCCTCAGTTTCCCCACCCACCCCGATTCCCGCATCCTCCTCGCCCCAAAAATTCCCAATTTTTTCAATTCTTTCCGGAATGTTCCGCAGTGCACCAACGGGCACCTGATGTGCGCCGGCTGTTTCATCCACCTGCTGCCAGATTAACCCTTGAACCGCCAGAACCCACCATTCCCACCGGGATTTATTGTCACAACCCTGCCGTGCCTCAGTTTCCCTGCTCACCCTGATTCCCACGTCCTCCTCGCCCCAAAAATTCCCAATTTTTTCAAATTTTTCCGGAATGTTCCGCAGTGCACCAACGGGCACCTGATGTGCGCCGGCTGTTTCATCCACCTGCCGCCCGGTTAACCCTTGAACCGCCAGAACCGACCATTCCCACCGGGATTTATTGTCACAACCCCGCCGTGCCTCAGTTTCCCCTCCCGCGCCCCGATTCCCGCGTCCTCCTCGCCCCAAAAATTCCCAAATTTTCCAATTTTTTCCGGAATGTTCCGCAGTGCACCAACGGGCACCTGATGTGCGCCGGCTGCTTCATCCACCTGCCGCCCTGTTAACCCTTGAACCGCCAGAACCCACCATTCCCACCGGGATTTTATCCCACGCCCTGATTCCCGCGTCCTCCTCGCCCCAAAAATTCCCAAATTTTTCAATTCTTTCCGGAACGTTCTGCAGTGCACCAACGGGCACCTGATGTGCGCCGGCTGTTTCATCCACCTGCTGCCCTGTTAACCCTTGAACCGCCAGAACCCACCATTCCCACCGGGATTTATTGTCACAACCCCGCCGTGCCTCAGTTTCCCTTTTCACCCCGATTCCCACGTCCTCCTCGCCCCAAAAATTCCCAATTTTTTCAAATTTTTCCGGAATGTTCCGCAGTGCACCAACAGGCACCTGATGTGCGCCGGCTGTTTCATCCACCTGCCGCCCGATTAACCCTTGAACCGCCAGAACCCACCACTCCCACCGGGATTTATTGTCACAGCCCCGCCGTGCCTCAGTTTCCCCGCCCACCCCGATTCCCGCGTCCTCCTCGCCCCAAAAATTCCCAAAATTTTTCAATTCTTTCCGGAATGTTCCGCAGTGCACCAACGGGCACCTGCTGCCCGATTAACCCTTGAACCACCAGAACCCACCATTCCCACCGGGATTTATTGTCACATCCCCGCCGTGCCTCAGTTTCCCCGCCCACCCCGATTCCCGCGTCCTCCTCGCCCCAAAAATTCCCAAATTTTTTAAATTCTTTCCGGAATGTTCCGCAGTGCACCAACGGGCACCTGATGTGCGCCGGCTGTTTCATCCACCTGCTGCCCTGTTAACCCTTGAACCTCCAGAACCGACCATTCCCACCGGGATTTTCTCCCACGCCCCGATTCCCGCGTCCTCCTCGCCCCAAAAATTCCCAAATTTTCCAATTCTTTCCGGAACGTTCCGCAGTGCACCAACGGGCACCTGATGTGCGCCGGCTGTTTCATCCACCTGCCGCCCTGTTAACCCTCGAACCGCCAGAACCGACCATTCCCACCGGGATTTTCTCCCACGCCTCGATTCCCGCGTCCTCCTCGCCCCAAAAAATTCCCAAATTTTTCAATTCTTTCCGGAATGTTCCGCAGTGCACCAACGGGCACCTGATGTGCGCCGGCTGTTTCATCCACCTGCTGCCCTGTTAACCCTTGACCCGCCAGAACCCACCATTCCCACAGCCCCGCCGTGCCTCAGTTTCCCTACCCACCCCGATTCCCGCATCCTCCTCGCCCCAAAAATTCCCAAATTTTTCACATTTTTCCGGAACGTTCCGCAGTGCACCAACGGGCACCTGATGTGCGCCGGCTGTTTCATCCACCTGCCGCCCGATTAACCCTTGAGCCACCAGAACCCACCATTCCCACCGGGATTTTCTCCCACGCCCCGATTCCCGCGTCCTCCTCGCCCCAAAAATTCCCAAATTTTCAATTTTTTCCGGAATGTTCCGCAGTGCACCAACGGGCACCTGATGTGCGCCGGCTGTTTCATCCACCTGCTGGCCGACTCGCGGCTGAAGGAGGAGCAGGCCACGTGTCCCAACTGCCGCTGCGAGATCTCCAAGAGCCTCTGCTGCCGCAACCTGGCCGTGGAGAAGGCGGTCAGCGAGCTGCCGGCCGAGTGCGGCTTCTGCGCCCGCCAGTTCCCCCGCTCGCTGCTCGAGAGGCACCAGAAGGAGGAGTGCCAGGACAGGTCTGGGAGTTTTGGGGTTTTTTTTGGGATTTTTTGGGATTTTTTGGGGGATTTTTTGGGGTTTTTTTGGGGATTTTTTGGGATTTTTTGGGGATTTATTTGGGATTTTTTTTTTATTTTTTGGGCATTTTTTGGAATTTTTTAAGGATTTTTTGGGGATTTTTTTGGATTTTTGGGGGATTTTTTGGGGGATTTTTTGGGATTTTTTTGGATTTTTTTGGGGGATTTTTTGGGGATTTTTTTGGGATTTTTTGGGATTTTTGGGGGGATTTTTTGGGGATTTTTTTGGGATTTTTTGGGGATTTTTTGGGATTTTTGGGGGTTTTTTGGGGGATTTTTTTGGATTTTTTTGGGGAATTTTTTTTTTATTTTTTGGGGTTTTTTTGGATTTTTTGGGATTTTTTTGGGGATTTTTTTGGGATTTTTTTGGGGATTTTTTGGGGATTTTGGGGGATTTTTTGGGGATTTTTTGGGGATTTTTTGGGGATTTTTTTGGGATTTTTTGGGATTTTTTTGGATTTTTTGGGGGATTTGGGGGATTTTTTTGGGGATTTTTTTGGGATTTTTTTGGGGATTTTTTTAATGATTTTTTGGGATTTTTTGGGGATTTTTTTGGAATTTTTTGAGGTTTTATGTAGTCTCGGGGTGGTTTGGGGTGGTTTTGGGGTGGTTTGGGGTGGTTTTGGTTGGTGGGACACCTCAAAGTTCTCGAGATCTTTGGAGCAGCACCCGAAGGAGGAGTGCCAGGAGAGGTCCGGGAGGTTTTGGGATTTTTGGGGGATTTTTTTTTGGATTTTCTGGGATTTTTTTGGGGAATTTTGGGGAATTTTTGGGATTTTTGGGGATTTTTTGGGGATTTTTTGGGGATTTTTTGGGATTTTTTGGGGATTTTTTGCAGATTTTTTTGGGGATTTTTTTGGGATTTTTTGGGGATTTTTTGGGATTTTTTTGGAGATTTTTTGGGGATTTTTGGAGGCTTTATGGAGTCTCAGGGTGGTTTTTGGTGGTTTTGGGGTGGTTTGGGGTGGTTTCGTGATGGTTTTTGGTGGTTTTGGGCTGGTGGGACATCTCAAAGTTCTCGAGATCTTTCTTGGGGATCTTGGAGATTTTTTTGGGGTTTTTTGGAGGTTTTATGGAGTCTCGGGGTGGTTTGGGATGGATTCCAAGTGGTTTGGGGTGGATTCCAGGTGGTTTTTGGTGGTTTTGGGTTGGTGGGACACCTCAAAGTTCTCGAGATCTTTGGAGCAGCACCAGAAGGAGGAGTGCCAGGACAGGTCTGGGATTTTTGGGGTTTTTTGGGGATTTTTGGGGATTTTTTGGGGATTTTTGGGGATTTTTTGGGGATTTTTTGGGGATTTTTGGGTATTTTTTGGGATTTTTTTTGATTTTTTGGGATTTTTTGGGGATTTTTTGGGGATTTTTTTGGGGAATGTTTTGGGGATTTTTTTGGGATTTTTTGGGATTTATTTGGGGATTTTTGTGATGTTTTGGGGATTTTGGGGGATTTTTTTCTGATTTTTTGGGGATTTTTTTGGATTTTTTTTGGGTTTTTTGGGGATTTTTTAGGGAATTTTTGGGGAATTTTTTGGGATTTTTTTGGATTTTTTTTGGGTTTTTTGGGATTTTTTGGGGGATTTTTTGGGGATTTTTTGGGATGTTTTTTTGGATTTTTTTTGAAATTTTTTGGGGATTTTTTGGGATTTTTTGGGGGGTTTTTGGGGATTTTTTTGGGATTTTTGGAGGTTTTATGGAGTCTCGGGGTGGTTTTTGGTGGTTTCCAGGTGGTTTTTGGTGGTTTTGGGGTGGTGGGACACCTCAAGGTTCTCGAGATCTCTGGGACAACACCAGAAGGAGGAGTGCCAG
This sequence comes from Fringilla coelebs, assembly GCF_963513975.1. Taxonomy (NCBI): domain Eukaryota; kingdom Metazoa; phylum Chordata; class Aves; order Passeriformes; family Fringillidae; genus Fringilla; species Fringilla coelebs. The sequence goes on along the minus strand of NC_140028.1, from coordinate 1,192,275 downwards.
GACAGGTCTGGGATTTTAGGGATTTTTTTGGGGTTTCTGGGATTTTTTGGGGGGTTTTTTGGGGATTTTTTGGGGGTTTTTTGGGGATTTTTTGGGATTTTTTGGGGATTTTTTGGGATTTATTTGGGATTTTTTTTTTATTTTTTGGGCATTTTTTCGAATTTTTAAAGGATTTTTTGGGATTTTTTTTTTTATTTTTTGGGGATTTTTTTTGGATTTTTTGGGATTTTTTGGGGTTTTTTTGGGATTTTTTTTGGGTTTTTTTGGGATTTTTTGGGGGGTTTTTTTGATTTTTTGGAGTTTTTTTGGGGTTTTTGGAGAATTTTTTTGGGATTCTTTTTGGATTTTTTGGGGATTTTTTTGGGATTTTTTGGGGGATTTTTTGGGGATTTTTTTTGATTTTTTGGTGGTTTTTTTGGATTTTTTAGGATTTTTTGGGGATTTTTTGGGGATTTTTTGGGATATTTTTGGGAATTTTTTGGGGATTTTTTGGGATTTTTTGGGATATTTTGAGGTTTTATGGAGTCTCGGGGTGGTTTGGGGTGGATTCCAGGTGGTTTGGGGTGGTTTTGGGGTGGTGGGACACCTCAAAGTTCTCGAGATCTTTGGAGCAGCACCAGAAGGAGGAGTGCCAGGACAGGTCTGGGATTTTGGGGATTTTTTTGGGGTTTTTTGGGATTTTTTGGGGATTTTTGGGGATTTTTGGGGATTTTTTGGGGGGTTTTTTTGGGAATTTTTGGGATTTTTTGGAATTTTTGGGGGGGTTTTTGGGGATTTTTTGGGGATTTTTTGGGATTTTTTGGGGAATTTTTTGGGATTTTTTGGGAATTTTTGGGGATTTTTTGGGAATTTTTTGGGATTTTTTGGGATTTTTTTTTTTATTTTTTGGGATTTTTTTGGGATTTTTTGGGGATTTTTTTGGGGGATTTTGGAGGGATTTTTTTTTTTATTTTTTGGTGGTTTTTTTGGATTTTTTAGGATTTTTTGGGGGATTTTTGGGGGATTTTTTGGGGATTTTTTGGGATTTTTTTGGGATTTTTTTGGGATTTTTGGAGGTTTTATGGAGTCTCGGGGTGGTTTTTGGTGGATTCCAGGTGGTTTGGGGTGGTTTCGCGCTGGTTTTTGGTGATTTTGGTGTGGTGGGACACCTCAAAGTTCTCGAGATCTTTCTTGGAGCTCCACCAGAAGGATCTCAGGGATTTTTGGAGGTTTTATGGGGTTTGGAGGAGGTCTTTGGTGGTTTTGGGCTGGTTTGGGATGGTTTTCGGGTGGTTTTTGGTGGTTTTGGGCTGGTGGGACACCTCAAAGTTCTCGAGATCTTCCTTAGAGCTCCACCAGAAGGATCTCAGGGATTTTTTTTTGAATTCTTGGAGGTTTTATGGAGTCTCAGGGTGGTTTTTGGTGGTTTCCAGGTGGTTTGGGGTGGTTTTAGGATGGTTTTTGGTGGTTTTGGGCTGGTGGGACACCTCAAAGTTCTCGAGATCTTTCTTGGGGATCTTGGAGATTTTTTTGGGATTTTTGGAGGTTTTATGGAGTCTTGGGGTGGTTTTTGGTGGTTCTGGGGTGGTTTGGGATGGTTTTGAGGTGGATTTTGGTGCTTTTGGGCTGGTGGGACACCTCAAAGTTCTCGAGATCTTTCTTGGAGCTCCACCAGAAGGATCTCAGGGATTTTTGGAGGTTTTATGGAGTCTCAGGGTGGTCTTTGGTGGTTTTGGGCTGGTTTGGGATGGTTTCTCGGTGGTTTTTGGTGGTTTTGGTGTGGTGGGACACCTCAAAGTTCTCGAGATCTTCCTTAGAGCTCCACCAGAAGGATCTCAGGGATTTTTGAAGGTTTTATGGAGTCTCGGGGTGGTTTGGGGTGGATTCCAGGTGGTTTGGGGTGGTTTTGAGGTGGTTTTTGGTGCTTTTGGGCTGGTGGGACATCTCAAAGTTCTCAAAATCTTTCTTGGGCATCTTGGAGATTTTTTTGGGATTTTTTGAGGTTTTATGGAGTCTCGGGGTGCTTTGGGGTGGTTTCCAGGTGGATTGGGGTGGTTTTGAGGTGGCTTTAGGTGACTTCAGGATGGTGGGACACCTCAAAGTTCTCGAGATCCTTCTTGGAGCTCCACCAGAAGGATCTTGGAGATTTTTTGTGGGATTTTTTTGCAAGTTTTGAGGTTTTATGGAGTCTCGGGGTGGTTTTTGGTGGTTTTGGGCTGGTTTGGGGTGGTTTCTCGGTGGATTTTGGTGCTTTTGGGCTGGTGGGACACCTCAAAGTCCTGGAGATCCTTCCCGCTCGGTGGTCCCCGCGTGCCGACGCTGTCCCGTCTCCGCAGGGTGACGCAGTGCAAGTACAAACGCATCGGCTGTCCCTGGCAGGGCCCCTTCCACGAGCTCTCGGTGCACGAGGCCGAGTGCTCCCACCCCACCAAGACGGGCAACGAGCTGATGGACATCCTGGACGAGATGGACCAAACGCGCAAGAAGGAGATGCAGCTCTACAACAGCATCTTCAGCCTGCTCAGCTTCGAGAAGATCGGCTACACCGGTACGGGGAGAACCTTCTGGAAAATTCCGGGGTTTTATGAGGTTTTTTGAAGGTTTTGTGAGGTCCTTCAAGGGTTTTCCGTGGTTTCTAGAAGGTTCTTTGGGGTTCTTCAAAGGTTTTCCGTGGTTTTCTGAAGGTTTTATGAGGTCCTCCAAGGGTCTTCCATGGTTTCCAGAAGGTTCTTTGAGGTTCTCCAATGGTTTTCCATGGTTTTTAGAAGGTTTTATGAGGTCCTCCAAGGGTTTTCTGTGGTTTCTAGAAGGTTTTATGAGGTCCTACAATGGTTTTCCGTGGTTTCCAGAAGGTTCTTTTGGGTTCTTCAGGGGTTTTCTGTGGTTTTTAGAAGGTTTTATGAGGTCCTCCAAGAGTTTTTCATGGATTCCAGAAGGTTTTATGGGGTCCTCCAAGGGTTGTCCATGGTTTTTAGAAGGTTTTATGAGGTCCTCCAAGGTTTTTCCGTTGTTTCCAGAAGGTTCTTTAAGGTTCTCCAATGAATTTCTGTGGTTTTTAGAAGGTTTTATGAGGTTCTCCAAGTGAGTTCCATTGTTTCTAGAAGGTTCTTTGGGGTTCTCCAAGCAGGAGATGCAGCTCTACAACAGCATCTTCAGCCTGCTCAGCTTCGAGAAGATCGGCTACACCGGTACGGGCGGAACCTTCTGGAAAATTCCGGGGTGTTCCCGAGGTTTTATGAGGTTTTTTGAAGGTTTTATGAAGTCCTCCAAGGCTTTTCTGTGGTTTCCAGAAGGTTCTTTGGGGTTCTTCAAAGGTTTTCCGTGGTTTCTAGAAGGTTTTATGAGGTCCTCCAAGGATCTTCTATGGTTTCCAGAAGGTTCTTTGAGGTCCATCAAGAGTTTTCCGCGGTTTCTAGAAGGTTTTATGGAGTCCTCCAAGGGTTTTCCCTGGTTTCCAGAAGGTTCTTTGAGGTTCTTCATGGGTTTTCTGTGGTTTCCAGAAGGTTCTTTGAGGTTCTTCAAGGCTTTTCCGTGGTTTCCAGAAGGTTCTTTGGGGTTGCCCAATGGTTTTCCCTGGTTTTTAGAAGGTTTTATGAAGTCCTCCAAGGTTTTCCATGGTTTCCAGAAGGTTCTTTTGGGTTCTTCAAGGGTTTTTTATTGTTTTTAGAAGGTTTTATGAGGTCCTCCAAGAGTTTTCCGTGGTTTCTAGAAGGTTCTTTGAGGTTCTCCAAGGATCTTCTATGGTTTCTAGAAGGTTCTTTGGTGTTCTTCAAGAGTTTTCCATGGATTCCAAAAGGTTCCTTGAGGTCCTCCAAGGATCTTCTATGATTTCCAGAAGGTTCTTTGAGGTTCTCCAAGCATTTTCCATGGTTTCCAGAAGGTTCTTTGAGGTTCTCCAAGAGTTTTCTGTGGTTTCCAGAAGGTTCCTTGACGTCCTCCAAGAGTTTTCCAAGGTTTCCAGAAGGTTCTTTGGGGTTCTCCAAGACTTTTCCCTGAATTCCAGAATCTTCTCCAAGACTTTTCCCAGCTTCTCCAAGGATTTTCTGAAGCTTCCAGAACTTTCTCCAAAGTTTCTTTGAGATTCTCCAAGGGGTTTTTTTTGATTTTCTGGAATTTTCCGCCGTTTTCTCGGCCTTTTCCAGGATTTTCAAGAATTTTTTTGGAATTTTCCAAGTTTTTTTTTGATTTTCCAAAGATTTTCCCGCTCATTTTGGAGAACCTCAGACCCAGAGCTTTGAAAAAATTCCCAAAATTCCAGAAAATCCCAGAAAATTCCAGAAAATTCCAGAAATTTTGGGTCTTTTCCAAGATTTTTTGGGTCTTTTCCAAGATTTTTTGGGTCTTTTCCAAAGATTTTTCCCGCTCATCTCGGAGAACCTCAGACCCAGAGCTTGAAAAAAATTCCCAAATTCCAGAAAATCCCAGAAAATTCCAGAAAATTCCCCAAATTTTGGGAATTTTCCAAGATTTTTTTTTTTTAATTTTCTGAGAATTTTTTGGGATTTTCCAGGAATTTTTGGGGGATTTTCCAAGAATTTTTGGGATTTTCCGAGATTTTTCCCGAGTTTTCTGGAATTTTCCAAGCTTTTTTGAGGATTTTTCCAGATTTTTCCCAGAATTTTTTTTGATTTTCCAACATTTTCCCGAAATTTTTCCGAGTGGGAAATGGAGATTTGAGATTTTCCCGGAATTCCCGAAGATTTCGGGTCTGGGAAGAGAAAATTTGGGATGGGATGGGGCAGAATTCCCAAAAAAAAATTGGGAATTCTGTCGGGACGACGACGGAGCCGAACGGGATCCCAAAGAATTCCGGGAATTTTGTGGGATCTGGGGAGAAATTTTGGGAATTTTTTGGGGATCCTGAGGAGAATTTTGGGATCCTGGTGAGAATTTTTGGGAATTTTTTGGCATCCTGATGAGAATTTTGGGAATTTTGTGGGATCCTGGGAGAATTTTGGGAATTTTTTGGGATCCTGATGAGAATTTTGGGGAATTTTTGGGGATCCTGGTGAGAATTCTGGGAATTTTTTGGGATCCTGGTGAGAATTCCAGGAATTTTTTGGGATCCTGCGGAAAATTTTGGGTACTGAGGAGAATTTTTGGGAATTTTTTTGGAATTTTTGGGGATCCTGGTGAGAATTTTTGGGAATTTTTTGGGATCCTGGTGAGAATTTTGGGAATTTTTCGGGATCCTGGTTAGAATTTTGGGAATTCTTTGGGATCTGAGAAGAATTTTGGGAATTTGCTTAGGATCCTGGGGGGAATTTTGGGATCCTGGGAGATTTTGGGGAATTTTTTGGGATCTGAGCAGAATTTTTGGGAATTTTTTGGGATCCTGAGAGAATTTTTGGGAATTTTTTGGGATCCTGGTGAGAATTTTTGGGAATTTTGTGGGATCCTGATGAGAATTTTGGGGAATTTTTGGGGATCCTGGTGAGAATTCTGGGAATTTTTTGGGATCCTGGTGAAAACTTTGGGATCTGAGGAGAAATTTTGGAATTTCTTGGGGTCCTGGTGAGAATTTTTGGGAATTTTTTAGGATCCTGGGGAGAATTTTGGGATCTGAGGAGAAATTTTGGGAATATTTTGGGATCCTGATGAGAATTTTGGGATCTGAGGAGAATTTTTAGGAATTTTTTGGGATCTGGGGAGAAATTTTGGGAAATTTTTGGGATCCTGGTGAGAATTCTGGGAATTCTGGAGGATTCTGTGGGATCCTGGGGAGAATTTTGGGAATTTTGTGGGATCCTGATGAGAATTTTGGGACCCTGGGGAGAATTTTTGGGAATTTTTTGGGAATTTTTTGGGATCCTGGTGAGAATTTTTGGGAATTTTGTGGGATCCCGATAAATCTTTGTAGGATCTGAGGAGAATTTTGGGAATTCTGTGGAATCCTGGAAGAATTTTAGGAATTTTGTGGCATCCTAGTGAAAATTTGGGGATCCTGGGAGAATTTTTGGGAATTTTTTGGGATCCCAATAAATCCTTGTAGGATCCGAGGAGAATTATTTGGGAATTTTGTGGGAATCCCAGCGAATTCTTTTGGGATCTGAGGAGAAATTTGGGAATTTTGTGGAATCCTGGTGAGAATTCTGGGAATTTTGTAGGATCTTGGTGAATCCTTGTAGGATCTGGTGATGATCCTGGGTATGTTGTAGGATCCTGATGGGATCCATTGAGAGTTTTGGGAATTCTGTAGGATCCTGGTGAATCCTTGTAGGATCTGATGATGATCCTGGGAATTTTGTAGGATCCTGGTAAATCCTTGTAGGATCCAGTGAGAATTCTGGAAATTTCTCAAGATCTTGGTGAATCCTTGCAGGATCTGGTGATGATCCTGGGAATATTGTAGGATAATGGTGAATCCTTGTAGGATCTGGTGATGATCCTGGGAATATTGAATGATGATGATGAATCCTTGTAGGATCTGGTGATAATTCGGTGAATTCTGTAGGATAACGGTGAATCCTTGTAGGATCCGATGATCGCTTCTGGAACCTTCCAAGACCCCAATGAACCCATATAAATTCCATGACCATTCCTGCCTTTTCCCAACCCATTTCCCATCAATAATCCCATTTTTTCTCATTTCCCAGAGGTGCAGTTCCGCCCGTACCGCACGGACGACTTCATCACGCGCCTGTACTACGAGACGCCGCGCCTGAGCGTGCTCAACCAGAGCTGGGGGCACTGGGACGGACTGGGATGGACTGGGATGGACTGGGATGGACTGGGATGGACTGGGATGGGACTGGGATGGACTGGGATGGGACTGGGATGGACTGGGATGGGACTGGGATGGACTGGGATCCTGTCTTAGGAGCATCAATCTTAGGATCTGGTGATGATCCTGGGAATTTTGTAGAACAATGCTGAATCCTTGTAGGACCTGGTGATAATTCGGTGAATTTTGTAGGATAACGGTGAATCCTTGTAGGATCCGATGATGACGTCCAAGACCCCGATGGATCCCTAAAAATTCTTGACCAATTCCTGCTTTTTCCCAACTTTTTTCCCATCTCATCCCAAATTCTTTCCCCCCAGAGGTGCAGTTCCGCCCGTACCGCACGGACGACTTCATCACGCGCCTGTACTACGAGACGCCGCGCCTCAGCGTGCTCAACCAGAGCTGGGGGCACTGGGACGGACTGGGATGGACTGGGATGGACTGGGATGGGATAATGGGATACTGGGATGGACTGGGATGGACTGGAACAGACTGGGATGGGATAATGGGATACTGGGATGGACTGGGATGAGACTGGGATGGACTGGGATGGACTGGGATGGACTGGAACAGACTGGGATGGGATAATGGGATACTGGGATGGACTGGGACAGACTGGGACAGACTGGGATGAGACTGGGATCCTGTCTTAGGAGCATCCTGGGATATCAACCTTAGGATCTGCTGATCAGTCCGGGAATTCTGTAGGATCCTGATAAATCCTTGGAGGATCTGATGAGAATTTAGGGAATTTTGTAGGGTCTTGGTGAATCCTTGTAGGATCTGGTGATGATCCTGGGAATTTTGTAGGATGCCGATGAATCCTTGTAGGATCCGATGATGACTCCTGAAACCTTCCAAGACCCCGATGGATCCTTTAAAATTCTTGACCAATTCCTGCCTTTTCCCAAATTTTTCCCACCCATTTCCCATCAATAATCCCAACTTTTTTCTCCCAGAGGTGCAGTTCCGCCCGTACCGCACGGACGACTTCATCACGCGCCTGTACTACGAGACGCCGCGCCTGAGCGTGCTCAACCAGAGCTGGGGGCACTGGGACGGACTGGGATGGACTGGGATGGACTGGGATGGGATAATGGGATACTGGGATGGACTGGGATGGACTGGGACGGACTGGGATGGACTGGGATGGGACTGGGATGGACTGGGATGGACTGGAACAGACTGGGATGGGACTGGGATCCCGGCTTTGGAGCATCCTGAGGAGTCATTTTAGGATCTGGTGTTGATCCTTGGAATGTTGTAGGATCCTGATGGGATCCATTGAGAATTTTGGGAATTCTGTAGGATCTTGGTGAATCCTTGTAGGATCCATTTAGAATTCTGGGAATTCTGTAGGATCTTGGTGAATCCTTGTAGGATCCATTTAGAATTACGTGAATTTTGTAGGATAACGGTGAATCCTTGTAGGATCCGATGATCGCTTCTGGAACCTTCCAAGACCCCGATGAATCCTTTAAAAGTTCTTGACCAATTCCTGCCTTTTCCCATCAATAATCCCAGTTTTTCCCATTTTCCCAGAGGTGCAGTTCCGCCCGTACCGCACGGACGACTTCATCACGCGCCTGTACTACGAGACGCCGCGCCTGAGCGTGCTCAACCAGAGCTGGGGGCACTGGGACGGACTGGGATGGACTGGGATGGACTGGGATGGACTGGGATGGACTGGGAGGGACTGGGATGGACTGGGATGGGATAATGGGATGGACTGGGATGGACTGGGACGGACTGGGACGGACTGGGATGGACTGGGATGGACTGGGATGGACTGGAACAGACTGGGATGGGACTGGGATCCCGGCTTTGGAGCATCCTGAGGAATCATTTTAGGATCTGGTGATGATCCTGGGAATGTTGTAGGATCTTGATGGGATCCATTGAGAGTTTTGGGAATTCTGTAGGATCCTGATAAATCCTGATGGGCTCCATTGAGAATTCTGGGAATTCTGTAGGATCCTGGTGAATCCTTGTAGGATCTGATGATGATCCTGGGAATGTTGTAGGATCCTGATGGGATCCATTGATAATTGTGGAAATTGCTGAAGATCTTGGTGAATCCTTGTAGGATCTGGTGATGATCCTTGGAATTTTGTAGGATCCTGGTGAATCCTTGGAGGATCTGGTGATAATTCCAGGAATATTGAATGATGACGATGAATCCTTGTAGGATCCGATGATCGCTTCTGGAACCTTTTAAGACCCCAATGGATCCCTAAAAATTCTTGACCAATTCCTGCCTTTTCCCATCAATAATCCCATTTTTTTTCCCATTTTTTCCCCATTTCTCCCCACCCCCAGAGGTGCAGTTCCGCCCGTACCGCACGGACGACTTCATCACGCGCCTGTACTACGAGACGCCGCGCCTGACCGTGCTCAACCAGACGTGGGTGCTGAAGGCGCGCGTCAACGACTCGGAGCGCAACCCCAACCTGTCGTGCAAGCGCACGCTGAGCTTCCAGCTGATCCTCAAGAGCAAGGTCAACTCGCCCATGGAGTGCTCCTTCCTCCTGCTGGAGGGGCCCTACGACGACGTCAAGATCAACCCCGTCATCTACCACTTCGTCTTCAGCAACGAGAGCAACGAGACCGACTACATGGCGCTGCCCATCGTCGACTCGGTGGAGTGCAACAAACTGCTGGCGGCCAAGAACATCAACCTGCGCCTTTTTATATTCCAGATCCAAAAATGAGCCAAAACCGGACTTTTTTTGGGGTTTTTTTTGGGGTTTGGGGAGGGGGTGGGGAAGGGTTTGTTGGGGAGGGGTTGGGGTGGGGGGAGGCGGAGGAGTTTTAGCGACGGCGGTGGAGGTGGAGGCGGACGCGGCGGGAGGAGGTGGAGGAATTAAAGATGGAGATGAAAGGTTGAGAGTGGGTTGGAAATGGGGGAATGGGGTGGGAGTGGGGGAATGGGGTGGGAGAGGGGGAAAATGGGTTGGGAATGAGAAAAAATGGGTTGGGAGTGGGGGAAATGGGTTGGGAATGGGAAAAAATGGGTGGGAAGTGAGAAAAAATGGGTGGGGAGTGAATGGAGTTGGCTTGGAACCATGAAAAATGGGGTGGGAAGTGACAAAAATGGATTGGAAATGACAGAAAATGGGTGGGAAGAGAGAAAAAATGGGTTGGGAAGTGACAAAAAATGGGTGGGAAGTGAGAAAAAATGAGTTGGAAATGAGAAAAAATGGGTGGGAAGTGAGAAAAAATGGGTGGGAAGAGAGAAGAAATGCGTGGGAAGAGAGAAAAAATCGGTGGGAAAACACAAAAAATGGGTTGGGAATGGGAAATAATGGGTTGGAAGTGAGAAAAAATGGATTTGAAATGAGAAAAAATGGGTGGGAAATAACAAAAAATGGGTGGGAAGTGAGAAAAATGGGTGGGAAGTGACAAAAAATGGGTGGGAATAGGGAAAAAAAGGGTGGGAAGAGAGAAAAAATGGGTGGGAAATGAGAAAAAATGGGTGGGAAGAGAGAAAAAATGGGTGGGAAGTGAGAAAAAATGGGTGGGAAGTGAGAAGAAATGGGTTAGAAATGGGAAAAATGGCTGGAAATGAGAAAAATGGGTGGGAAGAGGGAAAAAATGGGTGGGAGAGGGGGAAAAATGGGTTGGAAATGGGAAAAGATGGGTGAGAAGTGAGAAAAAATGGGTGGGAAGAGAGAAAAAATGGTGGTGAGCGAATGGAGTTGGCTTGGAACCATCAAAAATGGGTTGGAAGTGACAAAAATGGATTGGAAATGACAGAAAATGGGTGGGAAGAGAGAAAAAAAGGGTGGGAAGCAAGAAAAATTGGTGGTGAGGGAATGGAGTTGGCTTGGAACCATCAAAAATTGGGTTGGAACCATCAAAAATGGGGTGGAAGTGAGAAAAAATGGGTGGGAAGTGAGAAGAAATGGGTTGGAAGAGGGAAAAAATGGGTTGGGAGAGGGGGAAAATGGGTGGGAAGAGAGAAAAAATGGGTGGGAAGAGAGAAAAAATGGGTGGGAATAGGGAAAAAAAGGGTGGGAAGAGAGAAAAAATGGGTGGGAAGAGAGAAAAAATGGGTGGGAAGAGAAAAAATGGGTGGGAAATGAGAAAAAAATGGGTGGGAAGTGAGAAGAAATGGGTTAGAAATGGGAAAAATGGCTGGAAATGAGAAAAATGGGTGGGAAGAGGGAAAAAATGGGTGGGAGAGGGGGAAAAATGGGTTGGAAATGAGAAAAAAGTGGGTGGGAAGAGGGGAAAAATGGTGGTGAGAGAATGGAATTGGATTGGAACCATCAAAAATGGGTGAGAAGAGAGAAAAAATGGGTGGGAAATGAGAAAAAATGGATGGGAAGAGAAAAAATGGGTTGGAAGAGGGAAAAAATGGGTGGGAAATGAGAAAAAATGGGTTGGAAATAAGAAAAAGTCGGTGGGAAGAGAGAAAAAATGGGTGGGAAGAGGGAAAAAATGGTGGTGAGGGAATGGAATTGGATTGGAACCATCAAAAATGGGTTGGAAGTGAGAAGAAATGGGATGGAAGTGAGAAAAAATGGGTGGGAAGTGAGAAGAAATTGGGTGGGAAAAGGGAAAAAATGGTGATGAGCGAATGGAGTTGGTTTGGAACCATCAAAAATAGGTGGGAAGTGATAAAAAATGGGTGGGAAGTGAGAAAAAATGGGTTGGGAGTGGGGGAAAATGGGTTGGAAGAGAGAAAAAATGGGTGGGAAGTGAGAAGAAATGGGTTAGAAATGGGAAAAATGGCTGGAAATGAGAAAAATGGGTGGGAAGAGGGAAAAATGGGTTGGAAGAGGGAAAAAATGGGTGGGAGAGTGGGAAAAATGGGTGGGAAGTGACAAAAAATGGGTGGGAATAGGGAAAAAAAGGGTGGGAAGAGAGAAAAAATGGGTTGGGAATGGGAAAAAATGGGTGGGAAGAGAGAAAAAATGGGTGGGAAGAGGAAAAATGGGTGGGAAATGAGAAAAAAAGTTTGGAAATGAGAAAAAATAAGTGGGAAGAGAGAAAAAATGGGTGGGAAATGAGAAAAAATGGGCTGGAAATGGGAAAAAATGGGTGGGAAAAGGGAAAAAATGTGTTGGAAATGAGAAAAATGGGTGGGAAGTGATAAAAAATTGGGTGGGAAGAGAAAAAATGGGTTGGGAATGGGAAAAATGGGTTGGAAATGAGAAAAAATGGGTGGGAAGAGAGAAAAAATGGGTGGGAAGTGAGAACAAATTGGTTGGAGTGACAAAAATGGGTTGCAAATGGGAAAAATGGGTGGGAAGTGAGAAAAAATGGGTGGGAAGAGAGAAGAATGGGTTGGAAGTGGGAAAAAATGGGTTGGGAGTGGGGGAAAATGGGTTGGAAATGAGAAAAAATGGGTGGGAAATGAAACAAGTTGGTGGTGAGGAAATGGAGTTGGATTGGAACCATCAAAAATGGGTTGGAAATGAGAAAAATGGGTTTGAAATGAGAAAAAAATGGGTTGGAAGAGGGAAAAGATGTGTGGGAAGAGAGAAGAATGGGTTGGAAGAGAGAAAAACTAGGTTGAAAGAGGGAAAAAATGGGTGGGAAATGAGAAAAAATGGTTTGGAATTGAGAAAAATGTGTGGGAAATGAGAAAAATTGGTGGGAAGTGAGAAAAAATGGGTTGGAAGTCAGAAAAAGTGGTAGTGAGGGAATGGAGTTGGATTGGAAGCATCAAAAATTGGGTTGGAAGTGACAAAAATGGATTGGAAATGAGAGAAATGGGTGGGAAGAGAGAAAAAATGGGTGGGAGGTGAGAAAGGGTTGGGAAGTGAGAAAATGGGTTGGAAATGACATAAGTTGGTGGTGAGGGAATGGAGTTGCCTTGGAGCCATCAAAAATGGGTTGGAAATGAGAAAAAATGGGTTGGAAATGAGAAAAAATGGGTGGGAAGAGGGAAAAAATGGGTGGGAAGGGAAAAAAGTTGGTGGGAAAGGGACAGAAGTTGGTGGTGAGCGAATGGAGTTGGCTTGGAACCATCAAAGATTGGGTTGGAAATGAGAAAAAATGGGTGGGAAGAAACAAAAAATGGGTGGTGAGAGAGAAAAAATGTGTTGGAAATGAGAAAAATGGGTGGGAAGTGATAAAAAATTGGGTGGGAAAAGGGAAAAAATGCTTGTGAGGGAATGGAGTTGGCTTGGAACCATCAAAAATTGGGTTGGAAGAGAGAAAAATGGGTTGGAAGTGACAAAAGTTGGTGGTGAGTGGATGGAATTGGCTTGGAACCATTGAAAATGGGTTGAGAGTGACAAAAATGGGATGGAAATGAGAAAAAATGGGTGGTGAGAGAATGGAATTACTGTGGAACCATCAAAAATTGGATTGGAAGAGAGAAAAAATGGGTTGGAAGAGAGAAAGGTTGGAGGTGAGTGGATGGAGTTGGTTTGGAGCCATCAAAAATGGGTGGGAAGAGAGGAAAAATGGGTTGGAAATGGGAAAAATGGATTGGAAGAGACCAAAAATGGGTGGGAAGAGACAAAAGTTGGTGGTGAGGGAATGGAATTGGCTTGGAACCATCGAAAATGGGCTGAGAATGACAAAAATGGGTTGGAAGACACAAAAAATGGGTTGGAAGAGCCAAAAATGGGTTGGGAATTCCAAAAGTTGGTGGTGAGGGATTTGGATTGCCTTGGAGCCATCAAAAATGGGTTGGAAATGAGAAAAATGGGTGGGAAGAAACAAAAAATGGGTGGGGAGAGAGAAAAAATGGTGGTGAGGGAATGGAGTTGCCTTGGAACCATCAAAAATTGGGTTGGAAGTGACAAAAATGGGTTGGAAGAGACAAAAAAAGAGTTGGAAGAGACAGAAGTTGGTGGTAAGGGAATGGAATTACCTTGGAACCATCAAAAATGGGTTGGAAATGGTAAAAATGGGTTGGAAGGGATGAAAAATGGTGGTGAGGGAATGGAGTTGGCTTGGAACCATCGGAAAATGGGCTGGAAGAGAGAAAAAATGGGTGGGAAGACACAAAAAATGGCTTGGGAATCAGAAAAATTGGTGGTGAGGGAATGGAGTTGGATTGGAAGCATCAAAAATGGGTTGGAAGGGACAAAAATGGATTGGAAGTGATAAAAAATGGGTTGGAAATGGGAAAAAAATGGGTTGGAAATGGGAAAAAAATGGGTTGGAAATGACACAAGTTGGTGGTGAGCGAATGGAGTTGGCTTGGAACCATCAAAAATGGCCTGAAAGTGACAAAAATGGGTTGGAAGTGAGAAAAAATCGGTGGGAAGAGAGAAAAATGGTTTGGAAATGACACAAGTTGGTGGTGAGTGAATGGAGTTGCCTTGGAACCATCAAAAATGGGTTGGAAATGAGAAAAAATGGGTGGCATGAGACAAAAATGGGTGGGAAGAGACAAAAGTTGGTGGTGAGGGAATGGAATTGGCTTGGAACCATCAAAAATTGGGTTGGAAGACACAAAAAATGGGTTGGAAGAGAGAAAAACTGGGTTGGGAGTGAGAAAAGTTGGTGGTGAGGGAATGGAATTGGCTTGGAAATGGTAAAAATAGGTTGAGAGTGACAAAAAATGGGTTGGAAGAGACCAAAAATGGGTTGGAAATGACAAAAAATGGGTTGGGAGAAACAAAAAATGGGTGGGAAGAGAGAAAAAATGGTGGTGAGGGAATGGAGTTGGCTTGGAACCATGAAAAATTGGGTTGGAAGAGACAAAAATGGGTTGGAAGAGACAAAAAAAGAGCTGGAAGAGACAGAAGTTGGTGGTAAGGGAATGGAATTACCTTGGAACCATCAAAAATGGGTTGGAAATGAGAAAAATTGGGTTGGAAGGGATGAAAAATGGTGGTGAGCGAATGGAGTTGGCTTGGAAGCATCAAAAATTGGGTTGGAAGTGAGAAAAAATGGGTTGGAAACGACACAAGTTGGTGGTGAGCAGATGGAGCTGGATTGGAACCATCAAAAATGGGTGAGAAGAGAGAAAAATGGGTTGGAAGTGAGAAGAAATGGGTTGGAAGAGGGAAAAATGGGTTGGAAATGAGAAAAAATGGGTGGGAAATGAGAAAAATTGGTGGGAAGTGAGAAAAAATGGGTGGGAAAAGAGAAAAAATGGTTGGAAGAGGGAAAAATGGGTTGGAAATGGGAAAAGATGGGTGGGAAGAGAGAAAAAATGGGTGGGAAGTGAGAAGAAATGGGTGGGAAGTGATAAAAAATTGGGTGGGAAAAGGGAAAAAATGGTGGTGAGCAAATGGAGTTGGCTTGGAACCATCAAAAATTGGGTTGGAAGACAGAAAAATGAATTGGAAATGAGAGAAAATGGGTTGGAAGAGAGAAAAATGCGTGGGAAGGGACAAAAGTTGGTGGTGAGGGAATGGAATTCGCTTGGAGCCATCGAAAATTGGGTTGGAAGAGACAAAAATGGGTTGGAAGAGAGAAAGGTCGGTGGTGAGGGGATGAAATTGGTTTGGAACCATCAAAAATGGGCTGAGAGTGACAAAAATGGGGTGGAAGGGACCAAAAATGGGTTGGAAATGGGAAAAAATGGGTTGGAAATGACAAAAGTTGGTGGTGAGGGAATGGAATTCCCGTGGAGCCATCGAAAAATGGTTTGGAATTGGTAAAAATGGGTTGGAAGGGACAAAAAATGGGTTGGAAATGAGAAAAAATGGGTGGGAAGTGAGAAAAAATGGGTGGGAAGAGACAAAAAATGCATTTGAAATGAGAAAAAATGGGTTGGAAATGACACAAATTGGTGGTGAGGGAATGGAGTTGGCTTGGAGCCATCAAAAATTGGGTTGGAAGACACAAAAATGGGTTGGAAATGAGAAAAAATGGGTGGGGAATGACTCAAGTTGGTGGTGAGCAAATGGAGTTGGCTTGGAACGATCAAAAATGGGTGGGAAGAGACAAAAATGGGTGGGAACAGGTCAAAAATGGGGTGGGAAGAGAAAAAAATGGGTGGGAAATGAGAAAAAAATGGGTGGGAAGTGAGAAGAAATGGGTTGGGAATGAGAAAAAGGGGTGGAAACAGGGAAAAAAATGGGGTGGAAAGAGAAAAAATGGGTGGGAAATGAGAAAAAAAAGGTTGGAAGAGGGAAAAGTGGGATGGAGGAGAGAAAAATTGGTTGGAAGAGAAGAAAAAATGGGTGGGAAGTGAGAAAAAAATGGGTTGGAAATGAGAAAAAATGGGCTGGAGTGACAAAAATGGGTGGGAAGTGAGAAAAAATGGGTTGAGAGTGACAAAAATGGGTTGGTAATGAGAAAAATGGGTGGTGAGCAAAGGGAGTTGGCTTGGAACCATCGAAAATTGGATTGGGAGTGACAAAAATGGGTGGGAAGAGAGAAAAAATGGGTTAGGATTGAGAAAACATGGGTGGTGATCAAATGGAATTGCCTTGGAACCATCAAGAATTGGGTTGGAAGAAACAAAAAATGGGTGGGAAGAGAGAAAAAATGGGTGGTGAGGGAATGGAATTGCCGTGGAACCATCAAAAATTGGGTTGGAAGTGACAAAAATGGGGTGGAAATGGGGAAAAATGGTGGTGAGTGAATGGAGTTGGATTGGAACCATCAAAAATGGCCTGAAAGTGACAAAAATGGGTTGGAAATGACAAAAATGGGTTGGAAATGATACAAGTTGGTGGTAAGGGAATGGAGTTGGCTTAGAACCACCAAAAATGGGTTGGAAATAGTAAAAATGGGTTGGAAGGGACAAAAAATGGGTTGGAAGTGAGAAAAAATGGGTTGGAAACGACAAAAGTTGTTGGTGAGCGGATGGAGTTGGCTTGGAACCATCAAAAATGGGTTGGAAGAGACAAAAATGGGTTGGAAGTGAGAAAAAAGGGGTGGGAAGTGAGAAGAAATGGGTTGGAGTGACAAAAGTGGGTTGCAAATGAGAAAAATGGGTGGGAAGAGGGAAAAATGGGGTGGAAATGAGAAAAAATGGGTGGGAAGAGAGAAAAAATGGGTGGGAAGTGAAGAAAAATGGGTTGGAAATGAGAAAAATGGGTTGGAAGGGACACAAGTTGGTGGTAAGGGAATGGAATTGGCTTGGAACCATCAAAAATGGGTTGGAAATGGTAAAAATGGGTGGGAAGAGACCAAAAATGGGTTGGAAGTGGGAAAAAAAGGGTTGGAAATGACACAAGTTGGTGGTGAGCAGATGGAGGTGGATTGGAACCATCAAAAATGGGTGAGAAGAGAGAAAAAATGGGTTGGAAATGAGAAAAATGGGTTGGAAATGAGACAAAAGTTGGTGGTGAGGGAATGGAGTTGGCTTGGAACCATAAAAAATGGGTTGGAAGAGACAAAAATGGGGTGGAAGAGACAAAATTGGGTTGGAAATAAGAAAAAAATGGGTTGGAAATGGGAAAAAATGGGTGGGAAGTGAGAGAAAATGGGCTGGTAGAGACAAAAATGGGTTAGAAAAGAGAAAAAATGGGTTGGAAATGGCAAAAGTTGGTGGTGAGTGAATGGAGTTGGCTTGGAACCATCAAAAAATGGGTGGAAAGTGAGAGAAATGGCTTGAAACCATCAAAAATTGGTGAAGATCCAACCTAAAAGTTTCAAAACCACCAAAAACAGTTTGAAACCACCAAAATTCGGTGGAAAGTCGACGGAAAAGTTTTGAAATGGTCCAAAAATCGGTCGGAACGCAAGAGAAAGGAGTTGAAACCATCAAAAATGGGTGGAAAATCATCAAAAGTGGTTTGAAAGTGACAAAAATCAGCTTGAAATGGTAAAAAATGGGTTGGAAGTGGGAAAAAAATGTCAGAAAGGGACAAAAATTGGGGAGGGTTGGAGGGAAGGTCTTGAAATCGTCCGGAATTGGGTTGGAAGTCGAAAGAAATGGTGGAAAACTCAATGGGGAGGAATGGAAACAAAAGAAAATTGGTTGAAAACACCAGGAGGGTCTTGAAACCATCAAAGAATGGTCAAAAACCAACGGAAAGGTCTGGAAACCATCAAAAATTGGTTTAAAACCATCAAAAATTGGCTTGAAACCACCAAAATTGGGTCCAAATCTACCAGAAGGGTCTTGAAACCATCAAAAATTGACCTAAAGTCACCAAAAATGGCTTGAAAAAGTCAAAAATTGGTGTAAAGTCAACAGAAGGGTCTTGAAATCATCAAAAATTGGTTGGAACCATCCAAAATTGGTTTGAAACCATCAAAGAATGGTCAAAACTCAACAGGAAGGTCTTGAAAGCATCAAAATTGGTTGGAAACCTCCAAAATTGGGTCCAAAGCCACCAGAAAGGTCTTGAAACCATCAAAAATTGACCTAAAGTCACCAAAAATGGCTTAAAAATGTCAAAAATTGGTGTAAAGTCAACAGAAAGGTCTTGAAACCATCAAAAATTGGTTGGAAACCTCCAAAAATTGGTGTAAACCCAATGGAAAGGTCTTGAAATCACCCAAAATGGTTTGAAATCACCAAAATTGGGTCCAAACCCATCAAAAATTGGTTGGAACCATCCAAGAATGGTTTGAAACCATCAAAGAATGGTCAAAACTCAACAGGAAGGTTTTGAAATCACCAAAAATTGGTTTGAAAACTCCAAAATTTGGTCCAAACCCACCAGAAGGGTCTTGAAACCATCGAAAATTGACCTAAAGTCACCAAAAATGGCTTGAAAATGTCAAAAATTGGTGTAAAGTCAACAGAAAGGTCTTGAAACCATCAAAAATTTGTTTGAAACCTCCAAAAATTGGTGTAAACCCAACAGAAAGGTCTTGAAACCATCAAAAATTTGTGTAAAATGACCAAAATTGGGTCCAAATCCACCAGAAGGGTCTTGAAACCATCAAAAATTGACCTACTGTCCCAAAAAATGGCTTGAAAATGTCAAAAATTGGTGTAAAGTCAACAGAAAGGTCTTGAAACCATCGAAAATGGGTTGAAACCACCAAAATTTGGTCCAAACCCATCGAAAATTGGTTGGAACCATCCAAAAATGGTTTGAAACCATCAAAGAATGGTCAGAACTCAACAGAAAGGTCTTGAAACCATCAAAAATTGACCTAAAGTCACCAAAAATGGCTTGAAAATGCCAAAAATTGGTGTAAAGTCAACATAAAGGTCTTGAAACCATCGAAAATTGGTTTGAAACCTCCAAAAATTGGTGTAAACACAACGGAAAGGTCTTGAAATCACCAAAAATGGTTTGAAATCACCAAAATTTGGTCCAAACCCATCAAAAATTGGTTGGAACCATCCAAAAATGGTTTGAAACCATCAAAGAATGGTCAAAACTCAATAGAAAGGTCTTGAAATCACCAAAAATTGGTTTGAAAACACCAAAAATTGGTCCAAAGCCACCAGAAGGGTCTTGAAACCATCAAAAATTGAGCTAAAGTCACCAAAAATGAATTGAAAATGCCAAAAATTGGTGTAAAATCAACAGAAAGTTCTTGAAACCATCAAAAATTGGTGTAAAATGAGCAAAAATGGTTTGGAATCACAAAAAATTGGTCCAAACCCACCAGAAGGGTCTTGAAACCATCAAAAATTGACCTAAAGTCACCAAAAATGGCTTGAAAATGCCAAAAATTGGTTTAAAGTCAACAGAAAGGTCTTGAAACCATCGAAAATTGGTTGGAAACCTCCAAAATTTGGTGTAAACACAATGGAAAGGTCTTGAAATCACCCAAAATGGTTTGAAATCACCAAAATTTGGTCCAAACCCATCAAAAAATGGGTTGGAACCATCCAGGAATGGTCAAAACTCAACAGGAAGGTCTTGAAATCATCAAAAATTGGTTTGAAACCACCAAAAATTGGCTTGAAACCACCAAAACTTGATTTGAAAACTCCAAATTTGGTTTGAAACCTCCAAAATTTGGTGTAAACTCAACAGAAAGGTCTTGAAACCACCAAAATTTGGTCAGAACCGCCCCAAACCGGTTTGAAATCCCCAAAAATGAGCGAATCCCACCCAAAAACGGCTCCAAACCCGAAAGGTCTCGACCCCAAATCCCCAAAAATCGCCGGCAAAACCTCGGAAACGCCAAAAAATGACGGAAAAAATCCCGGAAAAGGCAAAAATTCGGCGGCACCCGAGAGGATTTGGGGGAATTTTGGGGGTTTTGGGGTCGGATTTGGGGGGAGAATAAAAAATTTGGGGGAGTTTTCCAATTTTTGGGTTTTTTTGGGGGGAGGTTTCATCAAAATCGGAGGGGTTGGAACCAAAATTGGAATTTTTGGGGTGGTTTTGACCCAAATTTGGGATTTTTGGGGTGATTTGGATGAAAATTTGAGGTTCTTGGGGTGATTTTGACCCAAATTTGCTGATTTTGACCCAAATTTTGAGATTTGGGGAGGTTTAGGTCCAAATTTGAGGATTTTGGGTGATTTTGATGAAAATTGTCAGAATTTGAACCAAAATTGGAGAGGTTTGGGTGCAAATTTTGGGGATTTTGTTAAAAATTTTGAATTTCTTGGAGTGGTTTGGACCAAAATTGGAATTTTTGGGGTGGATTTGACCCAAAATTGGAATTTTTGGGGTGGTTTTGACCCAAATTTGGGATTTTTGGGGTGATTTGGACAAAAATTGGAATTTTTGGGGTGGTTTTGACCCAAAATTGGAATTTTTGGGGTGGTTTTGACCCAAATTTGGGATTTTTGGGGTGATTTGACCCAAAATTGGAATTTTTGGGGTGGATTTGACCCAAATTTGGGATTTTTGGGGTGATTTGACCCAAATTTGGGATTTTTGGGGTGTTTTTGACCCAAATTTGGGATTTTTGGGGTGATTTGGATGAAAATTTGAGGTTCTTGGGGTGATTTTGACCCAAATTTGCCGATTTTGACCCAAATTTTGAGGGAGGTGTTGGGCTCCGTGCCAGGGGGTTTGGGCTGCGTCCCCAATGTCCCCAAATGTCCCCAAATGTCCCCAAATGTCCCCAATGTCCCCCAAATGTCCCCCCAATGTCCCCAAATGTCCCCAAATGTCCCCAAATGTCCCCAAATGTCCCCAAATGTCCCCAAATGTCCCCCAATGTCCCCAATGTCCCCCAATGTCCCCCAATGTCCCCCAATGTCCCCAATGTCCCCAATGTCCCCAATGTCCCCAATGTCCCCAAATGTCCCCAATGTCCCCCCAATGTCCCCAATGTCCCCAAATGTCCCCAATGTCCCCCCAATGTCCCCAATGTCCCCAATGTCCCCAATGTCCCCCAATGTCCCCCAATGTCCCCAATGTCCCCAATGTCCCCAAATGTCCCCAAATGTCCCCAATGTCCCCCCAATGTCCCCAATGTCCCCAAATGTCCCCAAATGTCCCCAATGTCCCCCCAATGTCCCCAATGTCCCCAAATGTCCCCAAATGTCCCCAATGTCCCCCCAATGTCCCTCAGTGTCCCCCCAATGTCCCCAAATGTCCCCAATGTCCCCCCAGTGTCCCCAATGTCCCCAATGTCCCCAAATGTCCCCAAATGTCCCCAATGTCCCCCCAATGTCCCTCAGTGTCCCCCCAATGTCCCCAATGTCCCCCCAGTGTCCCCAATGTCCCCAATGTCCCCAAATGTCCCCAAATGTCCCCAATGTCCCCCCAATGTCCCCAAATGTCCCCAATGTCCCCCCAATGTCACCAATGTCCCCAATGTCCCCCAAATGTCCCCACTGTCTCCAATGTCCCCTCAATGTCCCCCCAGTGTCCCCAATGTCCCCAGTGTCCCCAATGTCCCCAAATGTCCCCAATGTCCCCAATGTCCCCCCCAATGTCCCCAATGTCCCCAATGTCCCCAATGTCCCCAGTGTCCCCAAGCCCCCTCAGGACAGTTTGCTTTGGGCGGGGCGATGTCACCCCCTCTTTATTTTGGGAATATTTGGGGACATTTGGGACACTTGGGGACATTTGGGGACACTGGGGACATTTGGGGACATTGGGGACATTGGGGGGACATTGGGGACATTGGGGACATTTGGGGACATTGGGGACATTGGGGACATTGGGGACATTGGGGACATTTGGGCACACTGGGGACAGTGGGGACATTGGGGACATTGGGGACATTTGGGGACATTGGGGACAGTGGGGACAGTGGGGACATTTGGGGACATTGGGGACCTTTGGGGACCTTTGGGGACATTTGAGGACATTGGGAGGTTTGGGGATATTGGGGACTTTGGGGGCATTGGGACATTTGGGGACATTTGGGGACATTGGTGACATTGGGGGTTTGGGGTTGGGGACATTGGGGAGGATTGGGGACATTTGGGGCGGTTTGGGGACATTTGGAGATATTTGGGGACATTTTTTGTGACTTTGGGGACATTGGAGGTGTCACATGAAGGGACCCCCTGGACTGAGAGAGGAGGGGACACCTGGGGACACCTGGGGACACCTTGGGGACACCTGGGGACACTTGGGGACACTTGGGGACAGTGGGGACACCTTGGGGACACCTGGGGACACCTGGGGACACTTGGGGACACCTTGGGGACACCTTGGGGACACCTGGGGACACCTTGGGGACACTGGGGACACCTTGGGGACACCTGGGGACACCTTGGGGACACTGGGGACACCTTGGGGACACCTGGGGACACCTTGGGGACATTGGGGGACACCTTGGGGACAGCCTGGGGACACCTTGGGGACACCTTGGGGACACTTGGGGACACCTGGGGAGACCTGGGGACAGTGTTGGGGACACCTGGGGACACTTGGGGACAGCCTGGGGACACCTTGGGGACAGCCTGGGGACACCTTGGGGACATTGGGGACACCTGGAGACACCTGGGGACACCTTGGGGACATTGGGGACACCTTGGGGACACCGGGCCGTGCCGTGTCCTCCACGCCAGCTCCGCTGTCACCCGTGGGGACCCTGGGGACACGTCAGGGACACCCCCGGGTGGCACCGGGCCCGTCCTGGTGGCACCAACCTGTCCCTGGTGTCCCCAGCCCTGTCCCCAACCCTGTCCCTGATGTCCCCAGGTGTCCCCAGGTGTCCCTGATGTCCCCAACCCTGTCCCCGATGTCCCCATGTGTCCCCAATGTCCCCAGGTGTCCCCAACCCCATCCCTGGTGTCCCCAGCCCTGTCCCTGATGTCTCCCAGGTGTCCCCTGGTGTCCCCAGGTGTCCCCAGCCCTGTCCCCGATGTCCCCAGGTGTCCCCAGGTGTGTCCCCAAACCCTGTCCCTGGTGTCCCCAATGTCCCCAGGTGTCCCCAGGCAGTTGTGGCTGTCCCCAATGTCCCCACGCTCCGGCTGAGCACTGGGCCGGTGTCCCCAGGGCTGCTGGTGTCCCCAAGGTGTCCCCAAGGTGCCCCCAAGGTGTCCCCAAGGTGTCCCCAAGGTGCCCCCAAGGTGTCCCCAAGGTGTCCCCAAGGTGTCCCCAAGGTGTCCCCAGGTGTCCCCAAGGTGTCCCCAAGGTGTCCCCAAGGTGTCCCCAATGTCCCCAGGGTGTCCCCAAGGTGTCCCCAGGGTGTCCCCAGGGTGTCCCCAAGGTGTCCCCAGGTGTCCCAGAGGTGTCCCCAATGTCCCCAAGGTGTCCCTAAGATGTCTCCACTGTCCCCAGGGTGTCCCCGGGGTGTCCCCAGGGTGTCCCCGGGGTGTCCCCACTGTCCCTGAGGTGTCCCCAATGTCCCCAAGGTGTCCCCAAGATGTCCCCAGGGTGTCCCCAAGGTGTCCCTGGGCCCGGCGCTCCCGGCGGATCCGCGCATCCAGCGGGGAAAATCCGAGGGGAGGGGCTGGGGACACGGGGACAGTGAACTGGGATGGACTGGGATGGACTGGGATGGACTGGGATGGAATGGGATGGAATGGGATGGACTGGGATGGGACTGGGATGGACTGGGAGGGACTGGGATGGGACTGGGAGGGACTGGGAGGGACTGGGATGGGACTGGGAGGGACTGGGATGGGACTGGGAGGGACTGGGATGGGACTGGGCTGGACTGGGATGGACTGGGATGGGACTGGGATGGGACTGGGATGGACTGGGAGGGACTGGGAGGGACTGGGAGGGACTGGGAGGGACTGGGATGGGACTGGGAGGGACTGGGATGGGACTGGGCTGGACTGGGATGGACTGGGATGGGACTGGGATGGACTGGGATGGGACTGGGATGGGACTGGGATGGACTGGGAGGGACTGGGATGGACTGGGAGGGACTGGGAGGGACTGGGAGGGACTGGGATGGGACTGGGATGGGACTGGGATGGACTGGGATGGACTGGGATGGGATTGGGATGGACTGGGCTGGACTGGGATGGACTGGGATGGGACTGGGATGAACTGGGATGGACTGGGATGGACTGGGATGGGATAGTGGGATACTGGGATGGACTGGGATGGACTGGGGTGGACTGGGAGGGACTGGGAGGGACTGGGATGGACTGGGATGGGACTGGGATGGGACTGGGATGGACTGGGATGGGACTGGGATGGGACTGGGATGGACTGGGATGGGACTGGGATGGACTGGGAGGGACTGGGATAGACTGGGATGGGACTGGGATGGGACTGGGATGGACTGGGAGGGACTGGGATGGACTGGGATGGGACTGGGATGGGATAGTGGGATACTGGGATGGACTGGGATGGACTGGGATGGACTGGGATGGACTGGGATGGGACTGGGATGGGCTGGGAGGGACTGGGATGGACTGGGATGGACTGGGATGGGATAGTGGGATACTGGGATGGACTGGGATGGACTGGGATGGACTGGGAGGGACTGGGATGGACTGGGATGGGACTGGGATGGGACTGGGATGGATTGGGATGGACTGGGAGTGAACTGGGAGTGTTACTGGGAGTGAACTGGGATGGACTGGGATGGACTGGGATGGACTGGGATGGACTGGAAGTGTTACTGTGTGGGATTGTTTGGCTCCTCCCTGTGGGCGGGGCTATTCACCATTCTCCACCCCTCAATCTCCATACCGATGGCCATAGAATACATCTCACCTTGCATTCTGGAACATTCTCCACCCCTCAATGCCTTACAGATGGCCATAGAATACATCTTGCCTTGCATTCTAGAACATTCTCCACCCCTCAATCTCCATACAGATGGCCATAGAATACATCTCACCTTGCATTCTGGAACATTCTCCACCCCTCAATGCCTTACAGATGGCCATAGAATACATCTCACCTTGCATTCTAGAACATTCTCCACCCCTCAATGCCATACAGATGGCCATAGAATACATCTCACCCTGCATTCTAGAACATTCTCCACCCCTCAATGCCATACAGATGGCCATAGAATACATCTCGCCTTGCATTCTAGAACATTCTCCACCCCTCAATCTCCATACAGGTGGCCATAGAATACATCTCACCCTGCATTCTAGAACATTCTCCACCCCTCAATGCCATACAGATGGCCATAGAATACATCTCGCCTTGCATTCTAGAACATTCTCCACCCCTCAATCTCCATACAGGTGGCCATAGAATACATCTCACCTTGCATTCTAGAACATTCTCCACCCCTCAATCTCCATACAGATGGCCATAGAATACATCTCACCTTGCATTCTAGAACATTCTCCACCCCTCAATCTCCATACAGATGGCCATAGAATACATCTTACCTTGCATTCTAGAACATTCTCCACCCCTCAATGCCATACAGATGGCCATAGAATACATCTCACCTTGCATTCTAGAACATTCTCCACCCCTCAATGCCATGCAGATGGCAATAGAATACATCTCACCTTGCATTCTAGAACATTCTCCACCCCTTATTCTATTTCCATCTGCACCATAACCAAACCTCACACACAGTTCTCACTTCAACATCTCACCTTGCATTCTAGAACATTCTCCACCCCTCAATGCCATGCAGATGGCCATAGAATACATCTCACCTTGCATTCTAGAACATTCTCCACCCCTCAATGCCATACAGGTGGCCATAGAATACATCTCACCTTGCATTCTAGAACATTCTCCACCCCTCAATCTCCATACAGATGGCCATAGAATACATCGTGCCCTGCATTCTAGAACATTCTCCACCCCTCAATGCCATACAGATGGCCATAGAATAGATCTTGCCTTGCATTCTAGAACATTCTCCACCCCTCAATGCCATGCAGATGGCCATAGAATACATCTTGCCCTGCATTCTAGAACATTCTCCACCCCTTCTTCTATTTCCATCTGCACCATAGCCAAACCTCACACACAGTTCTCACTTCAACATCTCGCCCTGCATTCTAGAACATTCTCCACCCCTTATTCTATTTCCATCTGTATCATAACCAAACCTCACACACAGTTCTCACTTCAACATCTCGCCTTGCATTCTAGAACATTCTCCACCCCTCAATCTCCATGCAGATTTGTCCTTGCCTGAGGCGGGAGCAATCCAAAGAGTCTTTCCTAAAATCCCTTTCACGTGCACCACAGGGGCTTCATCTCCATCCACAGCACGCAGGGGTTCGGACCGGGCAGGCCCAGCTCCATGGATGGACCCTCCGGTGCTGCCCATCCCGGTGGCCTTTGCTAAATTCATTTCCCAATTCCTAAAAGTCCCCCCTCAAAGTGCCTTCAGGGCGGTCTTGAGTAGTCCACGGCACCGTTTTGTGGCTCTGATGTGCCAGGCCATCGGATCCGCACCGTCCAGAAAATCCGATTTTCCCATGCCTCTCCCTGGCTACAGGCAGGGCCCCTCTAACCCTGGGTATTTTTTCCTTCCTGGGCATGCATGGAAAAGGCGCTTTTGAGGGGATGTGACAGATCGTACTCAGCAGCTCGGTCACGGCAGCTTGAGGAGTCACGGAGCTTCACTTTACTGGAATTCCCTCGGTTGGTGTTCCCCTCCTCGAGCCGACCCGTGGGTTTCCACCCCACCCTCCCACGTCTGCCCCACGGTTGTAGGCGAGACGGGGGCGGCACGGTGGGGACGGACGGAGCCTGTAATAAATGGGCAGGAGACAATTCTCCTTTTGATGCCTTTATTAAAGGTGATCAGCTCAGGATAGGGGCATTCGGCAGGTCTGCAGCTCCTGTCGCTGTTTCCCGGGTGACTCGGAGGAGGAGGAATCGTGCAGCAGCTCTGTTCCCTGAGGGGCAGAGCTAGGGGCCCCGTCCTCACAAGATTTTTAGGGTAATACCCATCCTTCTGCCGGCTAGCCTCGGGGTCCTCACTCGAGCTGTGGTCTTCTTCAGCTAGGGTGAGGGGCGACCGAGGCTTCCAGCATCTCTGCAGGCTTGGGACTCTGATATCCCGACCCCGCTCTACTCTTAGTTGAGTTGGCTCGTTGTTTTGGGGGTTTATTAGACGAGTTTGGGGTTTTTACCCCCGTTGCACCTTGGGTCTAGGATTTCTTTGCATATCTCTGGATATCCCCCTCCCATCCCTTTAGAGAAACAGCCCCGGACAAGGTGATACTGGTACAATACAGCGTTAACTACTACATTAGCATTTCAATCTACCAGTATTTAGGGGACAGGGGGCTACGCCCTGCAGCTGTCTCTGCTGGGAAGGGACTCGGGGTCAGTCTCTTCCCCCCCCTTGTCATCCCCGGAGTGCCCCGTCCCCCCCCCTTGGTACCCGTGCCCCATGGGGGGGGCAGCCCGCCGCTCCCGGGACGCTCCCGGGACGGGCCGGTCCCCGCTGACACCACCCGCGGGCGCTCCCCCGGCCCCGCCGGGACCCGCGCTGGGGAGGAGCCGCCTCCACTCGTCTCTTGCCTCGGCGGGACCGCGCCGAAGGTGAGGGGTCGGGCCCGCAGTCACTGAGAACAGGCAGCAAAAAAGTACATTGTTATCCCAACAACTTGAAATTACCAACTTTAAATCGGACTCCCCACTTGACAATTCTGGGTTCTAGTTGTAAGCATAGCAGCCTAAGAAAATGGATAACTTATTTCTTGTTCATAACCGAGCCGAGAGATCTCTGCGGCCGGGAGGTGAACTCGGGGTTTATCGCAGAGGGCCAAGGGCAGGGCCCTGCCGGGAGCTGCCAGGGTCAGCCCGGAGCAGCCCCAGAGAAGAGAGGGTGGAGAGGATGAGGGGGTGAGAATGGAAAAGGGAAGGGCTGAGAGCACAGAAAAGTAAAGAGCAAGGTTTGCAAGAAGAAGAGAAGTTCCCGTTCCAGTGCAGTGAATCATCTTCTGTGTTGGATGTTCTGGTTCTCACCGACACGTCCAGTCCAACACACAAATCCCACAGCATTTACAGCCAGCCTACAGAAATCACAACCATAAAACTCCTCTCGGGCCCCTCCTGGCAGGGTCTGCTCTGCCCCTCGGGCCCGTCTGCAGGCAGAGGGTGTTGTTTCCCCCAAAGGGGATCCCCCTCAGCCCCCCACAGCACTCTTTGTTCGGTACCTGAGGGATCTCGGAGCTGCTTTCATTTCAATCCCGCTCACGGTTTCCACGTTCTCAGAATCTTTTGCCAGGCACTCGTGTTTGTGAGGCTTTCCTGTTTCACCTCCCCCGCAAGGGCCGTGACAGAGCCACAGCTCAGCCCGTGGGGTGTCCCCTCTCCGGCCAGCTGGGGACGCTGGGCTCTGGATCTGGGGCCCGTCACTCGCGGCGGGGCCGTGTGGGATCCTCCTGCCCTCCTCCCTCCTCTCCCTCATCTCCCCTCGGAGCCCCTTGCCCACTGTGGGATCCTCCTCCCTCCTCCCTCATCTCCCTCATCTCCCCTCGGAGCCCCTTGCCCACTCTGGGATCCTCCTCTCTCCTCTCCCTCCTCTCCCCTTGCCCACTGTGGCATCCTCCTCCCTCATCTCCCTCATCTTCCTCATCTCCCTCCTCTTCCCTTGCCCACTGTGGGATCCTCCTCCCTCCTCCATCATCTCCCTCATCTCCCTCATCTTCCTCCTATCCCTCATCTTCCTCATCTCCCTCATCTCCCCTTGCCCACTGTGGGATCCTCCTCCCTCCTCTCCCTCCTCTTCCTCCTCTCCCTCCTCTCCCTCCTCTCCCTCCTCCCCTCCTCTCCCTCCTCTCCCTCCTCTTTCTCATCTCCCTCATCTCCCCTTGCCCACTGTGGATCCTCCTCCCTCCTCTCCCTCCTCTTCCTCCTCTCCCTCCTCTCCCTCCTCTCCCTCCTCTCCCTCCTCTCCCTCCTCTCCCTCCTCTCCCTCCTCTCCCTCATCTTTCTCATCTCCCTCATCTCCCCTTGCCCACTGTGGGATCTTCCTCCCCTCCTCCCCTCCTCCCTCATCTCCCTCCTCTCCCTCCTCTTCCTCCTCTCCCTCCGCTCCCTAATGTCCCTCCTCTCCCTCCTCTCCCTCATCTCCCCTTGCCCACTGTGGGATCCTTCTCCCTCATCTCCCTCATCTTCCTCATCTCCCCTTGCCCACTCTGGGATCTTCCTCCCCTCCTCCCTCCTCTCCCCTCATCTCCCCTTGCCTACTGTGGGGTCCTCCTCCCTCCTCTCCCTCATCTTCCTCCTCTTCCTCCTCTCCCTCATCTCCCCTTGCCCACTCTGAGATCCCCCTCCCTCCTCTCCCTCCTCTCCCTCATCTCCCTCCTCTCCCTCCTCTCCCTCCTCTCCCTCCTCTCCCTCATCTTCCTCATCTCCCTCATCTTCCTCATCTCCCTCATCTCCCCTCGGAGCCCCTTGCCCACTCTGGGATCCCCCTCCCTCCTCTCCCTCCTCTTCCTCCTCTCCCTCCTCTCCCTCCTCCCCTCCTCTCCCTCCTCTCCCTCCTCTCCCTCCTCTCCCTCCTCCCCTCCTCTCCCTCCTCTCCCTCCTCTCCCTCCTCCCCTCCTCTTCCTCCTCTCCCTCCTCTCCCTCCTCCCCTCCTCCCCTCCTCTTCCTCCTCTCCCTCCTCTCCCTCCTCTCCCTCCTCTCCCTGCTCTCCCTGCTCTCCCTCCTCTTCCTCCTCTCCCTCCTCTTCCTCCTCTCCCTCCTCTCCCTCCTCCCCTCCTCTCCCTCCTCTCCCTCCTCTCCCTCCTCTCCCTCCTCTCCCTCCTCTTCCTCCTCTCCCTCCTCTTCCTCCTCTCCCTCCTCTCCCTCCTCTTCCTCCTCTCCCTCCTCTTCCTCCTCTCCCTCCTCTCCCTCCTCTCCCTCCTCTTCCTCCTCTCCCTCCCCTCCTCTCCCTCCTCTCCCTCCTCTTCCTCCTCTCCCTCCTCTCCCTCCTCTTCCTCCTCTCCCTCCTCTCCCTCCTCTCCCTCCTTTTCCTCCTCTCCCTCCTCTTCCTCCTCTCCCTCCTCTCCCTCCTCTTCCTCCTCTCCCTCCTCTCCCTCCTCTTCCTCCTCTCCCTCCTCTCCCTCCTCTCCCTCCTCTTCCTCCTCTCCCTCCTCTTCCTCCTCTCCCTCCTCTCCCTCCTCTTCCTCCTCTCCCTCCCCTCCTCTCCCTCCTCTCCCTCCTCTCCCTCCTCTTCCTCCTCTCCCTCCTCTCCCTCCTCTTCCTCCTCTCCCTCCTCTCCCTCCTCTCCCTCCTCTCCCTCCTCCCTCCTCTCCCTCCTCTCCCTCCTCTCCCTCCTCTCCCTCCTCTCCCTCCTCTCCCTCCTCCCTCCTCTCCCTCCTCTTCCTCCTCTCCCTCCTCTCCCTCCTCTCCTCCTCTCCCTCCTCTTCCTCCTCTCCCTCCTCTCCCTCCTCTCCTCCTCTCCCTCCTCTCCCTCCTCTCCCTCCTCTCCCTCCTCCCCTCCTCTCCCTCCCCTCCTCTCCCTCCTCTTCCTCCTCCCTCCTCTTCCTCCTCTCCCCTTGCCCTCGGCAGGGACCGGAGCCGGCCCGGGGCCGTCGGTCGCTCTCGGGATTTCTGTGCCAAACGCCCCTCGCTGCTGTTTACAATTCCGACACTTGAGCAGCAACAGCTCGGTTATTGAAATTAATTAATTAATAAGAATTTAATTCCAGCCATAATTAATTAATTAATTTAATTCCAGTCATAAAAATTGGAACCACTCCAATTTAGGACAATGAAGATGGTCTGGGTGCCTCCTTACAGCATCGCTTTTTAACATACACATAATATTCATTTTACATTAAAAAATACAGCATCCCTTTCTAACGTAACACATATAATATTTAACATTAATTATTAATTTATTAATTTATTAATTAATATTAATTATTATTAATTTATTTAACATTAATTAATATTTAACATTTTAAAATACAGCATCGCTTTCTAACATAACACATATAATATTTAACATTAATTATTAATTTAGTAATTTATCAATTATTAATTATTATTAATTATTATAAATTATTAATTCATTTAACATTAATATTTAACATTAAAAAATACAGCATCGCTTTCTAACATACACATATAATATTTAACATTAATTATTAATTAATTAATTTATCAAATATTAATTATTATTAATTACTATGAATTATTAATTTATTTAACATTAAAAAATACAGCATCGCTTTCTAACGTAACACATTTAATATTTAACATTAATTTATTAATTTAGTAATTTATTAAGTTATTAATTAATTAATTAATATTAATTATTAATTATTAATTTATTTAACATTAATTAATATTTAACATTAAAAAATACAGAATCACTTTCT
>NC_140028.1:1124685-1160951 GCF_963513975.1 Fringilla coelebs | reverse complement strand
AATCCCAAATTTTCTAAAATTCCGGAACCTTCCGGAATGTTGCAGATCCAGCCGGACCTGCGGGAGCTGCTGGAGACGATGTGCAGGATGAGCTCGCTGCCCCCCGACTTCGAGGGACGCCAGAAGGTGCAGCAGTGGTGAGAGAAACTTCTGGAAATTCTGGGAAATTTGGGGAATATGGGGGGGATTTTGAAAGGATTTTTTGGGAATTTTTTTTTGGGAATTTATTTGGATTTTTTAAGGAATTTTTTAGGAATTTTTGGGGATTTTTGGGGGGATTTTATGGAGGATTTTTAGGGATTTTTGGGGGATTTTTTGGGATTTTTTTTTTTTTTTAAGGATTTTTTTGGACATTTTTAGGGATGTTTAAAGGATTTTTTGGGATTCTTTTAGGGATTTTTAAAAGGATTTTTTTAGGATTTTTTAAAGGATTTTTTTGGGATTTTAAAAGGATTTTTTGGGGGGGGATTTTAAAAGGATTTTTTGAGGGATTTTTTAAAGGATTTTTTGGGACTTTTTAGGACTTTTTTAGGACGTTTAAAGGAATTTTTGGGATTTTTAAGGATTTTTTAGGGATTTTTGGACGTTTTTTTAGGATTTTTTTGGAATTTTTTTAGGATTTTTTTTAGAGATTTTTGGGGGATATTTTTAAAGGATTTTTTAGGGATTTTTATAGGATTTTCAAAGGATTTTTTGGGGATTTTTTGGGAGGAATTTTGGGAAAATTTTGGGGGAAATTTTTTGAAATTTTTGGGAATTTTTTTGGGCAATTTTTTGGGAAATTTTTTGGGAATTTGGAGGATTTTTTTGGGGAATTTTAAGGAATTTTTTGGGAATTCTAAGGAATTTTTTTGGGAATTTTGGGGGGAATTTTGGAGAATTTTTGGGAATTTTCTGGTGAATTTTTTTTTAATTTTTGGGAATTTTTTGGAAATTTTTAGGAAATTTTCTTGTAAATTTTTTTTTAATTTTTGGATTTTTTTGGAATTTTTTTGGAATTTTTGTGGAATTTTTTTTGAATTTTGGCGAATTTTTGGGAATTTTTTGGAAATTTTTGGGAATTTTTGGGAATATTTTTGGAATTTTTTAGGGAAATTTTGGGGAATTTTTTGTGAATCTCTTGTGATTTTTTTTGTGAATTTTTTGTAACTTTTTTTAATTTTTGGGGGAATTTTTTGGGAATTTTTTTGGAATTTGGGGGGGGAATTTTTTGGAATTTTTTGGGAATTCTTAGGGATTTTTTGGGGATTTTTTGGTGAATTTTTTGGAATTTTTGGGGGAATTTTTTGGAATTTTTTTGGGAATGCTTTTGGAATTTTTTTTGAATTTTGGGGAAATTTTGGGAAATTTTTGGGAAATGTTTTTTGAATTTTTGGGAATTCTTTGGGAATTTTGGGGGAATTTGGGGGGGGAATTTTTTGTGATTTTTTTGGTGAATTTATTGGGATTTTTTTGGGATATTTTTGGGAATTTTTTAGGAACTTTTTGGGAATTTTGGGGAATTTTTTTTTAATTTTGGGGAAATTTTGGGATTTTTTTTTTTTTAATTTTTCGGAATTTTTTTTGGAATTTTTGGGCATTTTTGGGCATATTTTTGGGAATTTTTTGGGGAATTTTTGGGATTTTGGGGGGGATTTTTTGGGAATTTTTTGGGGATTTATGGGAATTTTGGGGATATTTTGGGGAATTTTTTGGGAATTGTAAGGAATTTTTTGGGAATTTTGGGGGGAATTTTAGAAATTTTTTGGGGATTTTTTAGGGATTCTTTTTGGAATTTTTGGGAATTTTTTGAGAATTTTGGGGGGAATTTTTGGGGAATTTTTTTTGAATTTTGGAGGAATTTTTTTTTGGAATTTTGGGGGGAATTTGGGGAATTCTTTTGGGAAATTTTGGGAATTTTGGTGAATTTTTTTTTTTTTTTTTGGGAATTTTTTTTAATTTGGGGGAATTTTTGGCAATTTTTGGGGAATTTTTGGGGGAAATTTTGGGGAATTTTTTGAGGAATTTTTTTGGAATTTTTTTTTAATTTTGGTGAAATTTTGGGGAATTTTTTTGGGAAATTTTTGGGAACTTTTTGGGGGAATTTTGGTGAATTTTTGGTGAATTTTTGGGATATTTTTTGTATTTTTGGGGGGAATTTTTGGGAATTTTTTTGGGAATTTTTTTGGGAATTTTTTTTGAATTCTTAGGATTTTTTGGGAAATTTTTTGGGAATTTTTTGGAAATTTTTGGGAATTTTTTGGGAATTTTGGGGGGAATTTTTGGGATTTTTTTTGTGAATTTTTGGGGAATTTTTTCATCATTTTGAAGGATTTTTTTAAATTATTTTTTTTTAACTTGTGGGGATTTTGAGGGGAATCTTGGGGATTTGGGGAATTTTTTGGGGGAATAATTCTGGGAATAATTTTTGGGAATAATTCCATCCCATAATTTCCCCCCAGGCTGCAGACGCTGAGCGCGATGTCGGCCTCGGACGAGCTGGACGATTCCCAGGTGCGCCAGATGCTCTTCGACCTCGAGTCCGCCTACAACGCCTTCAACCGCTTCCTGCACGCCTGACACCGCCCCAAACCGGCACAAACCGGCCCAAACCGGTCCAGACCGGAGCCAGGAGAAGTTTGGGATAATAAATGGGAGGAGAAAAATCCCAAAAATCCCAAAAATTGGGAAAAATTCCTTGATTTTCTCGTCTTTTCTTGGTGTCATTCCCAGTCCAAACCAGTTCAGACCAGTCCAGACCAGTTCAGACCAGTTCAGACCGGTCCAAACCAGTCCAGACCAGTTCAGACCAGTTCAGACCAGTTCAAACCAGAGCCCAATCACAAAAAAGACTCCCAATTCTGAGACCAAACTGGGATTTAATGGGTCAAACTGGGAGCCATTCCCAGTCCAGACCAGTTCAAACCAGTTCAGACCAGTTCAAACCAGTTCAAACCAGTCCAGACCAGTCCAAACCAGTTCAGACCAGTCCAAACCAGAGCCCAATCACAAAAAATCTCCAAATTCTGAGACCAAACTGGGATTTATTGGATCAAACTGGGAGCCATTCCCAGTTCAAACCAGTTCAGACCAGTTCAAACCAGTCCAGACCAGTTCAAACCAGTCCAAACCAGTCCAGACCAGTCCAAACTGGAGCCAGGAGAAGTTTGGGATAATAAATGGGAAGAGAAAAATCCCAAAAATCCGGGAAAAATTCCTTGATTTTCTCGTCTTTTCTTGGTGTCATTCCCAGTTCAAACCAGTTAAGACCAGTTCAGACCAGTCCAAACCAGTTCAAACCAGTCCAGACCAGTTCAAACCAGTTCAGACCAGTCCAAACTGGAGCCAGGAGAAGTTTGGGATAATAAATGGGAGGAGAAAAATCCCCAAAATCCCAAAATTGGGAAAAATTCCTTGATTTTCTCGTCTTTTCTTGGTGTCATTCCCAGTTCAAACCAGTTCAGACCAGTCCAAACCAGTTCAAACCAGTCCAGACCAGTTCAGACCAGTTCAGACCGGTCCAAACTGGAGCCAGGAGAAGTTTGGGATAATAAATGGGAGGAGAAAAATCCCAAAAATCAAAAAAATTGGGAAAAATTCCTTGATTTTCTTGCTTTTATTGGGTCAAACTGGGAGCCATTTCTAACATAACACATATAATATTTAACATTAATTATTAATTTATTAATTTATTAATTTATTAATTATTAATTATTAATTATTAATTATTATTTTATTTAACATTAATTAATATTTAACATTAAAAATACACCATCACTTTCTAATGTAACACATATAATATTTAACATTAATTATTAATTTATTGATTAATTTATTAATTATTAATTACTAGTTATTATTAATTATTAATTTATTTAACATTAATTAATATTTAACATTAAAAAATACAGCATCACTTTCTAAAGTAACACAAATAATATTTAACATTAATTATTAATTTAGTAATTTATTAATTTTTAATTATTATTAATTATTAATTTATTTAATATTAATTAATATTTAACATTAAAACATACAGCATCGCTTTCTAACATAGCAAGAGTGAACTGGGAGTTACTGGGAGTTACTGGGAGTTACTGGGAGTGAACTGGGAGTGAACTGGGAGTGAACTGGGAGTGAACTGGGAGTTACTGGGAGTTACTGGGAGTTACTGGGAGTTACTGGGAGTTACTGGGAGTGAACTGGGAGTTACTGGGAGTGAACTGGGAGTTACTGGGAGTTACTGGGAGTTACTGGGAGTGAACTGGGAGTGAACTGGGAGTGAACTGGGAGTGAACTGGGAGTGACTGGGAGTGAACTGGGAGTGAACTGGGAGTTACTGGGAGTGAACTGGGAGTTACTGGGAGTTACTGGGAGTTACTGGGAGTTACTGGGAGTTACTGGGAGTTACTGGGAGTTACTGGGAGTGAACTGGGAGTGACTGGGAGTGAACTGGGAGTTACTGGGAGTGAACTGGGAGTGAACTGGGAGTTACTGGGAGTGAACTGGGAGTGAACTGGGAGTGAACTGGGAGTGAACTGGGAGTGAACTGGGAGTTACTGGGAGTGACTGAGAGTGAACTGGGAGTGAACTGGGAGTTACTGGGAGTGAACTGGGAGTGAACTGGGAGTTACTGGGAGTTACTGGGAGTGAACTGGGAGTGAACTGGGAGTGACTGGGAGTGAACTGGGAGTTACTGGGAGTGAACTGGGAGTGAACTGGGAGTGACTGGGAGTGAACTGGGAGTTACTGGGAGTTACTGGGAGTTACTGGGAGTGAACTGGGAGTGAACTGGGAGTGAACTGGGAGTGAACTGGGAGTTACTGGGAGTGAACTGGGAGTGAACTGGGAGTGACTGGGAGTGAACTGGGAGTGACTGGGAGTGAACTGGGAGTGAACTGGGAGTTACTGGGAGTGAACTGGGAGTTACTGGGAGTGAACTGGGAGTGAACTGGGAGTGAACTGGGAGTGAACTGGGAGTTACTGGGAGTTACTGGGAGTTACTGGGAGTGAACTGGGAGTGAACTGGGAGTGAACTGGGAGTGAACTGGGAGTGAACTGGGAGTTACTGGGAGTGAACTGGGAGTGAACTGGGAGTGAACTGGGAGTGAACTGGGAGTTACTGGGAGTGACTGGGAGTGAACTGGGAGTTACTGGGAGTGAACTGGGAGTTACTGGGAGTTACTGGGAGTTACTGGGAGTGAACTGGGAGTTACTGGGAGTTACTGGGAGTGAACTGGGAGTGAACTGGGAGTTACTGGGAGTGAACTGGGAGTGAACTGGGAGTGAACTGGGAGTTACTGGGAGTGAACTGGGAGTTACTGGGAGTGAACTGGGAGTGAACTGGGAGTGAACTGGGAGTTACTGGGAGTGACTGGGAGTGAACTGGGAGTGAACTGGGAGTGAACTGGGAGTTACTGGGAGTGAACTGGGAGTGAACTGGGAGTGAACTGGGAGTGAACTGGGAGTTACTGGGAGTGAACTGGGAGTGAACTGGGAGTTACTGGGAGTGAACTGGGAGTGAACTGGGAGTGAACTGGGAGTGAACTGGGAGTTACTGGGAGTGAACTGGGAGTGAACTGGGAGTGACTGGGAGTGACTGGGAGTTACTGGGAGTTACTGGGAGTGAACTGGGAGTGAACTGGGAGTGAACTGGGAGTTACTGGGAGTGAACTGGGAGTGAACTGGGAGTTACTGGGAGTGAACTGGGAGTTACTGGGAGTGAACTGGGAGTTACTGGGAGTTACTGGGAGTTACTGGGAGTGAACTGGGAGTGAACTGGGAGTGAACTGGGAGTTACTGGGAGTTACTGGGAGTGAACTGGGAGTGAACTGGGAGTTACTGGGAGTGAACTGGGAGTGAACTGGGAGTGAACTGGGAGTGAACTGGGAGTGAACTGGGAGTGACTGGGAGTGAACTGGGAGTGAACTGGGAGTGACTGGGAGTGAACTGGGAGTGAACTGGGAGTTACTGGGAGTGAACTGGGAGTGAACTGGGAGTGAACTGGGAGTGACTGGGAGTGAACTGGGAGTGAACTGGGAGTTACTGGGAGTGAACTGGGAGTGAACTGGGAGTTACTGGGAGTGAACTGGGAGTGAACTGGGAGTGAACTGGGAGTGAACTGGGAGTTACTGGGAGTGAACTGGGAGTGAACTGGGAGTGACTGGGAGTGAACTGGGAGTGAACTGGGAGTGAACTGGGAGTGAACTGGGAGTTACTGGGAGTGAACTGGGAGTTACTGGGAGTGAACTGGGAGTTACTGGGAGTTACTGGGAGTGAACTGGGAGTGAACTGGGAGTTACTGGGAGTGAACTGGGAGTTACTGGGAGTTACTGGGAGTGACTGGGAGTGAACTGGGAGTGAACTGGGAGTTACTGGGAGTGAACTGGGAGTTACTGGGAGTGAACTGGGAGTTACTGGGAGTGAACTGGGAGTGAACTGGGAGTGAACTGGGAGTGAACTGGGAGTTACTGGGAGTTACTGGGAGTTACTGGGAGTGAACTGGGAGTGAACTGGGAGTTACTGGGAGTTACTGGGAGTTACTGGGAGTGAACTGGGAGTTACTGGGAGTTACTGGGAGTGAACTGGGAGTGAACTGGGAGTTACTGGGAGTTACTGGGAGTTACTGGGAGTGAACTGGGAGTTACTGGGAGTGAACTGGGAGTTACTGGGAGTTACTGGGAGTGAACTGGGAGTGACTGGGAGTTACTGGGAGTTACTGGGAGTGAACTGGGAGTGAACTGGGAGTGGACTGGGAGTGAACTGGGAGTTACTGGGAGTGAACTGGGAGTGAACTGGGAGTGAACTGGGAGTGAACTGGGAGTTACTGGGAGTGACTGGGAGTGAACTGGGAGTGAACTGGGACTTACTGGGAGTTACTGGGAGTTACTGGGAGTTACTGGGAGTGAACTGGGAGTTACTGGGAGTTACTGGGAGTGAACTGGGAGTGAACTGGGAGTTACTGGGAGTTACTGGGAGTTACTGGGAGTGAACTGGGAGTGACTGGGAGTTACTGGGAGTTACTGGGAGTGAACTGGGAGTGAACTGGGAGTTACTGGGAGTTACTGGGAGTTACTGGGAGTGAACTGGGAGTGAACTGGGAGTTACTGGGAGTGAACTGGGAG
This sequence comes from Fringilla coelebs, assembly GCF_963513975.1. NCBI lineage: Eukaryota > Metazoa > Chordata > Aves > Passeriformes > Fringillidae > Fringilla > Fringilla coelebs. Next base: position 1,153,848 of record NC_140028.1, on the reverse strand, counting down.
TTACTGGGAGTGAACTGGGAGTGAACTGGGAGTTACTGGGAGTGAACTGGGAGTGAACTGGGAGTGAACTGGGAGTGAACTGGGAGTGAACTGGGAGTTACTGGGAGTGAACTGGGAGTGACTGGGAGTGAACTGGGAGTTACTGGGAGTTACTGGGAGTGAACTGGGAGTTACTGGGAGTTACTGGGAGTGAACTGGGAGTTACTGGGAGTGAACTGGGAGTTACTGGGAGTTACTGGGAGTGAACTGGGAGTGAACTGGGAGTTACTGGGAGTGAACTGGGAGTGAACTGGGAGTGAACTGGGAGTGAACTGGGAGTGAACTGGGAGTTACTGGGAGTGAACTGGGAGTGACTGGGAGTGAACTGGGAGTTACTGGGAGTGAACTGGGAGTGAACTGGGAGTGAACTGGGAGTTACTGGGAGTGAACTGGGAGTGAACTGGGAGTGAACTGGGAGTGACTGGGAGTTACTGGGAGTGAACTGGGAGTGAACTGGGAGTGACTGGGAGTGACTGGGAGTGAACTGGGAGTGACTGGGAGTGAACTGGGAGTTACTGGGAGTTACTGGGAGTGAACTGGGAGTTACTGGGAGTTACTGGGAGTGAACTGGGAGTGACTGGGAGTGAACTGGGAGTTACTGGGAGTGACTGGGAGTGAACTGGGAGTTACTGGGAGTGAACTGGGAGTGACTGGGAGTTACTGGGAGTGAACTGGGAGTGACTGGGAGTGAACTGGGAGTGAACTGGGAGTGAACTGGGAGTGACTGGGAGTGAACTGGGAGTTACTGGGAGTTACTGGGAGTTACTGGGAGTGAACTGGGAGTTACTGGGAGTGAACTGGGAGTTACTGGGAGTGAACTGGGAGTGAACTGGGAGTGAACTGGGAGTTACTGGGAGTGAACTGGGAGTGAACTGGGAGTGACTGGGAGTTACTGGGAGTTACTGGGAGTGAACTGGGAGTGAACTGGGAGTGAACTGGGAGTGACTGGGAGTGAACTGGGAGTGACTGGGAGTGAACTGGGAGTTACTGGGAGTTACTGGGAGTGAACTGGGAGTTACTGGGAGTGAACTGGGAGTTACTGGGAGTGAACTGGGAGTTACTGGGAGTGAACTGGGAGTGAACTGGGAGTTACTGGGAGTGAACTGGGAGTGACTGGGAGTGAACTGGGAGTGACTGGGAGTGAACTGGGAGTGACTGGGAGTGACTGGGAGTGAACTGGGAGTGAACTGGGAGTTACTGGGAGTGAACTGGGAGTGACTGGGAGTGAACTGGGAGTGAACTGGGAGTTACTGGGAGTTACTGGGAGTTACTGGGAGTGAACTGGGAGTTACTGGGAGTTACTGGGAGTGAACTGGGAGTTACTGGGAGTGAACTGGGAGTGAACTGGGAGTGAACTGGGAGTGACTGGGAGTTACTGGGAGTGAACTGGGAGTGAACTGGGAGTGGACTGGGAGTGAACTGGGAGTTACTGGGAGTGAACTGGGAGTGAACTGGGAGTGAACTGGGAGTTACTGGGAGTGAACTGGGAGTGAACTGGGAGTGAACTGGGAGTGACTGGGAGTGAACTGGGAGTGAACTGGGAGTTACTGGGAGTGAACTGGGAGTGACTGGGAGTGAACTGGGAGTGAACTGGGAGTGACTGGGAGTGAACTGGGAGTGAACTGGGAGTGAACTGGGAGTGACTGGGAGTTACTGGGAGTGAACTGGGAGTGAACTGGGAGTGAACTGGGACTGAACTGGGAGTGACTGGGAGTGACTGGGAGTGAACTGGGAGTGAACTGGGAGTGAACTGGGAGTGAACTGGGAGTGAACTGGGAGTGAACTGGGAGTGAACTGGGAGTTACTGGGAGTTACTGGGAGTGAACTGGGAGTGAACTGGGAGTGAACTGGGAGTGAACTGGGAGTTACTGGGAGTGAACTGGGAGTGACTGGGAGTTACTGGGAGTGAACTGGGAGTTACTGGGAGTGAACTGGGAGTGAACTGGGAGTTACTGGGAGTGAACTGGGAGTGAACTGGGAGTTACTGGGAGTGAACTGGGAGTGAACTGGGAGTGAACTGGGAGTGAACTGGGAGTTACTGGGAGTGAACTGGGAGTGAACTGGGAGTGAACTGGGAGTGACTGGGAGTTACTGGGAGCCACCAGGGGGCGCCACCCCTCCCCAAGGCCTCGCTGCGGGCCGGGCGGAAGCGCCTTTTCCCGCCTCACCATAGGGGCGGGACTTTTCCTCTACTGACCAATCGGAGCGTCTTATTCCGCCTCGCCGAGCGTTGATTGGTCAAAGCGTCGCCGCTCAGCCAATCGGAACGCGAGGGAGGTGTGGTCTCGGCGAGCGGCGGGAATGGCGGGCGAGCTGAGCGCTGAGGCGGCGCGGGAGATCCGCCGTGAGTGGGGGTTTTAATGGCGCTGGACGCGGTTTAAACGGTGCCGGAAGGGCTCGGAGGAGGGCTGGAAGGGGGCACGGGCACCCTCATGGCTGCAGGAGTCCCTCCCGAGCCGGAGCCATGTCCGGCGGCCCCGCGGTCCCCTCAGGATTTCCTCCCCTCGGGTCGCCTTGAGCTGCAGTTCCCCTCACGGTGTTAAAATGTTCTCCCCGGGGCTTTTCAAGCTCTCAAACCCCTCACAGGCGATCAAAATCTATTCATCTGTTTTTAAATTTTAATTTTGGGGCTTTTCAATCCCTCAAACCCCTCACAGGGGCTCAGATTCCCCTCGCGAGTGTTTAAATTTTTATTTTGGGGCTTTCAACCCTTCAAACCTCTCACAGAAGCTCGAAATCCCCTCATGAGTGTTTAAATTTTAATTTTAGGGCATTTCAATCCTTCAAAACCCTCACAGGAGCTCCAAATCTCCTCATGAGTGTTGAAATTTTAATTTTGGGGATTTTCAATCCCTCAAACCCCTCACAGGGGCTCAAATTCCCCTCATGGGGTTAAAATCTTCACCCCGGCACTTTTCAATCCCTCAAACCCCTCACAAAAGCTGAAATCTCCTCACGAGTGTTTAAATTTTTATTTCTGGGCCTTTCTGACCCTCAAATCCCTCACGAGTGTTTAAATTTTTATTTTGGGGATTTTCAAGCCTTCAAACCCCTCCCAGGAGCTCCAGATCCCCTCACGGGGTTTAAATCTTCACCTCGGGGCTTTTCTGACCCTTAAACCCCTCAGAGGAGCTCCAAATCCACTTACGAGTGTTTAAATTGTAATTTTGGGGCTTTAAACCCTTCAAACCTCTCACAGAAGCTCGAAATCCCCTCACGAGTGTTTAAATTTTAATTTTAGGGCTTTTCAATCCTTCAAAACCCTCACAGGGGCTCAAATTCCCCTTACAGGGTTTAAATCTTCACCTCGGGGCTTTTCAGCCCCCAAACCCCTCAGAGGAACTCCAAATCCCCTCACGAGTGTTTAAATTTTAATTTTGGGGCTTTTCAAGCCCTCAAACCCCTCACAGGCACTCGAAATCTCCTCATGACTTTTAAAATTTTTATTTTAGGGCTTTTCAGTCCCTCAAACCCCTCACAGAAGCTGAAATCTCATGAGTGTTTAAATTTTTATTTCTGGGCCTTTCTGACCCTCAGATCCCCTCACGAGTGTTTAAATTTTTATTTTGGGGATTTTCAATCACTCAAACCCCTCACAGAAGCTGAAATCTCCTCACGAGTGTTTAAATTTTTATTTCTGGGCCTTTCTGGCTCTCAAATCCCCTCACGAGTGTTTAAATTTTTATTTTGGGGATTTTCAATCCCTCAAACCCCTCACAGGGGCTCAAGTTCCCCTCACGAATGTTTAAATTTTAATTTTGGGGCTTTTCTGACCCTCAAACCCCTCCCAGGAGCTAAAATCCCCTCAGGAAAATTTAAATTTTAAGTTTTGAGGCTTTTCAATTCCTCAAACCCCTCCCAGAAGCTCAAAATCCCCTCATGAATATTTACACTTAATTAAATTTAATATTTAAATCCCCTCAGAAATATTTAAATTTTAATTTTGGGATTTTTAATCCCCTCACGAATATTTAAATTTAAATTTTGGGATTTTTAATCTCTCAAACCCCTCCCAGAAGCTTCAAATCCCCTCAGAAATATTTAAATTTTAATTTTGGAATTTTTAATCCCTTCATGAATATTTAAATTTTAATTTTGGAATTTTTTAATCCCTCAAACCCCTCACAATCCCACCCAAAAAAGCCCAAATCCCACCCAAAATTCTCTTTTTTTTCCCCTCAAAATGACCCAAAAATACCCCAAAATTCTCCATTTTTATCTCTTCAAAAAGGCCCAAAATCCCCCCAAAATTTTAATTATTTTCCCTGAGAAAAACCCAAAAAATTCTCATTTTTCCCCCTAAAATCTCCCCAAAATTTTCCGTTTTTCCCCCCAAAAATCCCCAGAAAATGCCCCAAAATCCCCCCCAAAATTCTCTTTTTTCTCCTTCCAAAATGCCCCAAAATTTTCCTTTTTTTCCCTCAAAAAGCCCCCAAATCCCCCCAAAAATTCTCATTTTTTTCCCCTTTTTTCCCCCCAAAATTCTCATTTTTCCCCTTTCTCTCCATTTTCTCCTCCAAAAATTCTCATTTTTCCCCTTCAAAACAACACCAAAAAAGCCCCAAAATTCTCCTTTTTCCCCCCAAATTCTCCATTTTCTTTTCCACCAGAAAAGCCCCAAAATCCCCCAAAATTCTCATTTTTTCCCCCAAAATTTTCCATTTTTCCCCTCAAAAAGCCCCCCAAAAAAGCCCCAAAATCCCCCCAAAAATTCTCTTTTTTTTCCCCCCAAATTCTCATTTTTTCCCCTTTTTCTCCATTTTCTCCTCCAAAAATTCTCATTTTTCCCCCCAAAAAACCCCAAAATTTCTCCTTTTTCCCCCCAAAATTCTCAGTTTTCCCCCCAAAACAACCCCAAAAAAGCTCCAAAATTCTCCTTTTTCCCCCCAAATTCTCCATTTTCTTTTCCTCCAGAAAGCCCCAAAAAAAGCCCCCAAAAAAGCCCCAAAATCCCCCCAAAATTCTCTTTTTTTCCCCCCCAAAATTCTCATTTTTTCCCCTTTCTCTCCATTTTCTCCTCCAAAAATTCTCATTTTTCCCCCTCAAAACAACCCCAAAAAAGCCCCAAAATTCTCCTTTTTCCCCCCAAATTCTCCATTTTCTCTTCCTCCAGAAAGCCCCAAAATCCCCCCAGATTTGGGAATTTCTTGGAATTCTTTATGAATTTTCTGGATTTTTTTTGGAATTTCTTGGAATTTTTATAGGGAATGTTCTGGATTTAAAAAATTTTGGATTTTCTTTGGAATTTTCCAGATTTTTCTTTGGAATTTCTTGGATTTTTTTTTTTTTTTGTATTTCTTGGAATTTTTATGAGGAATGTTCTGGAATAAAAAAAAAATTCGAATTTTCTTTGGAATTTTCAGATTTTTATGGGAATTTCTTTGAATTTTAAGGGGATTTTTTTTTGGAATTTCTTGAAAATTTTAAGGCATTTTCTGGAATTCTTTGGGAATTTCTTGGAATTTTTATGGGGAATGTTCTGGATTTTAAAAAAATTTGGATTTTCTTTGGAATTTTCCAGATTTTTCTTGGGAATTTCTTGGAAGTTTTATGTGGAATGTTCTGGAATTGAAAAAAAATTTGTATTTTCTTTGGAATTTTCCAGATTTTTCTTTGGAATTTCTTGGAATTTTTTAGGAATTTCTTTGGGAATTTCTTGGAATTTTTATGGGGAATGTTCTGGAATTTTAAAAAAATTTGGATTTTCTTGGGAATTTCCTGGATTTTTGTGGGAATTTCTTGGATTTTTTGGACATTTTTAGGAATTTTCTGGAATTTTTTTGGAATTTCTTGGATTTTTTTATGTGGAATGTTCTGGAATTAAAAAAAAATTCGAATTTTCTTTGGAATTTTCCAGATTTTTTTGGGGAATTTCTTGAAATTTTTTAGGAATTTCTTAAGTTTCTCTGGGAATTTCTTGGAATTTTTTTGAATTTTCTTTGGAATTCCTTGGAATTTTTAAGGAGTTTTCTGGAATTCTTAGGGAATTTCTTGGAATTTTTATGGGGAATGTTCTGGAATTGAAAAAAAAAAATTGGATTTTCTTTGGAATTTTTCAGATTTTTCTTTGGAATTTCTTGGATTTTTGTGGGAATTTCTTGGAATTTTTTAGGAATTTTCTGGAATTCTTCAGGAATTTCTTGGAATTTTTATGGGGATTTTTCTGGATTAAAAAAATTTTTGGATTTTCTTTGGAATTTTCTGGATTTTTGTGGGAATTTCTTGGAATTGTTTAGGAATTTTCTGGATTTCTTTGGGATTTTTTTTTTGAATTTTAAGGGAATTTTTATGGGGAATATTCTAGAATTAGAAAAAAAATTGGATTTTCTTTGGGAATTTTTATTAATTTTTTAATTTGAGAAGGAATTTTCTGAAAATTTTTTTTTACTTTCTTGGATTTTCTTTGGGATTTTCTGGATTTTTGTGGGAATTTTTTTTATTTCCTTGAAAATTTCTTGGATTGTTTTTATTTTTAAAGAAATTGTCTCAATTTTGTGGGAATTTCTTGGGGTTTTTTTTGTAGGAATTTTCTGGATTTTTGTAGGAATTCCCTGAATCTTTGGGAGAATTCCCTGGAATATTTTTTAAATTCCCTGAATTTTTGTGGGAATTTCTTTGATTTTTTTGAAAATTCCCTGGAATATTTTTAAATTTCCCTGGATTTTTGTAGGAATTCCCTGGATTTTGGTGAAATTCCCTGAATTTTTGTGAGAATTCCCTGGAATATTTTTTAAATTCCCTGGATTTTTCTAGAAATTCCCTGGATTTTCATGGGAATTTCTTTGATTTTTTTTGAAATTCCCTGGATTTTTTTTTTGGAATTTCCTGGATTTTTTGAGAATTCCCTGAATCTTTTTGAGAATTCCCTGGAATATTTTTAAAATTCCCTGGATTTTGGTTGAAATTCCCTTGATTTTTGTGGGAATTCCCTGGAATATTTTCAGGAATTCACTGGATTTTTGTGAGAATTCCTTGGAATATTTTTAAAATTCCCTGGATTTTTGTAGGAATTCCCTGGATTTTTGTGGGAATTTCTTTGATTTATTTGAGAATTCCCTGGATTTTGGTGAGAATTCCCTGGATTTTTTCAGGAATTCCCTGGAATTTTCTAGAAATTCCCTGGATTTTTCTGTGATTTTCTTTGATTTTTTTTTTGGAATTTCTTTGATTTTTTTGGGAATTTCCTGGATTTTTGTAGAAATTCCCTGGAATATTTTAAACATTCCCTGGATTTTTTAGAAATTCCCTGGATTTTTTTAGGATTTTTGTGAGAATTCCCTGGATTTTTTTCGGTATTCCCTTGAATTTTTTCAGGAATTCCCTGGAATTTTGTGGGAATTTCTTTGATTTTTTTCAGGAATTCCCTGGAATTCTTTCAGAAATTCCCTGGATTTTTGTGAGAAACCCCTGGAATATTTCAAAAATTCCTTGAACTCCTTTGATTTTTTTAGGAATTCCCTGGAATTCTGTGAGAATTCCCTGAATTCCCTTTCACAATTCCCTAAAAAATCCCCAAACCCCCCTCCCAAAAATCCCCTCCTGGAAAAAAATTCCCTTTTCCCACCCCAAATTCCCAAATTTTTTTTAATTTTTCCCTTCCACCCATTCCCAAGTTTTATTTTTTTTTGGGAATTTTGGCGGCAGAGCTGCAGAAATCCCGGGAGAGATTCCGGAGGGACGGGAACGCGGCCCAGGAGGCGGCGGCCTGCAACAGACTGGGGATGATCCTGGCTGCAAATGGTGAGAATTCCATGGGAAACTGGGAATACTGGGAATGCTGGGAGTGCTGGGGATGCTGGGAATGCTGGGAATGGGGAACTGGGAGAACTGGGAATGCTGGGAATACTGGGAATGGAATTGGGAAGGAGAATGGGAAACTGGGAATGGAGAGATCCTGGCTGCAAATGGTGAGAATTCCATGGAAAACTGGGAATACTGGGAGAACTGGGAATACTGGGCATGCTGGGGATGCTGGGGATGCTGGGAATGGGAACTGGGAGAACTGGGAATACTGGGAATGGGAATGGAGAGATCCTGACACAGCACGGTGAGAATTCCATGGAAAACTGGGAATACTGGGAATGCTGGGGATACTGGGAATGCTGGGAATGGTGGGGATGGGAACTGGGAATGGGAATGGAGAGATACTGGCACAGCACGGTGAGAATTCCATGGAAAACTGGGAATGCTGGGAATGCTGGGAATGCTGGGAATGGGAACTGGGAGAACTGGGAATACTGGGAATACTGGGAATGGAATTGGGAATGGGAATGGGAAAGGGAAACTGGGAATGGAGAGATCCTGGCTGCAAATGGTGAGAATTCCATGGGAAACTGGGAATGCTGGGAATGCTGGGGATGCTGGGGATGCTGGGAATGGGAACTGGGAGAACTGGGAATACTGGGAATACTGGGAATGGGAATGGAGAGATCCTGACACAGCACGGTGAGAATTCCATGGGAAACTGGGAATACTGGGGATGCTGGGGATGCTGGGAATCCTGGGGATGGGAACTGGGAACGCTGGGAATGCTGGGAATGGAACTGGGAATGGGAATGGAGAGATCCTGACACAGCACGGTGAGAATTCCATGGAAAACTGGGAATGCTGGGAATACTGGGAATGCTGGGAATAATGGGAATGGTGGGAATGGTGGGAATGGAGAACTGGGAATTCTGGGAATGGGAACTGGGAATGGGAATGGAGAGATCCTGGCACAGCACGGTGAGAATTCCATGGAAAACTGGGAATGCTGGGGATGCTGGGGATGCTGGGAATGGGAACTGGGAGAACTGGGAATGCTGGGAGAACTGGGAATGGGAACTGGGAATGGGAATGGGGAACTGGGAATGGGGAACTGGGAATGGGAATGGGAACTGGGAATGGGGAACTGGGAATGGGAATGGGAACTGGGAATGGGGAACTGGGAATGGGGAACTGGGAATGGGAATGGGGAACTGGGAATGGGGAACTGGGAACTGGGAATGGGAATGGGGAACTGGGAATGGGGAACTGGGAATGGGAATGGGGAACTGGGAATGGGGAACTGGGAATGGGAATGGGAATGGGAATGGGAACTGGGAATGGGAACGGGGAACTGGGAATGGGAATGGGAATGGGGAACTGGGAATGGGAACTGGGAATGGGAATGGGGAATGGGAACTGGGAATGGGAATGGGAATGGGGAACTGGGAATGGGAACTGGGAATGGGAATGGGGAACTGGGAATGGGAACTGGGAATGGGAATGGGGAATGGGAATGGGAATGGGGAACTGGGAATGGGAATGGGGAATGGGAACTGGGAATGGGAATGGGAATGGGGAACTGGGAATGGGAACTGGGAATGGGAATGGGGAACTGGGAATGGGAACTGGGAATGGGGAATGGGAATGGGAATGGGGAACTGGGAATGGGAATGGGGAACTGGGAATGGGAATGGGGAATGGGAATGGGAACTGGGAATGGGAATGGGGAACTGGGAATGGGAATGGGGAATGGGAATGGGAACTGGGAATGGGAATGGGGAACTGGGAATGGGAATGGGGAACTGGGAATGGGGAACTGGGAATGGGAATGGGAAACTGGGAATGGGAATGGGAATGGGAATGGGAACTGGGAATGGGGAATGGGAATGGGAATGGGGAATGGGAACTGGGAATGGGGAACTGGGAATGGGAACTGGGAATGGGAACTGGGAATGGGGAATGGGAACTGGGAATAGGGAACTGGGAATGGGAACTGGGAATGGGAACTGGGAATGGGGAATGGGAACTGGGAATGGGAATGGGGAATGGGAATGGGGAACTGGGAATGGGAATGGGGAACTGGGAATGGGGAATGGGAACTGGGAATGGGGAACTGGGAATGGGGAACTGGGAATGGGAATGGGGAACTGGGAATGGGAATGGGAATGGGAATGGGAATGGGAATGGAAACTGGGAATGGGAACGGGAACTGGGAATGGGAATGGGAATGGGAATGGGAACTGGGAATGGGAATGGGAACTGGGAATGGGGAACTGGGAATGGGAACTGGGAATGGGAACTGGGAATGGAATTTTGGGCATCTGGGATTGGAATTTTGGGAATTCTGGGATTGGAATTTTGGGGATTCTGGGAATGGATTTTGGGGATTTGGGATTGGAATTTTGGGAATCTGGGATTGGGTTTTTGGGATCAGGGTTGGGATTTTGGGATCAGAGTCAGGATTTGTGGGATCAGGGCGGGAATTTCTGGGATCAGGGCTGGAGTTCTGGGATCAGGGTTTGGAATTCTGGGATCAAAGCTTGGAATTCTGGGCTCAGGGCAGGGAATTTCTGTGATCCAGGCTGGGATTTGTGGGATCAGGGATGGGATTTGGGAATCTGGGATTGGAATGTTGGGAGTCTGGGATGGGATTTGGGAATCTGGGATTGGGATTTGGGGATCCAGGACTGGGATTTGTGGGATCAGGGATTGGAATCTGTGGGATCAGGGCTGGGAATTCTGGGATCAGGGCTGGGATTTCTGGGATCAGAGCCAGGATTTATGGGATCAGGGCTGGGAATTTCAGGATCAGGGTTTGGAATTCTGGGATCAGGGTCTGGAATTCTGGGATCAGGGTCTGGGGAATTCTGGGATCAGGGATTGGATTTGGGAATCTGAGATTGGGATTTGGGAATTCTGGGAGTGGGATTTGGGGATTTGGGATTGGAATGTTGGGAGTGTCTGGGATTGGGATTTTGGGAATTGAGGCCTGGAATTTTTGGAATCTGGGGTTGGGATTTTGGGATCTAGGATTGGATTTGGGGATCAGGGCTGGAATTCTGGGATCAGGGCTGGGAATTCTGGGATCAGGGTTTGGAATTCTGGGATCAGGGCTGGAATTTCAGGATCAGGGTTTGGATTTTTGGGATTAGGGTTTGGAATTTTGGGATCAGGGCCGGAATTTCAGGATCAGGGTTTGGATTTTTGGGATTAGGGTTTGGAATTTTGGGATCAGGGTTGGGAGTTCTGGGATCAGGGCTGGAATTTCTGGGATCAGGGCTGGAATCTGTGGGATCACAGTTGGAATTTTGGGATCAGAGCCAGGATTTATGGGATCAGGGTTGGGAATTCTGTCAGTCAGGGCTGGGATTTATGGGATCAGGGTCTGGAATTCTGGATCAGGGATTGGATTTGGGAATTCTGGGAGTGGATTTTGGGAATTTGGGATGTTGGGAATCTGGGATGGGATTTGGGAATCCAGGATTGGATTTGTGAGATCAGGGCTGGAATTCTGGGATCAGGGCTGGAATTCTGGGATCAGGGCTGGGAATTCTGGGATCAGGGCTGGAATTCTGGGATCAGGGTTTGGAATTCTGGGATCAGGGCTGGAATTCTGGGATCGGGGTTTGGAATTCTGGGATCAGGGCTGGGATTTTGGGATCAGAGCCAGGATTTATGGGATCAGGGTTGGGAATTCTGTCAGCCAGGGCTGGAATTTCTGGGATCAGGGTCTGGAATTCTGGGATCAGGGCTGGGATTTGTGGGATCAGGGTTTGGAATTCTGGGATCAGGGCTGGGATTTTGGGATCAGAGCCAGGATTTATGGGAGGGATCAGGGTTGGGAATTCTGTCAGCCAGGGCTGGGATTTATGGGATCAGGGTCTGGAATTTCTGGGATCAGGGCTAGAATTTCTGGGATCAGGGATTGGATTTGGGAATTCTGGGAGTGGATTTTGGGAATTTGGGATTGGAATGTTGGGAATCTGGGATGGGATTTGGGAATCTGGGATGGGATTTGGGAATCCAGGATTGGATTTGTGGGATCAGGGCTGGAATTCTGGGATCAGGGCTGGGAATTCTGGGATCAGGGCTGGAATTCTGGGATCAGGGTTTGGAATTCTGGGATCAGGGTTTGGAATTCTGGGATCAGGGTTGGGAATTCTGGGATCAGGGCTGGAATTCTGGGATCAGGGTTTGGAATTCTGGGATCAGGTTTGGAATTCTGGAATCAGGGTTGGGAATTTTGGGATCTGGGCTGGCAATTCTGGGATCAGGGTTGGGATTTGTGGGATCAAGGTTTGGAATTCGGGAATTCTGGGAGCGGATTTTGGAAACCGGGATTGGATTTGGGGATCTGGGATTGGAATTTTGGGAATTTGGGATTGGAATGTTGGGAATCTGGGATTGGGATGTGGGAATTCTGGGAGTGGGATTTGGGGATTTGGGATTGGAATGTTGGGAGTATCTGGGATGGGATTTGGGAATCAGGGCTGGAATTCTGGCATCAGGGCTGGGATTTGTGGGATCAGGGCTGGAATTCTGGGATCAAGGTTGGAATTCCTGGATTAGGGTTGGAATTTCATGATCAGAGGCAGGAATCCCGGTCTCAGGGCAGTTAATCCCGGCTCAGGGTGGTTAATCCCGGTCCCAGGGTGGTTAATCCCAGTCTCAGGGTGGTTAATCCCAGTCCCAGGGTGTTTAATCCTGGTCCCATGGTGGTTAATCCCAGTTTAGGCTGGTTAATCCCGGTTTTATCGTGGTTATTCCCAGTTTTAGGGCGGTTTTGGGAGGTGCTGGAGCAGCACCGTGCACCTGTTCCCAGGGTGGTTAATCCCAGGTTTAGGCTGGTTAATCCCGGGTTTAGGCTGGTCAATCTCAGTCCCAGTGAGGTTAATCCCAGCTCAGGGCGGTTAATCCCAGCTTTACTGTGGTTAATCCCGGTTTCAGGGCGGTTTTGGGAGGCGCTGGAGCAGCACAGTGCACCTGTTCCCAGGGTGGTTAATCCCGGGTTTAGGCTGGTTAATCCCGGGTTTAGGTTGGTTAATCTCAGTCCCAGAGTGGTTAATCCTGGTTTTAGGGCAGTTAATCCCGGTTTTACCGCGGTTATTCCCGGTTTCAGGGCGGTTTTGGGAGGCACTGGAGCAGCACCGTGCACCTGTTCCCAGGGTGGTTAATCCCGGGTTTAGGGTGGTTAATCCCGGGTTTAGGCTGGTCAATCTCAGTCCCAGTGAGGTTAATCCCAGCTCAGGGAGGTTAATCCCGGTTTTACCGCGGTTAATCCCGGTTTCAGGGCGGTTCCGGGAGGCGCTGGAGCAGCACCGTGCACCTGTTCCCAGGGTGGTTAATCCCGGTTTTAGGCTGGTTAATCCCGGCTCAGTGTGGTTAATCTCAGTCCCAGAGTGGTTAATCCTGTTCCCAGTGAGGTTAATCCCGGCTCAGTGAGGTTAATCCCGGTTTTACCGCGGTTAATCCCGGTTTCAGGGCGGTTTTGGGAGGCACTGGAGCAGCACCGTGCACCTGTTCCCAGGGTGGTTAATCCCGGTTTTAGGCTGGTTAATCTCAGTCCTAGGGTGTTTAATCCCGTTCCCAGGGTGGTTAATCCCAGTTTTATCGTGGTTAATCCCGGTTTTACCGTGGTTAATCCCGGTTTCAGGGCGGTTTAGGGAGGCGCTGGAGCAGCACCGTGCACCTGTTCCCAGGGTGGTTAATCCCAGGTTTAGGCTGGTCAATCTCAGTCCCAGTGAGGTTAATCCCGGTCCCAGTGAGGTTAATCCCGTTCCCAGGGTGGTTAATCCTGGTTTTACCTTGGTTAATCCCGGTTTCAGGGCGGTTTGGGGAGGCGCTGGAGCAGCACCGTGCACCTGTTCCCAGGGTGGTTAATCCCGGTCCCAGTGAGGTTAATCCCGGTTTTACCGTGGTTAATCCCGGTTTTACCGTGGTTAATCCCGGTTTCAGGGCGGTTCAGGGAGGCGCTGGAGCAGCACCGTGCACCTGTTCCCAGGGTGGTTAATCCCGGGCTCAGGGTGGTTAATCCCGGGTTTAGGGAGGTTAATCCCGAGTTTAGGGTGGTTAATCCCAGCTCAGTGTGGTTAATCCCGGTTTCAGGGCTGTTCCGGGAGGCGCTGGAGCAGCACCGTGCGGAGCTGGAGCTGCTGGAGGGCGCCGGGGACGCTCTGGGCAGCGCGGTGGCGCACCGCAGGGTGGGGGAGAGCCTGGCCGAGCTGCACCGCTTCCCACAGGCACTGCAGGTGAGGGAAAAAACACCGGGAATTCCGGGAATTTTGGGAATTTTGGGAGTTTTGGGAATTTTGGGTTTGAGTTTGGGGAGGTTTGGGGAGGTTGGGAGGGGTTTGGGAAAGGGGGAAACTGAGAAAAGTGAAAATGAGGATAGCCTGGCCGAGCTGCAGCGCTTCCCACAGGCACTGCAGGTCAGGGAGACACCGGGAATTCCGGGGAATTTTGGGAATTTCGGGAATTTTGGGAATGCTGGGAGTGTCAGGGTGGGGTTTGGGGAGGTTTGGGGAGGTTTGGAGGGGTTTGGGAAAGGGGGAAACTGAGAAAAGTGAAAATGAGGAGAGCCTGGCCGAGCTGCACCGCTTCCCTCAGGCACTGCAGGTGAGGGGAAAAATACCGGGAATTCCGGGAATTTTGGGAACTTCGGGAATTTTGGGAGTTTTGGGAATTTAGGGTTTGAGTTTGGGGAGGTTTGGAGGGGTTTGGAGGGGTTTAGGAAAGGGGGAAACTGAGAAAAGTGAAAATGAGGAGAGCCTGGCCGAGCTGCAGCGCTTCCCTCAGGCACTGCAGGTGAGGGGAAAAATACCGGGAATTCCGGGAATTTTGGGAACTTCGGGAATTTTGGGAGTTTTGGGAATTTAGGGTTTGAGTTTGGGGAGGTTTGGAGGGATTTGGAGGGGTTTAGGAAAGGGGGAAACTGAGAAAAGTGAAAATGAGGAGAGCCTGGCCGAGCTGCAGCGCTTCCCTCAGGCACTGCAGGTCAGGGAGACACCGGGAATTCCGGGAATTTTGGGAATTCCGGGAATTTTGGGAATGCTGGGAATGCTGGGAATGCTGGTAATGTCAGGAAGGATATTCCCCAAAATTCCTTTTCCAGATTCCCAAAATTCCCCAAATTTCCACTCCCCAAATTCCCCAAATTTCTACTCCCAGATTCCCCAAATCCAACCCTGAAATTCCCCAAATCCATTCCCAGAATTCCCAAATTCCAATCCCAGATTAGTCAAATTCCATTTTGATTCCCAGAATCCAATCCCAGAATTCCCCAAATTTCTAGTCCCAGTCTCAAAATTCCGTTCCCAGATCCCCAAAAATTCCAATCCCAGATCCCGAAACTCCTATCCCAAAATCCCAAAATTCCATTCCCAGATTCCCAGAATCCAATCCCAGAATTCCCCAAAATTCCAGTCCCAGAATTCTCCAAATTTCCAGTCCCAGATTCTCCAAATCCAACCCTGAAATTCCCCAAATCCAATCCCAAAATTCCCAAAAATTCCAATCCCCAAATTCCCAAATTTCCACTCCCAGATTCCCAAATCCATTCCCAAATTCCCCAAATTCCAATAATGGCTTCCCCAAATTCCAATCCCAGATTCCCCAAATTTCCACTCCCAGAATTCCCAAATCCCCTGGGAATGTTGGGAGGGGTTTGGGAAGGAGGGAAATCGGGAAAATGGGAAAATGGGGAGAGGCTGCAGGTGAGGGAAACACCGGGAATTTGGGAATGCTGGGAATTCTGGGAATGTTGGGAATGTTGGGAAGGGAATTCCCCAAAATTCCATTCCCAGATTTTCAGGAGGAAAATTCCCCAAATTTCTACTCCCAGATTCGCGAAATTCCATTCCCAGATTCCCCAAATCCATTCCCAAAATTCCATTCCCAAAATTCCCAAATTCCAATCCCAGAATCCCCAAATCCAATCCCAGAATTCCCCAAATTTCCACTCCCAGATTCTCAAAATTCCATTCCCAGATTCTCCAAATCCAACCCTGAAATTCCCCAAATCCATTCCCAAAATTTCCCCAATTCCAATCCCAAAATTCCAATCCCAAAATTCCAATCCCCAATTCTCAAACTTCCAATCCCAAAATTTCCCATTTTCTCCATTTTTAACCAATTTCTCCCATTTTTACCCCATTTTTCTTCATTTTTTCCCTCAGCCCAGCTCCAGCTCCTCTCCAAGGCCTGGCCTCTCTCAGACCCCTCAGAGCAGCAAATTTCTCCCAATTTCTTCAAATTTCACTCATTTTTTCCCCAATTTTTTCCCAAATTTTTCCCAAAATCTTCCCATTTCCCCATTTTTAACCAATTTCTCCCATTTTTTCCCCATTTTCTTTCATTTTTTCCCTCAGCCCAGCTCCAGCTCCTCTCCCTGGCCTGGCCTCTCTCAGACCCCTCAGAGCACCAAATTCCTCCCAAGTTTCCCCAATTTTAACCAGGTTTTTCCCAATTTTTTCCCAATTTTCCCCAAAATTTCTCCCAAAATTTCCCCTTTTCTCCATTTTTAACCAGATTCTCCCATTTTTTCCCCACTTTTTTTCATTTTTTCCCTCAGCTTCAGCTCCAGCTCCTCTCCCTGGCCTGGCCTGTCTTGGATTCCTCAGAGCAGCAAATTCCTCCCAATTTCTTCAAATTTTAACCATTTTTTTCCCTTTTTTTTCCCCAAATTTCTCCCAAAATCTTCCATTTTCCCCACTTTTAACCAATTTCCCCCCATTTCTTCCCCATTTTTCACCATTCTTTCTCTCAGGCCAGCTCCAGCTCCTCTCCCTGGCCTGGCCTCTCTCGGACCCCTCAGAGCACCAAATTCCTCCCAATTTCTTCAAATTTCACCCAATTTTTTCCCGTTTTTTTCCCAAATTTCTCCTGAAATTTCCCATTTTCCCCATTTTTAACCAATTTCTCCCATTTTTTCCCCATTTTTTTTCATTTTTTCCCTCAGCCCAGCTCCAGCTCCTCTCCCTGGCCTGGCCTCTCTCGGATCCCTCAGAGCAGCAAATTCCTCCCAATTTTTTCAAATTTCACCCAATTTTTTCCCAATTTCTTACCCAATTTCCCCAAATTTCTCCCCAAATTTCCCCTTTTCCCCATTTTTAACCAATTTCCCCCATTTTTTCCCTATTATGTTTCATTTTTTCCCTCAGCCCAAGCCCAGCTCCTCTTCTTGGCCTGGCCTCCCTCAGACCCCTCCGAGCACCAAATTCCTCCCAATTTTTTCCCGTTTTTTTCCCAGATTTTTCTTAAAAATTCCTATTTTTCCCATATTTAACCATTTCCCCAATTTTTTTCCCCATTTTTCTTCATTTTTTCCCTCAGTCTCAGCTCCAGCTCCTCTCCAAGGCCTGGCCTCTCTCAGACCCCTCAGAGTACCAAATTCCTCCCAATTTCTTCAAATTTCACCCAATTTTTTCCCAATTTTTTCCCAAATTTCTCCTGAAATTTCCCATTTTCCCCATTTTTAACCAATTTTTCCCATTTTTAACCAATATACCTCTTTTTTCCCCCATTTTTCTTCCTTTTTTCCCTTTGCCCCAGCTCCAGCTCCTCTCCCTGGCCTGACCTGTCTCGGACCCCTCAGAGCACCAAATTCCTCCCAAGTTTCCCCAATTTTAACCAGGTTTTTCCCAATTTTTTCCCAATTTTCCCCAAAATTTCTCCCAAAATTTCCCCTTTTCTCCATTTTTAACCAGATTCTCCCATTTTTTCCCCACTTTTTTTCATTTTTTCCCTCAGCTTCAGCTCCAGTTCCTCTCCCTGGCCTGGTCTGTCTCGGATTCCTCAGAGCAGCAAATTCCTCCCAATTTCTTCAAATTTTAACCATTTTTTCCCGTTTTTTTTCCCAAATTGCTCCCAAAATCTTCAATTTTCCGCATTTTTAACCAATTTCTCCCCATTTCTTTCCCATTTTTATTAATTTTTTTCCTCAGATCAAGCCCAGCTCCTCTCCCTTGCCTGGCCTCTCTCAGACCCCTCAGAGCACCAAATTCCTCCCAATTTCTCCCAATTTCTCCCAATTTCACCCAATTTTTTCCCAATTTTTTACTAAAAATCCCCAATATTCCCCATTTTTAACCAATTTCCCCCTTTTTTTCCCATTTTTCTTCATTTTTTCCCTCAGCCTCAGCTCCATCTCCTCTCCCTGGCCTGGCCTCTCTCAGACCCCTCAGAGCACCAAATTCCTCCCAATTTCCCCCAACTTTAGCCATTTTTTTCTCGTTTTTTCCCCACATTTTTCCTAAAAATCCCAATTTTTCCTATTTTTAACTAATTTCTCTGTTTTTCTCCCCGTTTTCTCCCCCAGCACCAGTTCCAGCACCTCTCCCTGGCCCGTTCCCTGGCTGACCCTGTGGAGCAGCAGCGCTCCTGGTTTTCCTCCTAATTTCTTCCAATTTTAACCATTTTTTTCCCAATCTTTTTTCAAATCCTTCTAAATTTCTCCTAAAATTTCCCCTTTTCCCCATTTTTAACCAATTTCCCCCCTTTTCCTCCCATTTTTCTTCACTTTTTCCCTCAGGCCCTGCTCCAGCTCCTCTCCCTGGCCTGGCCTCTCTCGGCCCCCTCAGAGCACCAAATTCCTCCCAATTTCTCCAAATTTCACCCAATTTTTTACTAAAAATCCCCAATATCCCCCATTTTTAACCAATTTCCCCCTTTTTTTCCCATTTTTCTTCATTTTTTCCCTCAGCCTCAGCTCCATCTCCTCTCCCTGGCCTGGCCTCTCTCAGACCCCTCAGAGCACCAAATTCCTCCCAATTTCCCCCAACTTTAGCCATTTTTTTCCCGTTTTTTCCCCACATTTTTCCTAAAAATCCAAAGTTTTCCTATTTTTAACTAATTTCTCTGTTTTTCTCCCCGTTTTTTCCCCCAGCACCAGTTCCAGCACCTCTCCCTGGCCCGTTCCCTGGCTGACCCCGTGGAGCAGCAGCGCTCCTGGTTTTCCTCCTAATTTCTTCCAATTTTAACCATTTTTTTCCCAATCTTTTTTCAAATCCTTCTAAATGTCTCCTAAAATTTCCCCTTTTGCCCATTTTTAACCAATTTCTCCCGTTTTTCCCCTTTTTTCTTCATTTTTTCCCTCAGCCCAGCTCCAGCTCCTCTCCCTGGCCTGGCCTCTCTCGGCCCCCTCAGAGCAGCAAATTCCTCCCAATTTCTTCAAATTTCACCATTTTTTTTCCCAAATTTTCCCAGATTTTTCCTAAAAATGCCAATTTTCCCCATTTTTAACCAATATACCTCCTTTTTCTTCCATTTTTCTTCATTTTTTCCCTCAGCCCAGCTACAGCTCCTCTCCCAGGCCTGGCCTCTCTCGGACCCCTCAGAGCAGCAAATTCCTCCCAATTTCTCACAATTTCACCCAATTTTTTCCCAATTTTTTCCAAATTTCTCCCCAAAATCCCCAATATTCCCCATTTTTAACCAATTTCCCCCCTTTTCCCCCCTTTTTTTTCATTTTTTCCCTCAGCCCAGCTCCAGCTCCTCTCCCCGGCCTGGCCTCTCTCGGACCCCTCAGAGCACCAAATTCCTCCCAATTTCTTCAAATTTCACCCAATTTTTTCCCAATTTTTTCCAAATTTCTCCCCAAAATCCCCAATATTCCCCATTTTTAACCAATTTCCCCCCTTTTCCCCCCCTTTTTTTCATTTTTTCCCTCAGGCCCTGCTCCAGCTCCTCTCCCTGGCCTGGCCTCTCTCAGACCCCTCAGAGCAGCAAATTCCTCCCAATTTCTTCAAATTTCACCCAATTTTTCCCCAAATTTCTCCCCAAAATCCCCAATATTTCCCATTTTTAACCAATTTCCCCATTTTTCCCCCAGCACCAGTTCCAGCACCTCTCCCTGGCCCGTTCCCTGGCTGACCCTGTGGAGCAGCAGCGCGCCTGGGCCACCATCGGCCGCACCTTCCTCATCATGGCGGAGAGCCCCGAGATGGCCGAGATTCCCGAAATTCCCGAGCTGCCGGAATTCCCGGAATTCCCAACCATCCCCCAGGGCTCCCAGGAGGCCGAGGGCAGCCAGGGGAGCTCGGGAATTCCCGGGAATTTGGGAATTCCGGGGGCTGAGGCGGCGCTGCGCCGGGCGCTGCAGGCGTTCCACAACAGCCTGAGCCTGCTGGAGACCCGGCTGGAGGGTGAGGAGGGGGGAAAATTGGGAATTTTGGGGGAAAATTGGGAATTTTGGGGGAAAATGGGGAATTTTTTTGGGAAAATTGGGAATTTTTGGGAGAAAATTGGGAATTTTGGGGGAAAATTGGGAATTTTTGGGGGAATTTTTGGGGAAAACTTGGGGATATTGGAGTGGTCCCGGTGCAGGAGATGGCGCAGTTGCGGAGCTGCCTCTTCCTGGCATTCCTGACCCCGAATCCCAATCCCAAATCCTGGAATTCCAATCCCAAATCCCAGAATTCTAAACCCAAAATTCCCAAATCCTAAATCCCAAAATTCCAATCCCCCAAATTCCAAATCCCCGAGTTCCCATCCCAAATCCCCAAATCCCCCATCCCCAAATCCCAAAATTCCCATCCCAAATCCCCAAATCCCAACCCCAAATCCCAAAATTCCAATCCCGAATCCCAGGATTCCAATTCCAAATCCCCAATCTCAAATCCTAAAACTTCAATCCTGAGTCCCAAAGTTTCGACCCCAAATCCCCAAATCCCGACCCTAAATCCTGAAACCTCAATCCCAAATCCCAAAACCTCGATCCCAAATCCCAGAATTCCCGGAATTCCCAACTTTTATTCCCGTTTTTCCAGGCCTGGTCCCCGGCCGTGAGCTGGCCCAGATGCGGAGCCGCCTCTTCCCAACATTCCCGACCCCAAATCCCCAAATCCCAAATCCCTAAATCCCAAATCCCCAAATCCCAAATCCCATAACTCCAATCCCAAATCCCAAATCCCAGAATTCCAATCCCAAATCCCAGAATTCCAATCCCAAATCCCAGAATTCTGATCCCAAATCCCCAAATCCCAAATCCCCAAATCCCAAATCCCAAAATTCCAATCCCAAATCCCAGAATTCCAATCCCAAATCCCAAATCGCATAATTCTGATCTCAAATCCCAGAATTCCAATCTCAAATCCTCAATGTCAAATCCTGGAATTTCAATCCTGTATTCCAGAGTTTTGATCCCAAATCCCAGAATTGCGATCCCAAATCCCAAAGTTTAAATCCCAAATCCCTAAATCCCAAATTCTGGAGTTCCTATCCCAAATTCCAAATCCCAGAATTCCAATTCCAAAATCCCCAAATCCCAAAATCACAGAATTCCAATCCCAAAATCCTGATACCAAATCCCCAAATTTCGATCCCAAATCCCCAAATCCCAATCCCAAATCCCCAAATCCCAATCCCAGAATTCCCAGAATTCCCAACTTTTATTCCCGTTTTTCCAGGCCTGGTGCCCGGCTGTGAGCTGGCGCAGATGCGGAGCCGCCTCTCCCCAACATTCCCAACCCCAAACCCCAGAATTCCCATTCCAAATCCCAAAAACTCAATCCCAATCCCAAATCCCAAATCCCAGAATTCCAATCCCAAACCCCAGAATTCCCATTCCAAATCCTCAATCTCAAATCCTGGAATTTCAGTCCTGACTCTCAGAGTTTCGATCCCAAATCCCCAAATCCCGATCTCAAATCCCGAAATCCCAAATCCCAAAACCTCAATCCCAAATCTCCAAATCCCCAAATCCCAAATCCCCAAATCCCAGAATTCCAATCCCAAATCCCAGAATTCCAATCCGAAATCCTCAATCTCAAATCCTATAATATCAATCCAGACTCTCAGAGTTTCGATCCCAAATCCCAGAATTCCAAACCCCAAATCCCAGAATTCCAATCCCAAATCCCCAAATCCCAAATCCCAAATCCCCAATCCCAGAATTCCAATTCCAAATCCCCGAATCCCAAATCCCGGAATTCCAATCCAAAATCCTAAATCTCAAATCCTCAATGTCAAATCCTGGAATTTCAATCCTGAATCTCAGAGTTTCGATCCCAAATCTTGGACTTCCGATCCCAAATCCCCAAATCCCAAATCCTCAATCCCAAATCCCATTTTTCCCAAATCCCAAATCCCCAAAGCCCAGAATTCCAATGCCAAATCCCAAAATTCCAATCCCAAATTTCGGAATTCCAATCTCAAATCCTGAATTTCAAATCCTGGAATTTCAATCCTGAATCTCAGAGTTTCGATCCCAAATCCCCAAATCCCGACCCCAAATCCCAAAACCTCAATCCCAAATCCCAAAACCTCAATCCCAAATCTCCAAATCCCCAAATCCCAAATCCCCAAATCCCATCATTCCAATCCCAAATCCCAGAATTCCATCCCAAATCCTCAATCTCAAATCCTATAATATCAATCCTGACTCTCAGAGTTTCGATCCCAAATCCCAGAATTCCAAACCCCAAATCCCAGAATTCCAATCCCAAATCCCCAAATCCCAAATCCTCAATCCCAAATCCCATTTTCCCAAACCCCAGAATTCCCAGAATTCCCAATTTTCCCAACTTTTATTCCCGTTTTTCCTGGCCTGGTTCCCGCCCGTGAGCTGGCGCAGATGCGGAGCCGCCTCTCCCCAAATCCCGACCCCAAATCCCAAATCCCCAAATCCCAAATTCCCAAACCCCAAATCCCCAAATCCTCGATCCCAAATCCCAGAATTCCCAGAATTCCCAATTCTTATTCCCATTTTTCCCGTTTTTCCAGGCCTGGTCCCCTCCCGTGAGCTGGCTCAGATGCGGAGCCGCCTCTTCCCAACATTACCGACCCCAAATCCTCAAATCCCGATCCCAAATCCCCAAATCCCAAAACCTCAATCCCAAATCCCAAATCCTCAATCCCAAATCCCAGAATTCCCGGAATTCCCAATTTTTATTCCCATTTTTATTCCCGTTTTCCCAGGCCTGGTGCCGTGCCGTGAGCTGGCGCAGATGCGGAGCCGCCTCTCCCCAACATTCCCGACCCCAAATCCCCAAATCCCAATCCCAAATCCCAAACCTCAATCCCAAATCCCAAATCCCCAAATCCAAAATCCTCAAATCCCCAAATCCCAGAATTCCAATCCCAAATCCCCAAATCCCAAAATTCCAATTCCAAATTTTGGAATTCCAATCCCAAATCCCCAATCTCAAATCCTAAACTTTCAATCCTAAATCTCAGAGTTTCGATGCCAAATCCTGGAATTCCGATCCCCAATCCCCAAATCCCAATCCCAAATCCCCAAATCCGAAATCCCAAATCCCCAAATCCCAGAATTCCAATCCCAAATCCCAGAATTCCAATCCCAAATCCTCAATCTCAAATCCTGGAATTTTAATTCTGAATCTCAGAGTTTCGATCCCAAATCCCAGAATTCCAAACCCCAAATCCCAGAATTCCAATCCCAAATCCCCAAATCCCAAATCCTCAATCCCAAATCCCATTTTCCCAAACCCCAGAATTCCCAGAATTCCCAATTTTCCCAACTTTTATTCCCGTTTTTCCTGGCCTGGTTCCCGCCCGTGAGCTGGCGCAGATGCGGAGCCACCTCTCCCCAAATCCCGACCCCAAATCCCCAAATCCCAAATCCCCAAATCCCAAATTCCCAAACCCCAAATCCCCAAATCCCAAATCCCCAAATCCCAAATTCCCAAACCCCAAATCCCCAAATCCTCGATCCCAAATCCCAGAATTCCCAGGATTCCCAATTCTTATTCCCATTTTTCCCGTTTTTCCAGGCCTGGTCCCCTCCCGTGAGCTGGCTCAGATGCGGAGCCGCCTCTTCCCAACATTACCGACCCCAAATCCTCAAATCCCGATCCCAAATCCCCAAATCCCAAAACCTCAATCCCAAATCCCAAATCCTCAATCCCAAATCCCAGAATTCCCGGAATTCCCAATTTTTATTCCCATTTTTATTCCCGTTTTCCCAGGCCTGGTGCCGTGCCGTGAGCTGGCGCAGATGCGGAGCCGCCTCTTCCCAACATTCCCGACCCCAAATCCCCAAATCCCAATCCCAAATCCCAAACCTCAATCCCAAATCCCAAATCCCCAAATCCAAAATCCTCAAATCCCCAAATCCCAGAATTCCAATCCCAAATCCCCAAATCCCAAAATTCCAATTCCAAATTTTGGAATTCCAATCCCAAATCCCCAATCTCAAATCCTAAACTTTCAATCCTAAATCTCAGAGTTTCGATCCCAAATCCTGGAATTCCGATCCCCAATCCCCAAATCCCAATCCCAAATCCCCAAATCCGAAATCCCAAATCCCCAAATCCCAGAATTCCAATCCCAAATCCCAGAATTCCAATCCCAAATCCTCAATCTCAAATCCTGGAATTTTAATTCTGAATCTCAGAGTTTCGATCCCAAATCCCCAAATCCCGACCCCAAATTCCAAATTCCCAAATCCCAAATCCCAAACCTCAATCCCAAATCCCAAAATTCCCAATTTTTCCCACTTTTATTCCCGTTTTCCAGGCCTGGTCCCTGTCCGTGAGCTGGCGCAGATGCGGAGCCGCCTCTCGCTCAACCTGGGGCTGGTTCAGGAATCGCTGGGGAACCCCCGGGAGAGCTCCCGGCTGCTCCAGGACAGCCTGCGCTGGGCTGAGTACGGAAAAAACCCGGAATTCCGGGAAATTCCGGAAATTTGGGAATGCTGGGAATTCCTGGGATGAAATTTGGGGGGTTTTGGGGGGTTTGGGGGGGATTTGGGGGGGTTTTGGGGGAGATTTTTGGGGTTTTGTGGGGGATTTTTGGGGTTTTGGGGAAGGAATTTGGAGGTTTGGGAGGGAATTTTGGAGGGGATTTTGGGAATTTGGGGAATTTTTGGGAATTCTGGGAATGCTGGGAATTCCTGGAATGAAATTTGGGGGGTTTGGAGGGTGTTTTTAGGGGGTTTTGGGGGAGATTTTTGGGGTTTTGGGGGAGATTTTTGGATTCCCAGCGATGCTCCCAGCTGCTCCAGGACAGCCTGCACTGGACTGAGTACGGAAAACACCCGGAATTCCCGGGATTTTGGGAATTCTGGGAATGCTGGGAATTTTTGGGAATTTTTGGGAGGGATTTTGGGGGGTTTGAGGGGGATTTTGGGGGGTTTTGGGGTTTTGGGGAAGGAATTTGGGGTTTGAGAGGGAATTTTGGAGAGGAATTTTGGGAATCTGGGATTGGAATTTTGGGAATTTTGGGAATCTGGGATTGGGATTTTGGGGTTCAAGGAGGGAATTTTGGGAATTCAGGGTCAGAATTTGGGAATTTTGGGGGAGATTTTTTGGATTCCCATCGATGCTCCCGGCTGCTCCAGGACAGCCTGCGCTGGGCTGAGTACGGGAAACAGCCGGAATTCCCGGAATTTTGGGAATGCTGGGAATTTTGGGAATGCTGGGAATTTTTGGGAGGGAGTTTGGGGGGTTTGAGGGGGATTTTGGGGGGTTTTGGGGTGAAATTTTGGGGTTTTGGGGAAGGAATTTGGGCTTTGGGAGGGAATTTTGGAGAGGATTTTGGGGAATTTTGGGAATCTGGGATTGGAATTTGGGGAATTTTGGGGAATTTTGGGAATCTGGGATTGGAATTTTGGGGTTCTGAGAGAGAATTTTGGGAATTCAGGGTCAAAATTTGGGAATTTTGGGGGAGATTTTTTGGGGAGATTTTTGGATTCCCAGCGATGCTCCCGGCTGCTCCGGGACAGCCTGCGCTGGACTGAGTACGGGAAACACCCGGAATTTTGGGAATTCTGGGAATTTTGGGAATGCTGGGAATTTTTGGAAGGGAGTTTGGGGGGTTTCAGGGGGATTTTGGGGGGTTTTGGGGTGAAATTTTGGGGTTTTGGGGAAGGAATTTGGGGGTTTGGGAGGGAATTTTGGAGAGGATTTTTGGGGAATTTTGGGAATCTGGGATTGGAATTTTGGGGAATTTGGGGAATTTTGGGAATCTGGGATTGGAATTTTGGGGTTCTGAGAGGGAATTTTGGGAATTCTGGGGAGGATTTTTGGGGTTTTGGGGAATGGATTTGGGAATTCTGGGGCTGGAATTTTTGGGAATTCTCTGAGGGAATTTGGGCTGGAATTTTGGGAATTCTGAGGTCAGAATTTGTGGAATTTTGGGGTTTATGAGAGAGAATTTTGGGAATTTATTGGGAGAGGATTTTTGGGAGTTTTGGGAATCTGGGATTGGAATTTTGGGAATTCTGGGGATTTTTTAGAGGGAATTTGGGGGATTTTGGGGGGTTTGGAGGGAATTTTGGGGGAGATTTTTGGAATATTCCAGAGGATTTTTGGGGTTCTGGGAAGGAATTTTGGAGAGGATTTGGGGAGATTGGGGATGGAATTTTTGGGGATTTTGGGAATTTTTGGGAATTTTGGGAATCTGGGATTGGAACTTTGGGGTTCTGAGAGGGAATTTTGGGAATTCTGGGTCAGAATTTGGGAATTCTGGGGGAGATTTTTGGGGATTTTGGGGAAGGAATTTGGGATTTGGGAGGGAATTTTGGAGAGGATTTTTGGGAAGTTTTGGAAATCTGGGATTGGAATTTTGGGAATTTGGGGGAACTTTGGGGAATTTTGATGGGAATTTTGGGAATTTTGGGAAATTTGGGATTGGAATTTTGGGAATTCAGGGTCAGAATTTGGGAATTTTGGGGGAGATTTTTGGGGTTTTGGGGAAGAAATTTGGGGGTTTGGGAGGGAATTTTGGAGAGGAATTTTGGGGAATTTTGGGAATCTGGGATTGGAATTTTGGGAATTTGGGGGAATTTTGGGAATTTGGGGGAATTTTGGGAAATTTGGGATTGGAATTTTGGGAATTCAGGGTCAGAATTTGGGAATTTTGGGGGAGATTTTTGGGGTTTTGGGGAAGGAATTTGGGGTTTGGGAGGGAATTTTGGAGGGGATTTTGGGGAGTTTTGGAAATCTGGGATTGGAATTTTGGGAATTTTGGGATTGGGAATTTTGGGAATTTCAGAGCGGATTTGAGGAAATTTAGGAGGAGATTTTCGGGAATTTTGGGACGGGATTTTGGGAATTTTTTCAAATAAATTTTGGGAATTTTGATGGGAATTTTGGGAATTTGGGATTGGAATTTTGGGGATTTTTGGGGAATTTTTGGGATTGGGAATTTTGGGAATTTCAGAGCGAATTTTAGGGAATTTAGCAGAAGAATTCTGGGAATTTTGTGACTGAAATTTGGGGATTTTTTAATGGAATTCTGGGGATTTTGGGATGGGAATTTTTGGGACTCAGGGATGAAATTTTTTGGGAATTTTGGGGTTGGATTTTGGGAATCTGGGATTGGAATTTTTGGGATTTTTTGGGGAATTTTGGGATTGGGAATTTTGGGAATTTTAGGAGGAATTTTTGGGGATTTTTTGGGAAATTTGGGGAATTTTGGGGTTGGATTTTGGGAATCTGGGACTGAAATTTTGGGGATTTTTGGGATGGAAATTCTGCGATTTTGGGAGGAGATTTTTGGGAATTTTGGGGTTGGAATTTTGGGAATTTTAGGGCTGGAATTTTTGGATTTTTTTGGAAATTTTGGGAATTTGGGGATGGGAATCCTCTTCAAAATTCCCAAATTCTGACCCAGAATTCCCAAAATTCCCTCTCAGAACCCCAAAAATCCATTCCCAGATTCCCAAAATTCCCAAAATTCCAATCCCAGATTCCCAAAATTCCCCAAAATTCCCAAAATTCCATCCCCAATCTCCCCAAATCCTCTCCAAAATTCCTTCCCAGAACCCCAAAAATTCTCTGGAATATTCCAAAAATTCCACCCCAAAACCCCAAAAATCTCCCCCAAACCTCCCAAAATCCCCCAAATTCCCTCTAAAAAATTCCCAGAATTCCCAAAATTCCCAAATTCCAATCCCAGAGCCTCAAAATTCCCATCCCAGATTCCCAAACTCCCAGAAATCCTCTCCAATAAATCCCTCAAATTTCCCTCAGAATTCCTAAAATTCCTCAAATTCAACCTCAAAATTCCCAAAAAAATTTTAAAATGGAATTCTGGGCTGGCATTTTTTACCCCTCCAACCTGGAATTTTCCAGAATCTTCTCCCTCTTTCCCCCAGCCAATCCCATTCCCTGGAGGATCAGTTCCGAGCCCATCTCAACCTGGGGCTGCTCCAGCAGCGCCTCAGGGACCTCCCGGGGGCCCTGCGGAGCCTCGGCCGCGCCCGCGACCGCGCCCGCGACCTCGGGGAGCCCCGGCTCCAGGGGGAGGCTGAGGCACACCTGGGACAGGTGAGAACCTTCCAGAACCTTCCAGAAAATTTCAGGGATTTATGGGAATTTTTTGGGATTTTTTTCGGAATTTTTTCAGATTTTTTTGTGATTTTTTTCTGATTTTTTTCTGATTTTTTTTGATTTTTTGTGGGTTTTTTTTTGAGGCTTTTCTGCTGTTTTTTGACTGTTTAGATATTTCTAGAATTTTAGAAAATTTTTGGGAATTTTTTGAGAATTTTTTTGGAATTTTTTGTGAATTTTTGGGAGATTTTTTTTCCGATTTTTTTTCCGAATTTTTTTGAATTTTTTTGATTTTTTTAGGTTTTTTGAGGCTTTTCTGCTGTTTTTTGACTCTTTAGATATTTCTAGAATTTTAGGAAATTATTGGGAATTTTTTGGATTTTTTTTGGAATTTTTGGGAATTTTTTTTGGAATTTTTTGGGGATTTTTTTAGGATTTTTTCCAATTTTTTTAGGAATTTTTTGCGATTTTTTTTCCCACAATTTTTTTGCCTCTTTCCCAAATTTTTCAGGAATTTTTCTGAATTTTTTAGGATTTTTCCTGCTGTTTCCCCACAATTTCTTGAGTTATTTCTGCAAATTTGGGATTTTTTTGGGATTTTTTGGGGGAATTTTCCCAGAATTTTGGGGTTTTTTGGGTCCCTCCCGGGGGCCCTGCGGAGCCTCGGCCGCGCCCGCGACCGCGCCCGGGACCTCGGCGAACCCCGGCTCCAGGGGGAGGCTGAGGCACACCTGGGACAGGTGAGAACCTTCCAGAACCTTCCAGAACATTTCAGGATTTATGGAATTTTTTTGGATTTTTTCGGAATTTTTTCAGATTTTTTTGTGATTTTTTGTGATTCTTTTCTGATTTTTTTGATTTTTTGTGGGTTTTTTTGAGGCTTTTCTGCTGTTTTTGACTGTTTTGATATTTCTAGAATTTTAGAAAATTTTTAGGATTTTTTTGGGATTTTTTTTGGAATTTTTTGGAATTTTTGGGATTTTTTTTGGATTTTTTTAGGAATTTTTTTCCGATTTTTTTCGATTTTTTTTTTTTTTTTTGATTTTTTTAGGTTTTTTGAGGCTTTTCTGCTGTTTTTTGACTCTTTAGATATTTCTAGAATTTTAGGAAATTATTGGGAATTTTTTTGATTTTTATTTGAATTTTT
>NC_140028.1:1099402-1124485 GCF_963513975.1 Fringilla coelebs | reverse complement strand
GTTATGGGGGGATTTCGGGGGTCCTGAAGGGGTTTGGGGTGTCCTGGGGGGGCTTGGGGGGTCGTGAAGGGGTTCGGGGGGGTCGTGAAGGGGTTTGGGGAGGTCCTGGGGGAGGTTTGGGAGGGATTTGGGGGGTCCTGGGGGGATTTGGGGGATCCTGGGGAGATTGGGGGGGGTCTTGAGGGGGTTTGGGGAGGCTTGGGGGGGTCCTGGGGAAGTTTGGGGGGGTCCTGGGGGGGTTTGGGGGGGTCCTGGAGGAGTTTGGGTGAGTTCTGGGGGGATTTGGGGGGTCCTGAAGGGGTTTCGGGGGAATTTGGGGGGTCCTGGGGGGATTTGGGGGGTCCTGGAGGGGGTTTGGGGGAGTTCTGGGGGGATTTGGGGGGGTCCTGAATGGGTTTGGGGGGAATTTGGGGGATCCTGGGGGGGTTTGGGGGGGTCCTGGGGGGATTTGGGGGTCCTGAAGGGGTTTGGGGGGAATTTGGGGGGGTCCTGGGGGATTTGGGGATCCTGGGGGATTTGAGGGTTCCTGGAGGGTTCCTGGGGGGGCTTGGGGGGTCGTGAAGGGGTTTGGGAGGGATTTGGGGGGGTCCTGGGGAGGATTTGGGGGGTCCTGAAGGGGTTTGGGAGGGTCCTGGAGGGGGTTTGGGGGGTCCTGATGGGTTCTGGGGGGATCCTGGAGAGGGTTTGGGAGGGATTTGGGGGGAACTTGGGGGATCCTGGGGGGATTTGGGGGGAATTTGGGGGATCCTGGGGGGATTTGGGGGGAATTTGAGGGGTCCTGGAGGGGGTTTGGGGGGATTTGGGGGGTCCTGAAGGGGTTTGGGAGGGATTTGGGGGGTCCTGAACGGGTTTGGGGGGGTCCTGGAGGGATTTGGGGGGGGTCCTGAAGGGATTTAGGGGATCCGGGGGAGATTTGGGGGGGTCCTGGGGGGGTTTGGGGGGGTCCTGAAGGGGTTAGGGAGGGATTTGGGGGGGTCAGGGGGGGTCCTGATGGGTTCTGGGAGGGTCCTGGGAGGATTTGGGGGGGGTCGTGAAGGGGTTTGGGAGGAATTTGGGGGGTCCTGGAGGGGTTTGGGGGGAATTTGGGGGGTCCTGAAGGGGATTGGGAGGGTCCTGGGGGGCTTTGGGGGGGCTTGGGTGGGTCCTGGGGGGATTTGGGGGGTCCTGGGGAGAATTTGGGGGGTCGTGAAGGGGTTTGGGAGGGATTTGGGGGGTCCTGAAGGGGTTTGGGGGGGTCCTGAGGGGATTTGGGGGGAATTTGAGGGGTCCTGGGGGGATTTGGGGGATCCTGGAGGGGGTTTGGGGGAGTTCTGGGGGGATTTGAGGGGTCCTGAAGGGGTTTGGGAGGGATTTGGGGGGGTCTGGGGGGGTCCTGATGGGTTCTGGGGGGGTCCTGGGGGGATTTGGGGGGGTCCTGAACGGGTTTGGGGGGGTCCTGGAGGGATTTGCAGGGGTCCTGAAGAGGTCTGGGGGGTTTGGGGGGGTCCTGGAGGGATTTGGGGGTTCCTGAAGGGGTCTGGGAGGGATTTGGGGGGTCCTGGAGGGGGTTTGGGGGGTCCTGAAAGGGTTTGGGGCGTCCTGAAGGGGTTTGGGGGGGTTTGGAGGGGTCCTGAAGGGATTTGGGAGCAATTTGGGGGGTCCTGAAGGAGTTTGGGAGGAATTTGGGGGATCCTGGGGGGATTTGGGGGGAATTTGGGGAATCCTGAAGGGGATTGGGGGGGTCCTGGGGAGAATTTGGGGGGTCCTGAAGGGGTTTGGGAGGGTCCTGGAGGAGGTTTGGGGGGGTCCTGATGGGTTCTGGGGGGATCCTGGAGAGGGTTTGGGGGGATCCTAGGGGGGTTTGGGGGGTCCTGGGGGGATTTGGGGGCTCCTGGGGGGGTTTGGGGGGTCTTGGGGGGGTTTGGGGGGGTCCTGGAAAGGTTTGGGGGGGTTGGGGAGGGATTTGGGGGGGGTTTTGGGATCCCCCTGACCCCCTGGTGCCCCCCAGGTCCCTCTCGGTGGGGCTCCTCCCCAGATTTGGGGCAATTTGGGGGAGTTTTGGGGGTCCCAGGTGGGTTTAGGGGTTCAGGTGGATTTTGGGGGGGGTTTGGGGGGTTCGGGTGGGTTTTGGGGGGGGGTCCCAGGTGGGTCTGGGGGTTTTTGGGGTCCCCCTGAGCCCCGGTGCCCCCCAGGTCCCTCTGGGTGGGGCTCCTCCCCCCATTTGGGGGAGTTTTGGGGGTCCCTGGTGGATTTAGGGGTTCAGGGGGGTTTTGGGGGGTCCCAGGGAGGTCTGGGGGTTTTGGGATCCCCCTGACCCCCGGTGCCCCCCAGGTCCCTCTGGGTGGGTTTCCTCCCCAGATTTGGGGGAATTTAGGGGAGTTTGGGGGGTTCCAGGTGGGTTTGGGGGTTCGGGTGGGTTTTGGGGGGTCCTAGGGGGGGGGTTGGGGGGTCCGGGGGTTTTTGGGGTCCCCCTGACCCCCCGGTGCCCCCCAGGTCCCTCTCGGTGGGGCTCCTCCCCACACTTGGGGCAATTTGGGCGAGTTTTGGGGTTTTTTGGGGGTCCCAGGTGGGTTTGGGGGTTCGGGGGGTTCGGGTGGGTTGTGGGGGGGGTTTTGGGGGGGGTCTGGGGGTTTTTGGGGTCCCCCTGACCCCCGGTGCCCCCCAGGTCCCTCTCAGTAGGAATCCTCCCCCCATTTGGGGGAGTTTTGGGGGTCCCAGGTGGGTTTGGGGTTCGGGGGATTTTGGGGTTTTTTTGGGGGGGTCCCAGGTGGGTCTGGGGGTTTTTGGGGTCCCCCTGAGCCCCGGTGCCCCCCAGGTCCCTCTCGGTGGGGCTCCACATCTCCCTCGATTATTGGTGGACGACGAAGGTGGAGCTGAGGGGGCTCGACCAGGTGGGGATTGGGGGGGTCTGGGGGGATTTGGGGGGGTCCGGGGGGGATTTGGGGGGGGTCTAGGGGGGATTTGGGGGGATTGGGGACTTTTGGGAGGGATTTGGGAGGTCACACTTGTCACACCTGTGTCACACCTGTCTCACACCTGTGTCCCCAGGACAGCCCGGGTTACCTGTCAGCCATGTCCCTGTGTCACATACACCTGTCTGTGTCTCACCTGTCACACACCTGTCACACACCTGTCCATCCCCCCCAGGACAGCCCCGGTTACCTGTCAGCCATGTCCCTGTGTGTGTCACACACCTGTCACACCTGTCTCACCTGTCACACACCTGTCTCACCTGTCCCAGGACAGTCCCAGTTACCTGTCGGCCATGTCCCTGTGTCACACACCTGTCTGTGTCTCACCTGTCCCAGGACAGTCCCGGTTACCTGTCGGCCATGTCCCTGTGTCACACACCTGTAACACACCTGAGTCCCCAGGACAGCCCGGGTTACCTGTCGGCCATGTCCCTGTGTGTGTCACACCTGTGTCACACCTGTCTCACCTGTGTCCCCAGGACAGTCCCGGTTACCTGTCGGCCATGTCCCTGTGTCACACACACCTGTCACACAGATCTGTGTCTCACCTGTCACACCTGTCACACACCTGTCCCAGGACAGCCCGGGTTACCTGTTGGCCATGTCCCTGT
The DNA here is from genome assembly GCF_963513975.1 of Fringilla coelebs. Classification (NCBI taxonomy): domain Eukaryota; kingdom Metazoa; phylum Chordata; class Aves; order Passeriformes; family Fringillidae; genus Fringilla; species Fringilla coelebs. The sequence continues at coordinate 1,120,923 of NC_140028.1, read as the reverse complement.
GTCACACTTGTCTCACCTGTCACACCTGTGTCTCACCTGTCACACACCTGTGTCTCACCTGTGTCACACCTGTCTGTGTCTCACCTGTCCCAGGACAGCCCGGGTTACCTGTCGGCCATGTCCCTGTGTGTGTCACACCTGTCTCACCTGTCACACCTGTCTGTGTCTCACCTGTGCCAGGACAGTCCCAGTTACCTGTCGGCCATGTCCCTGTGTCACACACCTGTCACACCTGTGTCACACCTGTCTCACCTGTCCCCCCCAGGACAGCCCGGGTTACCTGTCGGCCATGTCCCTGTGTGTGTCACACCTGTGTCACACCTGTCACACACCTGTCCCCCCCAGGACAGCCCGGGTTACCTGTCGGCCATGTCCCTGTGTATGTCACACCTGTCACACACCTGTCACACACCTGTCTGTGTCTCACCTGTCCCAGGACAGTCCCGGTTACCTGTCGGCCATGTCGCTGTGTGTGTCACACACACCTGTGTCACACACCTGTCACACACACCTGTGTCACACACCTGTCCCAGGACAGTCCCGGTTACCTGTCGGCCATGTCCCTGTGTCACACACCTGTCACACACCTGTGTCACACCTGTCTCACCTGTCCCAGGACAGCCCGGGTTACCTGTCGGCCATGTCCCTGTGTCACACACACCTGTCTCACCTGTCCCCCCAGGACAGCCCCGGTTACCTGTCGGCCATGTCCCTGTGTCACACACACCTGTCTCACCTGTCTGTGTCCCCAGGACAGTCCCGGTTACCTGTCGGCCATGTCCCTGTGTCACACACACCTGTCTCACCTGTCACACACCTGTCCCAGGACAGTCCGGGTTACCTGTCGGCCATGTCCCTGTGCCACCGCCGCGCGGGGCAGCGCCTCCTGCAGGGGGCGCTCTCCAATGGCGGCCTCTACGTCAAACTGGGCCAGGGGCTCTGCGCCTTCGACCACCTGCTGCCCCCCGAGGTGACAATGACACTGCGGCCCCTCGAGGACAGCGCCAGCCCCCGGGGACACCAGGAGGTGACACAGGGACAGGGGGGGTTGGGGACAGTGGGGACACTGGGGACATTGGGGACATTGGGGACATTGGGGACACCGGGGGCTCTGTGCCTTCGACCACCTGCTGCCCCCCGAGGTGACAATGACACTGCGGCCCCTGGAGGACAGCGCCAGCCCCCGGGGACACCAGGAGGTGATGGGGACAGTGGGGACATTGGGGACAGTGGGGACACTGGGGACAATGGGGACATTGGGGACAGTGAGGACATTGGGGACAGTGGGGACACTGGGGGGGTTGGGGACACTGGGGACATTGGGGACATTGGGGACATTGGGGACACCGAGGGCTCTGCGCCTTCGACCACCTGCTGCCCCCCGAGGTGACAATGACACTGCGGCCACTCGAGGACAGCGCCAGCCCCCGGGGACACCAGGAGGTGATGGGGACAGTGGGGACATTGGGGACATTGGGGACATTGGGGACATTGGGGACAGTGGGGACATTGAGGACATTGGGGGGGCTCTGCGCCTTCGACCACCTGCTGCCCCCCGAGGTGACAATGACACTGCGGCCCCTGGAGGACAGCGCCAGCCCCCGGGGACACCAGGAGGTGATGGGGACAGTGGGGGGGTTGGGGACATTGGGGACACTGGGGACATTGGGGACACTGGGGACATTGGGGGGGTTGGGGACATTGGGGGGGTTGGGGACACTGGGGACATTGGGGACATTGGGGACATTGGGGACATTGGGGGGGCTCTGCGCCTTCGACCACCTGCTGCCCCCCGAGGTGACAATGACACTGAGACCCCTGGAGGACAGCGCCAGCCCCCGGGGACACCAGGAGGTGATGGGGACACTGGGGACAGTGGGGACACTGGGGACATTGGGGACATTGGGAGATTGGGGACATCGGGGACACTGGGGGGGTTGGGGACATTGGGGACACTGGGGGCTCTGCGCCTTCGACCACCTGCTGCCCCCCGAGGTGACAATGACACTGCGACCCCTGGAGGACAGCGCCAGCCCCCGGGGACACCAGGAGGTGACACAGGGACAGCGGGGGTTGGGGACATTGGGGACACTGGGGACATTGGGGACATTGGGGGGATTGGGGGGATTGGGGACATTGGGGACACTGGGGACATTGGGGACATTGGGACATCAGGGACATTGGGGACATTGGGGACATTGGGGACATTGGGGACATCGGGGACATTGGGGACATTGGGGACATTGGGGGGGTTGGGGACATTGGGGACACCGGGGGCTCTGCGCCTTCGACCACCTGCTGCCCCCCGAGGTGACAATGACACTGAGACCCCTGGAGGACAGCGCCAGCCCCCAGGGACACCAGGAGGTGATGGGGACATTGGGGACAGTGGGGACAATGGGGACATTGGGGACATTGGGGACATTGGGGACACCGGGGGCTCTGCGCCTTCGACCACCTGCTGCCCCCCGAGGTGACAATGACACTGCGGCCCCTGGAGGACAGCGCCAGCCCCCGGGGACACCAGGAGGTGACACAGGGACAGGGGACACTGGGGACATTGGGGACACTGGGGACAGTGGGGACATTGGGGACAGTGGGGACACTGGGGACATTGGGGACATTGGGGACACTGGGGACATTGGGGACATTGGGGACAGTGGGGACACTGGGGACATTGGGGACATTGGGGACACTGGGGACATTGGGGACAGTGGGGACAGTGGGGACACTGGGGACATTGGGGACATTGGGGACACTGGGGACATTGGGGACAGTGGGGACATTGGGGGGGTTGGGGACATTGGGGACACTGGGGACACTGGGGACATTGGGGACATTGGGGACATTGGGGACACTGGGGACACTGGGGACACTGGGGACACTGAGGGGACAGTGGGGACATTGGGGGCATTGGGGACACTTTGGGGACAGTGGGGACATTGGGGACAGTGGGGACACCCAGGGACACCCAGGGGTGGTGGCACAGGGACAACGTGGCCCCTGAGGGACCTTGGGCTTGGGGACACGACAAGGTAGAGGGGGGTCCCTGATGTCCCCTCACCTGTCCCTCACCTGTCCCCAGTGTCCCCTCACCTGGCCCAGGTGGACGAGCTGTTCCTGGAGGATTCTGGATGTCCTCAATGTCCCTCACCTGTCCCTCACCTGTCCCTCACCTGTCCCTCACCTGTCCCTCACCTGTCTCTCACCTGTCCCTCACCTGTCCCCTCACCTGTCCCCTCACCTGTCCCTCACCTGTCCCCTCACCTGTCCCCTCACCTGTCTCTCACCTGTCCCTCCCCTGTCCCTCACCTGTCCCCACTGTCCCTCACCTGTCCCTCACCTGTCCCACCTGTCCCTCACCTGTCCCCTCACCTGTCACTCACCTGTCCCTAATGTCCCTCACTTGTCCCCTCACCTGTCCCTAATGTCCCTCACCTGTCCCCTCACCTGTCCCTCACCTGTCCCTCACCTGTCCCTCACCTGTCCCCACTGTCCCTCACCTGTCCCTCACCTGTCCCACCTGTCCCTCACCTGTCCCCTCACCTGTCACTCACCTGTCCCTAATGTCCCTCACTTGTCCCCTCACCTGTCCCTAATGTCCCTCACCTGTCCCCTCACCTGTCCCTAATGTCCCTCACCTGTCCCTCACCTGTCCCTCCCCTGTCCCTCACCTGTTCCTAATGTCCCTCACCTGTCCCTCACCTGTCCCTCCCCTGTCCCCACCTGTCCCTCGCCTGTCCTTCACCTGTCTCACCTGTCCCTCACCTGTCTCTCACCTGTCCCTCACCTGTCCCCAGTGTCCCTCACCTGTCCCCTCACCTGTCCCTCACCTGTCCCTCACCTGTCCCTCACCTGTCCCTCACCTGGCCAGGTGGACGAGCTGTTCCTGGAGGATTTCCAGACCACGCCTTCCGGAATGTTCCGGGACTTTGACTACGAGCCCGTGGCCGCCGCCAGCCTGGCCCAGGTGCACCGAGCGACGCTGCCCGACGGCACCCCGGTGGCTGTCAAGGTGGGACACACCTGGGACACACCTGGGGACACCTGGGGACACCTGGGGACAGCTGGGGACAGCTGGGGACACACCTGGGGACACCTAGGGACACACCTGGGGACAGCTGGGGACACCTGGGGACAGCTGGGGACAGCTGGGGACACACCTGGGGACACCTAGGGACACACCTGGGGACAGCTGGGGACACACCTGGGGACACCTAGGGACACCTGGGGACAGCTGGGGACACACCTGGGGACACCTGGGGACAGCTGGGGACACACCTGGGCACACCTAGGGACACCTGGGGACAGCTGGGGACACACCTGGGGACACCTGGGGACAGCTGGGGACACCTGGGGGCACCTGGGGACACACCTGGGGGCACCTGGGGACACACCTGGGGACACACCTGGGGACAACTGGGGACACCTGGGGACACCTGGGCACACCTGGGGACACACCTGGGGGCACCTGGGGACACACCTGGGGACACCTGGGGACACCTGGGCACACCTGGGTCAGGGACACACCTGGGGACACACCTGGGCACACCTGGGTCAGGGACACACCTGGGGACACACTTGGGGACACCTGGGGACACCTGGGCACACCTGGGTCAGGGACACACCTGGGGACACACCTGGGGACACCTGGGCACTGTTGGGGACACCTGGACACACCTGGGAACACACCTGAGACACACCTGGGCACACCTGGGGATGCACCTGGGGACACACCTGGGTACACCTGGGGACACCTGGGCACACCTGGAATGTAGCTGAGCATATCTGGGCACACCTGGGGCCACACCTGGGCACACCTGTGGATGGGCGGGGTCAGAGCCCGGCCCCGCCCCGGTGACCCCGCCCCCTGCCCAGGTGCAGTACCTGGACCTGCGCGATCGCTTCGAGGGCGACATGAGGACCCTGGAGCTGCTGCTGCGCCTGGTGGAGTTCATGCACCCCGACTTCGCCCTGGGCTGGGTGCTGCAGGTGAGCACACCTGGGCACACCTGGGCACGCCTGGGGGCACCTGGGATACACCTGGGCACAGCTGGGATACACCTGGGCACAACTGGGCACACCTGGGCACACCTGGGCACAGCTCTGGACACACCTGGGGACACCTGGGAGCACCTGGGCACAGCTGGGCACAACTGGGGGCACCTGGGCACACCTGGGCACACCTGGGATACACCAGGGCACACCTGGGCACACCTGAGATACACCTGGGCACACCTGGGGTCATCTGAGATACACCTGGGCACAGCCCTGGGCACACCTGGGCACACCTGGGATACACCTGGACACAGCCCTGTGCAGTTCATGCACCCCGACTTCGCCCTGGGCTGGGTGCTGCAGGTGAGCACACCTGGGCACACCTGGGGGCACCTGGGCATACCTGGGGGCACCTGGGCACAGCTGGGCACAGCTGGGGACACCTAGGGACACCTGGGCACACCTGGGATACACCTGGGCACACCTGGGCACACTGGGGGCACCTGGGATACACCTGGGGGGGCACCTGGGCACACCTGGGGACACCTGGGCACACCTGGGCACACCTGGGCACAGCCCTGTGCAGTTCATGCACCCCGACTTTGCCCTGCGCTGGGTGCTGCAGGTGAGCGCACCTGGGCACACCTGGGGGCACCTGGGCACACCTGGGATACACCTGGGATACACCTGGGATACACCTGGGGGCACCTGAGCACACCTGGGATGCCCTCTGGGGACACACCTTTCACCTCCTGATCCCGCCTTGGGACACACCTGTCCCCAGGAGCTAAAGGGGATGGTGTCACCTGTGTGCCACCTGTGTCACCTGTGTGCCACCTGTGTCACACCTGTGTGCCACCTGTGTCACACCTGTGTCCTGGGGGCACTGTCACTCTTACTCACCTGTGTCCCTTACCTGTGTCACCTGTTTAGGAGCTGAAGGGGACACTGGCAGTGTCACACCTGTCCCTCACCTGTCTCACCTGTCACACCTGTGTCCCCAGGAGCTGAAGGGCACGCTGGCGCTGGAGCTGTCCCTGTCTCACCTGTCTCACCTGTCTCACCTGTGTCACTCACCTGTCTCACCTGTCTCACCTGTCTCATCTGTCTCACCTGTGCAGGAGCTGAAGGGCACGCTGGCTCTGGAGCTGTCCCTGTCTCACCTGTCTCACATGTCTCACCTGTCTCACTCACCTGTCTCACCTGTTACCTGTGTTACCTGTGCAGGAGCTGAAGAGCACGCTGGCTCTGGAGCTGTCCCTGTCTCACCTGTCTCACATGTCTCACCTGTCTCACTCACCTGTCTCACCTGTTACCTGTGTTACCTGTCCCCAGGAGCTGAAGGGCACGCTGGCGCTGGAGCTGTCACTGTCACACCTGTCTCACCTGTCTCATTCACCTGTCTCACCTGTCTCACCTGTAGGAGCTGAAGGGCACGCTGGCGCTGGAGCTGTCAGTGTCACACCTGTCTCACTCACCTGTCTCACCTGTGTCTCACCTGTGTTACCTGTCCCCAGGAGCTGAAGGGCATGCTGGAGCTGTCACTGTCACACCTGTGTCACTCACCTGTCTCACCTGTCTCACCTGTCTCACCTGTCTCACCTGTAGGAGCTGAAGGGCACGCTGGCGCTGGAGCTGTCACTGTCACACCTGTCTCACTCACCTGTCTCACCTGTGTCTCACCTGTGTTACCTGTCCCCAGGAGCTGAAGGGCACACTGGCGCTGGAGCTGTCACTGTCTCACCTGTGTCACTCACCTGTTACCTGTGTTACCTGTCCCCAGGAGCTGAAGGGCACGCTGGCGCTGGAGCTATCACACCTGTCTCACCTGTCTCACCTGTCTCACCTGTCTCACCTGTAGGAGCTGAAGGGCACGCTGGCGCTGGAGCTGTCACTGTCACACCTGTGTCCCTCACCTGTCTCACCTGTAGGAGCTGAAGGGCACGCTGGCGCTGGAGCTGTCCCTGTGTCCCTCACCTGTCTCACCTGTGTCACTCACCTGTCTCACCTGTCTCACCTGTCTCACCTGTCTCACCTGTGCAGGAGCTGAAGGGCACGCTGGCTCTGGAGCTGTCCCTGTCTCACCTGTCTCACATGTCTCACCTGTCTCACTTACCTGTCTCACCTGTTACCTGTGTTACCTGTCCCCAGGAGCTGAAGGGCACGCTGGCGCTGGAGCTGTCACTGTCACGCCTGTCTCACCTGTCTCACTCACCTGTCTCACCTGTCTCACCTGTACAGGAGCTGAAGGGCACGCTGGCGCTGGAGCTGTCAGTGTCACACCTGTCTCACTCACCTGTCTCACCTGTAGGAGCTGAAGGGCACGCTGGCGCTGGAGCTGTCCCTGTGTCACTCACCTGTCTCACCTGTCTCACTCACCTGTCTCACCTGTCTCACCTGTAGGAGCTGAAGGGCACGCTGGCGCTGGAGCTGTCCCTGTGTCCCTCACCTGTGTCCCTCACCTGTCTCACCTGTAGGAGCTGAAGGGCACGCTGGCTCTGGAGCTGTCCCTGTGTCCCTCACCTGTCTCACCTGTTACCTGTCTCACCTGTCTCACCTGTAGGAGCTGAAGGGCACGCTGGCGCTGGAGCTGGATTTCGAGAACGAGGCGCGGAACTCGGAGCGCTGCGGGCGGGACCTGGGACACCTGCGGGGGGTGACGGTGCCACGGGTGCACTGGGGACACTGCAGCAAGGTGAGACACCTGGGCACACCTGGGGGCACCTGGGGACACCTGGGATACACCTGGGATTCACCTGGGGACAGCTGGGATACACCTGGGGACAGCTGGGATACACCTGGGATACACCTGGGCACACCTGGGGACACCTGGGCACACCTGGGCACACCTGGGGACAGCTGGGATACACCTGGGATACACCTGGGCACACCTGGGGACACACCTGGGATACACCTGGGATACACCTGGGCACACCTGGGGATACACCTGGGACACACCTGAGACACCTGGGACACACCTGGATACACCTGAGATACACCTGGGCACACTTGGGATACACCTGGGATACACCTGGGGCACCTGCGGGGGGTGACGGTGCCATGGGTGCACTGGGGACACTGCAGCAAGGTGAGACACACCTGGGCACACCTGGGGACACATCTGGGGGCACCTGGGCACACCTGGACACAGACGTGGGGACACCTGAGCACACCTGGGCACACCTGGGCACACCTGGGATACACCTGGGCACACCTGAGCATACCTGGGATACACCTGGGGACACACCTGGGATACACCTGGGCACACCTGCGATACACCTGGGCACACCTGAGATACACCTGGGTACACCTGGGCACACCTGGGACACACCTGAGATACACCTGGGCACACCTGGGCACACCTGGGATACACCTGGGCACACCTGGGATACACCTGGGATACACCTGGGATACACCTGGGCACACCTGGGATACACCTGGGCACACCTGGGACAGGGATGGGAGGAGCCGGTGGTGGCAGCAGGTGGGGACAGGGACGGGCTGGGCCAGGTGTGCTCTGGAATGACATCTCTGCCTCCCTGTCCCTGTCCCCCTGTCCGTCTGTCCCTGTGCCTCTGTCCCCCTGTCCCTATTCCCTGTCCCTCTGTCCCTGTCTGTCTGTCCCCGTCCCTGTCCCTTTGTCCTCTCTGTCCCCATCCCTGTCCCTGTCCCCCTGTCCCTGTGCTCTCTGTCCCTGTCTGTCTGTCCCTGTCCCCCTGTCCCTCTGTCCCTGTCCTCTCTGTCCCTGTCTGTCCCTGTCCCCCCTGTCCATGTCCATCTGTCCCTGTCCTTCTGTCCCCCTGTCCCTGTTCCTCTGTCCCTCTGTCCCCCTGTCCCTCTGTCCCCCTGTCCCTCTGTCCCTGTCTTTTCTGTTCTTGTCTGTCTGTCCCTGTCCCCCTGTCCCCCTGTTCCCCTGTCCCCCTGTCCCCCTGTCCGTCTGTCCCTGTCCCCCCTGTCCCCGTGTCCATCTGTCCCTGTCCCTGTCCCCATGTCCCCCTGTCCCCATGTCCGTGTCCGTGTGTCCCTGTCCCTATCCCCTGTTCCTGTCCCCGTATCCCCCTGTCCCCCTGTCCATGTCTCCCCCCGTCCCTGTCCCCCTGTCCGTCTGTCCCCATGTCCCTGTCCCCCTGTCCCCCTGTCCCTGTCCCTGTCCCCCTGTCCCTCTGTCCCCCTGTCCCTCTGTCCCCCTGTCCCCCTGTCCCTGTCCCCCTGTCCCTCTGTCCCCCTGTCCCTCTGTCCCTGTCCCCCTGTCCCTGTCCCCCTGTCCCTGTCCCCCTGTCCGTCTGTCCGTCTGTCCCCAGCGCGTTCTCACGGCCGATTTCTGCGAGGGCTGCAAGATCACCAACACCGAGGGGCTGCGAGCGCTGGGGCTGGGCCTGAGAGACGTCAGTGACACCTGGGGACACCTGGGGACACCTGGGGACACCTGGGGACACTGGGGACACCTGGGGACACCTGGGGGACACTGGGGACATTGGGGGGGACAGGGGATTGGGGACACCTGGGGGGACAGGGGACACCGAGGGGCTGCGAGCACTGGGGCTGGGCCTGAGAGACGTCAATGACACCTGGGGACACCTGGGGACACTGGGGACACCTGGGGGGGACAGGGGACACCTAGGGGGATTGGGGACATTGGGGGGGACAGGGGATTGGGGACACCTGGGGGGACAGGGGACACCTGGGGGGACAGGGGACACCGAGGGGCTGTGAGCGCTGGGGCTGGGCCTGAGAGACGTCAGTGACACCTGGGGACACCTGGGGACATTGGGGACACCTGGGGACACCTGGGGGGATTGGGGACACCTGGGGGACATTGGGGACATTGGGGGGATTGGGGACATTGGGGACACCGAGGGGCTGCGAGCGCTGGGGCTGGGCCTGAGAGACGTCAGTGACACCTGGGGACACCTGGGGACACCTGGGGACACCTGGGGGATTGGGGACACCTGGGGGGATTGGGGACACCTGGGGGGATTGGGGACATTGGGGAGGGACAGGGGATTGGGGACACCGAGGGGCTGCAAGCACTGGGGCTGGGCCTGAGAGACGTCAGTGACACCTGGGGACACCTGGGGACACCTGGGGGGGCTGGGGACACCTGGGGGGGACAGGGGACACCTGGGGGGATTGGGGACACTGAGGGGATTGGGGGGACCTGGGGGGATTGGGGACACCTGGGGACATTGGGGACACTGGGGCTGGGCCTGAGAGACGTCAGTGACACCTGGGGGGACATTGGGGACACCTGGGGACACTGGGGACACCTGGGGGGGACAGGGGACATTGGGGGGGCCCAGGGGATTGGGGATCCCCAAGGGGATTGGGGACACCCCGGGGGGGTTGGGGACACCTGGGGGAGGGTGGGGACACCTGGGGGGGACGTCAGTGACAAATGGGGGGGGCCCAGGGGATTTGGGATCCCCAAAGGGATTGGGGCACACCTGGGGGTCCCAGGGGATTGGGACACCCCGGGGGGATTGGGGACACTGGGGGGGACGTCAGTGACACCTGGGGGGCCCAGGGGATTTGGGAACACTCGGGGGGGCCCAGGGGATTTAGGGACACCCGGGTGGGGGCCCAGGGGGTTTGGGAACACCTGGGGGAGATTGGGGATCCCCGAAGGGATTGGGGCACACCTGGGGGATTGGGGACACCTGGGGGGGACATCAGTGACAAACGGGGGGGGGGGCAGGGGATTGAGGATCCCCAAAGGGATTGGGGCACACCTGGGGGGGGGTGGGGACACCTGGGGGGGGCCCAGGAGATTGGGGATCCCCAGGGGATTGGGGCACACCTGGGGGAGATTGGGGACACCTGGGGGGGACGTCAGTGACAAACGGGGGGGGCCCAGGGGATTGAGGATCCCCAGGGGGATTGGGGAACACCTGGGGGGATTGGGGACACCTGGGGGGGGCCCAGGGGATTTGGGATCCCCAGGGGATTGGGGCACACCTGGGGGAGATTGGGGATCCCCAGGGGATTGGGGAACACCTTGGGGGGGGCCCAAGGGATTGGGGCACCCAGGGGGCCCAGGGGATTGGGGACACCTGGGGGGGATTTGGGACACCTGGGGGGGACATCAGTGACACCCGGGGGGACCCAGGGGATTTGGGATCCCCAAAGGGATTGGGGCACACCTGGGGGGGGTGGGGACACCTGGGGGGGGACATCAGTGACAAATGGGGGGGGCCCAGGGGATTGAGGATCCCCAAAGGGATTGGGGTACACCCGGGGTGTCCCCGGGGGGGATTTGGGGGTCCCCGGGGGGGGGGTCCCAGGGGATTTAGGAGCTGGGCCAGAGAGACCTCAGTGACAAACGGGGGGGGGCCCAGGGGATTTGGGGACACCCAGGGGATTTGGGGGGATCCCCAGGGGGATTTGGGGGGTCCCAGGGGATTTGGGGACACCCAGGGGATTTGGGGGTGCCCTGAGGGGGGTCCCAGGGGGGGTTTGGGGATCCCCAAGGTGGTTTAGGGGATTGGGGAACACCCGGGTGGGGGCCCAGGGGGGAATTTGGGGGTCCCCGGGGGGGTCCCAGGGGGTTTAGGAACACCCAGGGGATTTGGGGGTGCCCTGAGGGGATTTGGGGGGGATCCCCAGGGGGATTTGGGGGGTCCCAGGGGATTTGGGGGGTCCCAGGGGATTTAGGAGCTGGGCCAGAGAGACCTCAGTGACACACGGGGGGGCCCAGGGGATTTGGGGGCACCCAGGGGGTTTGGGGGGGGGGTCCTGGAGGGTTTAGGGGATTTTTGAGGTGGTTTTGGGGTTTTTGGGGGTTCCTAAATCCCCTAAACCCCCCCCCAGACCGCAGAGAAGCTGATCCAGGGGGATTTTTGGGGTGAATTTTGGGATTTTTGGGGTTCCTAAATCCCCCAATCCCCCCCAGACCGCAGAGAAGCTGATCCAGGGGTGAATTTGAGGGTTTTTTTGGGGTGAATTTTGGGTTTTTTGGGGTTCCTAAATCCCCTAATCCCCCCCAGACCGCAGAGAAGCTGATCCAGGGGGATTTGGGGATGATTTTTGGGGTGAATTTGGGTTTTTTTGGGGTTCCTAAATCCCCTAAGCCCCCCAGACCGCAGAGAAGCTGATCCAGGGGGGATTTTGGGGTGAATTTTGGGATTTTTGGGGTTCCTAAATCCCTTTTTCCCCCCAGACCGCAGAGAAGCTGATCCAGGAGGGTTTTGGGGTGATTTTTGGGTTGAATTTGGGGTGAATTTTGGGGTTTTTTGGGGTTCCTAAACCCCCTAATCCCCCCAGACTGCAGAGAAGCTGATCCAGGGAGGGTTTTTGGGGTGAATTTTCTGGTTTTTGGGTTTTTTTCGGTTCCTAAATCCCCTAAACCCCTGCAGACCGCAGAGAAGCTGATCCAGGGGGATTTGGGGGTGATTTTTGGGCTGAATTTTCTCTTTTTTGGGGTTCCTAAATCCCTTTTCCCCCCCAGACCGCAGAGAAGCTGATCCAGGGGGGATTTTGGGATGATTTTTGGGGTGAATTTGGGGATTTTTGGGGTTCCTAAATCCCCAAATCCCCCCAGACCGCAGAGAAGCTGATCCAGGGGGATTTGGGGATGATTTTTGGGGTGAATTTGGGTTTTTTTGGGGTTCCTAAATCCCCCAATCCCCCCCAGACCGCAGAGAAGCTGATCCAGGGGGGATTTTGGGGTGATTTTTGGGGTGAATTTGGGGATTTTTGGGGTTCCTAAATCCCCTAAACCCCCCCCAGACCGCAGAGAAGCTGATCCAGGGGGGATTTTGGGGTGAATTTTCTCTTTTTTGGGGTTCCTAAATCCCCTAACCCCCCCAGACCGCAGAGAAGCTGATCCAGGAGGGTTTTGGGGTTTTTTGGGGTTTTTTTGGGGTTCCTAAATCCCCCAATCCCCCCCAGACCGCAGAGAAGCTGATCCAGGGGTGAATTTGAGGGTTTTTTTGGGGTGAATTTTGGGTTTTTTGGGGTTCCTAAATCCCCAAATCCCCCCAGACCGCAGAGAAGCTGATCCAGGGGGATTTGGGGATGATTTTTGGGGTGAATTTGGGTTTTTTTGGGGTTCCTAAATCCCCTAAGCCCCCCAGACCGCAGAGAAGCTGATCCAGGGGGGATTTTTGGGGTGAATTTGGGGATTTTTGGGGTTCCTAAATCCCCCAATCCCCCCCAGACCGCAGAGAAGCTGATCCAGGGGGGATTTTGGGGTGATTTTTGGGGTGAATTTGGGGTTTTTTTGGGGTTCCTAAATCCCCTAACCCCCCCAGACCGCAGAGAAGCTGATCCAGGGGGATTTGGGGATGATTTTTGGGGTGAATTTGGGGTTTTTTGGGGTTCCTAAATCCCCTAACCCCCCCAGACCGCAGAGAAGCTGATCCAGGGGTGAATTTGGGGTGAATTTTGGGATTTTTGGGGTTCCTGAATCCCCTAAATCCCCCCAGACCGCAGAGAAGCTGATCCAGGTTTTCGCCGAGCAGATTTTCTACACCGGGTTCATCCACGCGGATCCGCACCCCGGGAACGGTAACGGCACCCCGAAACTCGGGGGGACCCCAAAAACACCGGGGGGACCCCAAAAAACACCCGGGGGGGATCCTAAAAAATACCGGGGGGACCCTAAAAACACGGGGGGACCCCGAAAACACCAAAAACCTCTGGGGGGACCCCAAAAAACACCGGGGGAATCCTGAAACCAGTGGGGGGACCCCAAAACCAGCGGGGGGACCCCAAAAACACCGGGGGGACCCCAAAAAATACCGGGGCGACCCCAAAAACACCAAAAACCCCCAGAGGCACCCCAAAAACACCGGGGGGACCCTAAAAACACCGGGGGGGACCCCAAAACACCAAAAACCACCAGGGAGGACCCCAAAAACACCGGGGGGACCCCAAAACCACCAAAAATCTCTGGGGGGACCCCAAAAACATCCGGGGGTCCCTAAAAACGTCGGGGGACCCCAAGAACATCGGGGGGACCCCAAAAACACCGGCGGGACCCCAAAACTACCGAGAGCACCCCAAAATCAGCGGGGGGACCCCAAAATCAGCGGGGGGACCCCAAAAAATACCGGGGGGACCCCAAAAACACCAAAAACCACCAGGGGCACCCCAAAAACAACGGGGGGACCCCAAAAATACCAAAAACCTCTGGGGGGACCCCAAAATCAGCGGGGGGACCCCAAAAACACCAAGAATCTCTGGGGGGACCCCAAAAATACAGGGGGGACCCCAAAAACACCGGGGGGACCCCAAAAACACCGGGGCACCCCCAAAACACCAAAAATCTCTGGGGCGACCCCAAAAAACATTGGGGGACCCCAAAAACACCGGGGGGACCCTAAAAAATACCGGGGGGAACCCCAAAAACACCAAAAACCACCGGGGGGACCCCAAAAACACCGGGGGGGACCCCAAAATCAGCGAGGGGACCCCAAAAAACACCGGGGGGACCCCAAAAAACACCGGGGGGACCCTAAAAAATACTGGGGGGGACCCCAAAACCAGTGGGGGATCCTGAAACCAGCGGGGGGACCCCAAAAACCAGCAGGGGCACCCCAGAAAACACCGGGGGGACCCCGAAATTCGGACCCCAAATTTGGTGGTGGACCCCAAAATTGGGGAGACCCTAAAACCACCGGGGGAACCCCAAAATTATCGGGGACCCCAAAATTATGGGGGACCCCAAAATTTTGGGGGATCCTAAAAGTCAAAGGGATCCCAAAATTTGGGGGCACCCCAAAATTGGGATGGGGGACCCCAAAACCCTCACGGGGACCCCAAAATTGTGGGGAACCCCAAAATTGGGAGGGACCCCCGAAATTGGCACCCCAAAATTAGGGGAGGATCCCAGAATTTTGGGGCACCCCAAAACCGGGAGGGAGACCCCAAAAGTGGAGGTGGAAATCCTAAAAATTTGGGGGGACCCCAAAATTCGAAGGGGAGACCCCAAAATTGGGATGGGGACCCCAAAACCACAGAGGGGAAATCCCAAAATTGGGGGGGATCCCAAAATTGGGGGGGAACCCCAAAATTCGGAGAGATCCCAAAATTCTGGGGACCCCAAAATTGGGGGGAACCCCAAAATTTGGGAGGGACCCCAAAATTGGGAGAGACCCCAAAACCGGAAGAGTGACCCCGAAATTGGGGGGGAACCCCAAAATTTGGGGGGATCCCAAAATTGGGAGGGGGGAACCCCAAAATCTGTGGGGGGTCCCCAAAAAAAGGGGGAACCCCACAAAAAAAGGGGGATCCCATAAAAGGGAGGGGTCCCCAAAATTTGGGGAAACCCAAGGAGGGGGGACCCCAAAAAAGGGGAGGGGCCCCCAAAAAAGGGGAGGGGTCCCCAAAAAAGGGGAGAGGTCCTGAAATAGGGCGAGGGTCCCCCAAAATCTGGGGGTCCCCCCAAAATCCGGGGATCCCCAAAAAAAGGGATTTCCCCTAAAAAGGGGATCCCCAAAAAGAGGGGGGGTCAACTACGGAGGGGAACCCCAAAAAATGACGGGGGGGGATCCCCAAAAAGGGGACGGGTCCCCCCAAAATCCCGGGGGTCATCAAAAAGAGGGGATCCCCAAAAAAGGGGTCTCTAAAAGGGGGGGGTCCCCAAAGAAAAGGGAGGGAATCCCAAGGAAGGGAACCCCAAAAATTGACGGGGGGGGTTCCCCAGAATCCAGGGGGTTCCCCAAGCAGGGGAGGGGTCCCCAATTAGGGGAGGGGTCCCCCCAAAATCCGGAGGTCGCCCCAAAATCTTGGGATCCCCAAAAAAAGGGATCCCCCCTAAAAAGGGGATCCCCAAAAAGAGGGGGGGGTCAACTACGGAGGGGAACCCCAAAAAATGAGAGGGGTGGGTCCCCCAAATAGGGGAGGGGTCCCCCCAAAATCCCGGGGATCATCAAAAAGAGGGGAGCCCCAAAAAAGGGGGGGGATCCCCAAAAAAGGGGGGGGGTCCCCAAAGAAACCAGAGGGAATCCCAAGGAGGGGAACCCCAAAAAATGACGGGGGGGGTTCCCCAGAATCCAGGGGGTTCCCCAAGCAGGGGAGGGGTCCCCAATGAGGGGAGGGATCCCCCCAATTCCGGGGGTCCCCCCAAAATCCGGAGGTCGCCCCAAAATCCGGGGATCCCCAAAAAAAGGGATCCCCCCTAAAAGGGGGTCCCCAAGAAAACGGGGGGGGTCCCCAAAAAAAGGGGGGTCACCTACGGAGGGGAACCCCAAAAAATGACCGGGGGGGATCCCCAAATAGGGGAGGGGTCCCCCCCAAAATCCCGGGGGTCATCAAAAAGAGGGGAACCCCAAAAAAGGGGGGGATCCCCAAAAAGGTGGGATCCCCAAAAAGGGGGGGGTCCCCAAAGGAAACGGAGGGAATCCCAAGGAAGGGAACCCCAAAAATTGACGGGGGGGTTCCCCAGAATCCAGGGGGGTCCCCAAGCAGGGGAGGGGTCCCCAATTAGGGGAGGGGTCCCCCCAAATCCGGGGGTCCCCCCAAATTTGGCTCCCGCAGTTCTGGTGCGGCGCGGCCCCGACGGGCGGGCGCAGCTGGTGCTGCTGGACCACGGCCTGTACGAGACCCTGAGCGAGAGGTGAGCGCCCCAAAACCCACAGGGGGGACCCCAAAACTCACGGGGGGACCCCGAAATTGGGGGGGCAAAAATTGACCCGGGGGGACCCCAAAAATCAGCGGGGGGAGCCCAAAAATGGCTCAAAACCAACGGGAGGAACCAAAATCTGGGGGGTGGGGGGGGGAGAAATCCTAAAATTGGGGGGAACCCCAAAATCACCGGGGGGACCCCAAAACTGCCCAAGGGGGACCCCGAAACTGACCCGGGCACCCCGAAAATGGGGGAGCAAAAACTGCCCCGGGGGACCCCAAAATCGGCACCAAACCGCCGGGAGAACCCAAAATCGGGGGGGGGATCCTAAAGTTGGGGGGAGCCCAAAATCACCGGGGGGACCCCAAAACTGACCCAGGGGGACCCCCAAACTCACAGGGGGACCCCAAAACTGATCCGGGCACCCCAAAAATGGGGGCAGCCGAAACTGTCCCGGGGGAGCCCAAAAATGGCTCAAAACCAGCGGGGGGACCCAAAATCAGGGGGGGGATCCTAAAGTTGGGGGGAGCCCAAAAATCACCGGGGGGACCCCAAAATTGCCCAAGGGGGACCCCGAAACTGACCCGGGCACCCCGAAAATGGGGGGGACCCCAAAATCACCGGGGGGACCCCAAAAATGGCCCAGGGGGAGCCAAAAATTGGCTCAAAACCAACGGGAGGAACCAAAATTTGGGGGGGGGAACTTAAAGTTGGGGGGAGCCCCAAAATGACCGGGGGGACCCCAAAATTGCCCAGGGTGGACCCCGAAACTCACAGGGGCACCCCGAAAATGGGGGAGGGGAAACTGACCCGGGGGGACCCCAAAAATCAGCGGGGGGACCCCAAAAATGGCTCAAAACCAACGGGAGGAACCAAAATCTGGGGGGGGATCTTAAAGTTGGGGGGAGCCCCAAAATGACCGGGGGGACCCCAAAACCGCCCCGGGGGCCCCGAAACCCAGAGGGGGACCCCGAAAATGGGGGAGCCCAAAATTTCTGAGGGAACCCCAAAAATCAGCGGGGGAGCCCCAAAAATGGCTCAAAACCACTGGGAGGAACCAAAAATTCGGGGGGGGGGGGAATCTTAAGGTTGGGGGGAGCCCCAAAATCACTGGGGGGATCCCAAAACTGCCCAAGGGAGCCCAAACCTGGGGGGGGACCCCAAAATTCCCGAGGGAACCCCAAAATCACCCGGGGGACCCCAAAACTGCCCCGGTGGGAGCCCAAAAATGGCTCAAAACCAACGGGAGGAACCAAAATTTCGGGGGGGGATCTTAAAGTTGGGGGGAGCCCTAAATCACAGGGGGGACCCCAAAACCGCCCCGGGGGGACCCCGAAACTCACAGGGGGACCCCGAAAATGGGGGGGCAAAAACTGACCCGGGGGACCCCAAAAATGATCGGGGGGACCCCAAAAATGGCTCAAAACCAACGGGAGGACCCAAAAAATGGGGGGGGATCCCAAAATTGGGGGGAACCCCAAAACTGACCCAGGGGGGACCCCAAAACTGACTCGGGGGAACCCCAAAACTGACCCGGGCACCCCGAAAATGGGGGAGGGGAAACTGCCCCGGGGGGACCCCAAAAATGGCTCAAAACCAGCGGGGGGAGCCAAAATTTGGGGGGGGATCCTAAAGTTGGGGGGAGCCCCAAATCACCGGTGGGACCCCAAAACTGCCCCGGGGGGACCCCGAAACCCAGAGTGGGACCCCAAACCTGACCCGGGCACCCCAAAAATGGGGGAGCCCCAAACTGCCCCGGGGGACCCCAAAATCGGCCCCAAACCGCCGGGAGAACCCAAAATCAGGGGGGGGATCCTAAAGTTGGGGGGAGCCCCAAAATCACCGGGGGGACCCCAAAACTGCCCAAGGGGGACCCCGAAACCCCCAAGGGAACCCCAAACCTGGGGGGGGACCCCAAAATTTCCGAGGGAACCCCAAAATCAGCGGGGGGACCCCAAAACCGGGGATGTGACCCCCCCCCCCCCAAAATCCGGTGGGAAATCCCAAAACTGGAGGGGAACCCCAAAATCCCCAGAGGACTCCAAACTGGGGGGGACCCCAAAATCCCCGGGGGGACCCCAAAATCCTCAGGGGAACCCCAAAACCAGGAAGAAAAATCCCAAAAAATCCCTTTGGGGGGGGGGACCCCAAAATTTCCAGGGGAAAAAAATCCCAAAACTGGGGGAGGGGGAAATCCTAAAATTGGGAGGGACCCCAAAATCTCAAGGGGGGACCCCAAAATTTGGGGGTGTCAGCTCAAAAATCATGGGGAGAACCCCAAAATTTCTCAGGGAACCTCAAAATCACCGGGGGGGAAAAAAATCCCTAAAATCAGGGAAGGAGTCACAAAATTCGGGGGGATCCCTAAATCTGGGGGGGTTCCAAAATCTGGGGGGGTTCCCAAATCTGGGGGGGGTCCCCAAATTCCGGAGGGGGACCCCAGAAGCCCCGGGGGGACCCCAAAATCGCGTCCCCTCCCCTCTGCAGGGACCGGGTGTCGCTGTGCGGGCTCTGGAGAGCGATCGTGATGCGGGACCCGCGACGGGATGAGGGACAGGGCGGCCGAACTCGGGGTGCAGGGTGAGAGACACCCCAAAAACTGACCCTAAAATAGCCCTGAGGGACCCCAAAATATCCCTGAGGGACAGGGCGGCCGAACTCGGGGTGCAGGGTAAGGGACACCCCAAAAACTGACCCTGAATAACCCCAAAATCACCCCAAAATCACCCTGAGGGACAGGGCGGCCGAACTCGGGGTGCAGGGTAAGGGGGAACCCCAAAACTGACCCTAAAAACCCCAAAATATCCCTGAGGGACCCCAAAATATCCCTGAGGGACAGGGCGGCCGAACTCGGGGTGCAGGGTGAGAGACACCCCAAAAACTGACCCTAAATAACCCCTAAATAACCCCAAAATCACCCTGAGGGACAGGGCGGCTGAACTCGGGGTGCAGGGTAAGGGGGGACCCCAAAACTGAACTCAAATAACCCCAAAATAGCCCTGAGGGACTCCAAAATGTGACCCCAAAAAGCCCCAAAATAGCCCCAAAAATGGGACCCCCAAATCTGGGGGTGCAGGGTGAGACACCCCAAAACTGACCCCAAAATAGCCCTGAGGGACCCCAAAATAGCCCTGAGGGACAGGGCGGCCGAACTCGGGGTGCAGGGTAAGGGACACCCCAAAATTGACCCCAAATAACCCCAAAATAGCCCCAAAAATGGGACCCCAAAATCACCCTGAGGGACCCCAAAATGGGACCCCAAAAAGCCCCAAAATAGCCCCAAAAATGGGACCCCCCAAATCTGGGGGTGCAGGGAAAAAGGGACCCCAAAAATGGACCTCAAATATCCCCTAAATAGCCCCAAAAAGGGACCCCAAAATCACCCTGAGGGACAGGGGGGGCAAACTCGGGGTGCAGGGTGAGAGACACCCCAAAAATGACACCCTAAAAACCCAAAAATAGCCCTGAGGGACCCCAAAATCACCCTGAGGGACAGGGCGGCCGAACTCAGGGTGCAGGGTAAGGGGGACCCCAAAAAGAACACCCTAAAAACCCCAAAATAACCCCAAAAATCACCCTGAGGGACAGGGCGGCCGAACTCGGGGTGCAGGGTGAGACACCCCAAAAAGAACACCCTAAAAACCCCAAAATAACCCTGAGGGACCCCAAAATCGCTCTGAGGGACAGGGCGGCTGAACTCGGGGTGCAGGGTAAGGGGGACCCCAAAACTGACCCCAAAATAGCCCTGAGGGACCCCAAAATCACCCTGAGGGACAGGGCGGCCGAACTCGGGGTGCAGGGTAAGGGGGACCCCAAAAATAACACCCTAAAAACCCCAAAATAACCCCAAAAAGGAACCCCAAAATCTGGGGATGCAGGGAAAAAGGGACCCCAAAACTGACCCCAAATAACCCCAAAATAGCCCCAAAAAGGGACCCCAAAATGGGACCCCAAAATTTGGGGGTGCAGCGGAAAAGGGACCCCAAAAATGACACCCTAAAAACCCCAAAATAACCCCAAAATATCCCTGAGGGACAGGGCGGCCGAACTCGGGGTGCAGGGTAAGGGACACCCCAAAAATAACACCCTAAAAACCCCCAAAATCACCCCAAAATCACCCTGAGGGACAGGGCGGCCGAACTCGGGGTGCAGGGTGAGAGACACCCCAAAAATGACACCCTAAAAACCCCAAAATCACCCCAAAATCACCCTGAGGGACAGGGCGGCCGAACTCGGGGTGCAGGGTGAGAGACACCCCAAAAATGACACCCTAAAAACCCCAAAATCACCCCAAAATCACCCTGAGGGACAGGGCGGCCGAACTCGGGGTGCAGGGTAAGGGGGAACCCCAAAACTGACCCCAAAATAGCCCTGAGGGACCCCAAAATATCCCTGAGGGACAGGGCGGCCGAACTCGGGGTGCAGGGTAAGGGGGACCCCAAAAATGACACCCTAAAAACCCCAAAATAACCCCAAAAAGGGACCCCAAAATCTGGGGATGCAGGGAAAAAGGGACCCCAAAACTGACCCCAAATATCCCCTAAATAGCCCCAAACAAGGGACCCCAAAATGGGACCCCAAAATTTGGGGGTGCAGCGGAAAAGGGACCCCAAAAATGACACCCTAAAAACCCCAAAATAACCCCAAAATCACCCTGAGGGACAGGGCGGCTGAACTCGGGGTGCAGGGTAAGGGGGACCCCAAAACTGACCCCAAAATAGCCCTGAGGGACCCCAAAAAGGGACCCCAAAATTTGGGGGGGCAGGGAAAAAGGCACCCCAAAACTGACCCAAAATAGCCCCAAAAAGGGACCCCAAAATCTGGGGGTGCAGGGTAAGGGGCACCCCAAAAATGACACCCTAAAAACCCCAAAATCACCCCAAAATCACCCTGAGGGACAGGGCGGCTGAACTCAGGGTGCAGGGTAAGGGGGGACCCCAAAACTGAACTCAAATAA
>NC_140028.1:945802-1099202 GCF_963513975.1 Fringilla coelebs | reverse complement strand
GTTCCCTCAGACTACCTGCTCTTCTCAGAGATGCTGATGCAGCTCTGGGGTTACCTGGGATCACCTGGGTTCACCTGGGGTCACCTGGGGGTCACCTGGGACATCTCGCGTTACCTGGGGTCACCTGGGCACACCTGGGATCACCTGGGGGTTCTGGGGTTACCTGGGGGTTCTGAGGGTCACCTGGAGCTCACCTGGAGCTCACCTGTGGTCACCTAGGCACACCTGGGATCACCTGGGGGTTCTGAGGATCACCTGGGGTCACCTGGAGCTCACCTGTGCCTCACCTGTCCCCCCAGACTACCTGCTCCTCTCAGAGATGCTGATGCACCTCTGGGATTACCTGGGCACACCTGGGATCACCTGGGGGTTCTGAGGATCACCTGGGGTCACCTGGGGTCACCTGGAGCTCACCTGTGCCTTACCTGTCCCCCCAGACTACCTGCTCTTCTCGGAGATGCTGATGCACCTCTGGGGTTACCTGGGGGTACCTGGGGTACACCTGGGGGTTCTGATGATCACCTGGAGCTCACCTGTATCTCACCTGCGCCTCACCTGTCCCCCCAGACTACCTGCTCCTCTCAGAGATGCTGATGCAGCTTTGGGGTTACCTGGGGGTACCTGGGCACACCTGGGATCACCTGGGGTCACCTGGGGGTTCTGAGGGTCACCTGAGGGTCACCTGGAGCTCACCTGGAGCTCACCTGTGCCTCACCTGTCCCCCCAGACTACCTGCTCTTCTCGGAGATGCTGCTGCAGCGCCCCCTGGGCCGCGACTCGCGCCTGCTGGGCCCGCCCGGCTCTCACCTGGGCGCTCACCTGGAGCCGGCCGGGGCTCACCTGCGGGGCGCACCCGAGGGTCACCTGAGCGCCGAGGAGCGGGAGTACATGCAGAGCATGGCGGCGCGGCGCTTCCCGCACATCGTGCAGGTGCTGCGGGCGCTGCCCCGCCCCATGCTGCTCGTCTTCCGCAACATCAACACCGTCCGCAGCGTGCACGGCGCGCTGGGCGCACCTGCGGACAGGTACGGCATCATGGCCCGCAGGTGAGAGCTCAGGGTGTGTGCTCAGGTGTGCCCAGGTGTGCCCAGGTGTGTCTGTGTGTCTGTATGTGTGTGCTCAGGTGTGCCCAGGTGTGCCCAGGTGAGCGCTGCTCGTCTTCCGCAACATCAACACCGTCCGCAGCGTGCACGGCGCGCTGGGCGCACCTGCGGACAGGTACGGCATCATGGCCCGCAGGTGAGAGCTCAGGTGTGTCTGTGTGTGTGTATGTGTGTGTGACAGGTGTGCTCAGGTGTGCCCAGGTGTGCCCAGGTGTGTCTGTATGTCTGTATGTGTGTGTGACAGGTGTGCCCAGGTGTGCTCAGGTGTGCCCAGGTGAGCGCTGCTCGTCTTCCGCAACATCAACACCGTCCGCAGCGTGCACGGCGCGCTGGGCGCACCTGCGGACAGGTACGGCATCATGGCCCGCAGGTGAGAGCCCAGCTGTGTCTGTGTGTGTGTATGTGTGTGTGACAGGTGTGCTCAGGTGTGCCCAGGTGTGTCTGTGTCTGTATGGCAGGTGTGTGTGTGCTCAGGTGTGTCTGTGTGTGTGTATGTGTGTGTGACAGGTGTGCTCAGGTGTGCCCAGGTGTGCTCAGGTGTGTCTGTGTGTCTGTATGTGTGTGTGACAGGTGTGTTCAGGTGTGCCCAGGTGTGCCCAGGTGAGCGCTGCTCGTCTTCCGCAACATCAACACCGTCCGCAGCGTGCACGGCGCGCTGGGCGCACCTGCGGACAGGTACGGCATCATGGCCCGCAGGTGAGACACCGCTGGGGGAGCTCAGGTGTGTCTGTGTGTGTGTATGTGTGTGTGACAGGTGTGCCCAGGTGTGTCTGTGTCTATATGTGTCTGACAGGTGTGTCCAGGTGTGCTCAGGTGTGTCTGTGTGTGTGACAGGTGTGCTCAGGTGTGCCCAGGTGTGCTCAGGTGTGTCTGTGTGTCTGTGTGTCTGTATATATGTGTGTGACAGGTGTGCCCAGGTGTGCTCAGGTGTGTCTGTGTGTGTGTGTGTGACACGTGTGCCCAGGTGTGTCTGTGTGTCTGTGTGTCTGTATGTGTGTGTGACAGGTGTGCCCAGGTGTGCCCGGGTGTGCCCAGGTGTGTCTGTGTGTCTGTATGTGTGTGTGACAGGTGTGCTCAGGTGTGCTCAGGTGTGCCCAGATGTGTCTGTCTGTATGTGTGTGACAGGTGTGCTCAGGTGTGCCCAGGTGTGTCTGTGTGTGTGTGACAGGTGTGCCCAGGTGTGCCCAGGTGTGCCCAGGTGTGTCTGTGTGTCTGTATATGTGTGTGACAGGTATGTTCAGGTGTGCCCAGGTGTGTGCAGGTGTGTCTGTGTGTCTGTATGTGTGTGCCCAGGTGTGCCCAGGTGTGTTTGTGTGTGTGTATATGTGTGTGACAGGTGTGCCCAGGTGTGCCCAGGTGTGTCTGTGTGTGTCTGTATGTGTGTGTGACAGGTGTGCCCAGGTGTGTCTGTGTGTCTGTGTGTGTGACAGGTGTTTCCAGGTGTGCTCAGGTGTGTCTGTGTGTCTGTATATGTGTGTGACAGGTGTGCCCAGGTGTGCCCAGGTGTGTCTGTGTGTCTGTATATGTGTGTGACAGGTGTGCCCAGGTGTGCCCAGGTGTGCCCAGGTGTGTCTGTGTGTCTGTATGTGTGTGTGACAGGTGTGCCCAGGTGTGCCCAGGTGTGTCTGTGTGTCTGTATGTGTGTGACAGGTGTGCCCAGGTGTGCCCAGGTGAGCGCTGCTCGTCTTCCGCAACATCAACACCGTCCGCAGCGTGCACGGCGCGCTGGGCGCACCTGCGGACAGGTACGGCATCATGGCCCGCAGGTGAGAGCCCAGCTGTGTCTGTGTGTGTGTATGTGTGTGTGACAGGTGTGCTCAGGTGTGTCTGTGTGTCTGTATATGTGTGTGACAGGTGAGCTCAGGTGTGCCCAGGTGTGTCTATGTGTCTGTATGTGTGTGTGACAGGTGTGCCCAGGTGTGCCCAGGTGTGTCTGTGTGTGTGTGTATGTGTGTGTGACAGGTGTGCCCAGGTGTGCCCAGGTGTGCCCAGGTGTGCCCAGGTGTGTTTGTGTGTATGTGTGTGACAGGTGTGCCCAGGTGTGCCCAGGTGTGTCTGTGTGTCTGTATCTATGTGACAGGTGTGCCCAGGTGTGCCCAGGTGTGCTCAGGTGTGCTCAGGTGTGCTCAGGTGTGCCCAAGTGTGTCTGTGTGTCTGTATGTGTGTGTGACAGGTGTGCTCAGGTGTGCCCAGGTGTGTCTGTGTGTCGGTATGTGTGTGACAGGTGTGCTCAGGTGTGCCCAGGTGTGTCTGTGTCTGTATGGCAGGTGTGTGTGTGCTCAGGTGTGTCTGTGTGTCGGTATGTGTGTGTGACAGGTGTGCCCAGGTGTGCCCAGGTGAGCGCTGCTCGTCTTCCGCAACATCAACACCGTCCGCAGCGTGCACGGCGCGCTGGGCGCACCTGCGGACAGGTACGGCATCATGGCCCGCAGGTGAGAGCTCAGGGTGTGCCCAGGTGTGCTCAGGTGTGCCCAGGTGTGCCCAGGTGTGTCTGTGTGTGTGTATGTGTGTGTGACAGGTGTGCCCAGGTGTGCTCAGGTGTGTCTGTGTGTCTGTATATGTGTGTGACAGGTGTGCCCAGGTGTGCTCAGGTGTGTCTGTGTGTCTGTATATGTGTGTGCCCAGGTGTGCCCAGGTGTGCCCAGGTGTGCTCAGGTGTGCCTGTGTGTCTGTATGTGTGTGTGACAGGTGTGCCCAGGTGTGCCCAGGTGTGCTCAGGTGTGTCTGTGTGTCTGTATATGTGTGTGCCCAGGTGTGCCCAGGTGTGCTCAGGTGTGCTCAGGTGCACCCAGGTGTGCCCAGGTGTGTCTGTGTGTCTGTGTGTGTGTGTGACAGGTGTGCTCAGGTGTGCTCAGGTGTGTCTCAGGTGTGCCCAGGTAAGCTCAGGTATGCCTGGGGCTGCCTAGGTGAGCTCAGGTGAGCTCTGGGGGGTGTTGGGGGGTGCTGGGGCACCCAGGTGAGCTCAGGTGAGCTCAGGTGAGCCCCGGGGGCGTGTTGGGCACCCAGGTGTGCTCAGGTGTGCCCAGGTGAGCTCAGGTGAGCTCTGGGGGATGCTGGGCACCCAGGTGAGCTCAGGTGAGCTCAGGTGAGCCCCGGAGGCGTGTTGGGCACACCTGAGCAGGTGAGCTCAGGTGAGCCTGGGGCTGCCCAGGTGAGCTCAGGTGAGCTCTGGGGGGTGTTGGGAGGTGTTGGGTACCTAGGTGAGTTCAGGTGTGCCCGGGTGAGCTCAGGTGAGCTCTGGGAGATGTTGGGGCACCCAGGTGAGCCCAGGTGAGCCCAGGTGAGCCCGGGGCTGCCCAGGTGAGCCCAGGTGAGCCCGGGGCTGCCCAGGTGATCCCAGGTGAGCTCAGGTGAGCTCTGGGGGATGTTGGGGCACCCAGGTGAGCCCAGGTGTGCCCAGGTGAGCTCAGGTGAGCTCTGGGGTGTGTTGGGGGGTGGGGGGGCACCCAGGTGAGCTCAGGTGAGCTCAGGTGAGCTCTGGGGGATGTTGGGCACCCAGGTGAGCTCAGGTGAGCTCAGGTGAGCCCGGGGCTGCCCAGGTGAGCCCAGGTGAGCTCAGGTGAGCTCTGGGGTGTGTTGGGGGGTGGGGGGGCACCCAGGTGAGCTCAGGTGAGCTCAGGTGAGCCCAGGTGGGCCCAGCTGGGCCCAGGTGAGCTCTGGGGGGTGTTGGGGGGTGTTGGGCACCCAGGTGAGCTCAGGTGAGCTCAGGTGGGCCCAGGTGAGCCCAGGTGAGCCCAGGTGAGCCCCTCTGACCGCGCCCCTCCCCCGCAGCGCCGTGCGCAGCTGGAGCCGCCTCCGGGGGGGTCCCGGGGGGTCCCTGAGGCAGCGGCTGCACCTGGGCTGGGAGAGCCTCAAGTTCGAGCTGGCCCTCAGGTGAGGGGGAGGGGCTCAGGTGGGGGGGAGGGGCACGGGGGAGGGGGAGGGGCACGGGGGAGGGGGAGGGGCACGGGGGGAGGGGCTCAGGTGAGGGGGAGGGGCTCAGGTGGGGGGGAGGGGAGGGGCTCAGGTGAGGGGGAGGGGCTCAGGTGGGGGGGAGGGGCTCAGGTGGGGGGGAGGGGCTCAGGTGAGGGGGAGGGGCTCAGGTGGGGGGGGAGGGGCTCAGGTGGGGGGGAGGGGCTCAGGTGGAGGGGAGGGGCTCAGGTGAGGGGGGAGGGGCACGGGGGGAGGGGCTCAGGGGAGAGGGGAGGGGCTCAGGTGGGGGGAGGGGCTCAGGTGGGAGGGGCTCAGGTGGGGGGGAGGGGCACGGGGGGAGGGGCTCAGGTGCGGGGGAGGGGCTCAGGTGGGGGGGAGGGGCTCAGGTGGAGGGGAGGGGCTCAGGTGAGGGGGGAGGGGCTCAGGTGAGGGGGGAGGGGCTCCGGTGAGGGGGAGGGGCTCAGGTGGAGGGGAGGGGCTCAGGTGAGGGGGAGGGGCTCAGGTGAGGGGCTCAGGTGGGGGGAGGGGCTCAGGTGAGGGGGAGGGGCTCAGGTGAGGGGCATGGCGGGAGGGGCACGGGGGGAGGGGCACGGGGGAGGGGCTCAGGTGAGGGGGAGGGGCACGGGGGAGGGGCTCAGGTGAGGGGGAGGGGCACGGGGGGCAGGGGCTCAGGTGTGTTATGGGAAGGAGCTCAGGTGTGTTTGGGGTGCCCAGGTGGGGGGAGGGGCTCAGGTGTGTTTGGGGGAGGGGCTCAGGTGGGAGGGGAAGGGGTTGAAGTGTGTGGGGGAGGGGCTGAGGTGGGGGGAGGGGCTCAGGTGTGTTATGGGAAGGGGCTCAGGTGTGTTTGGGGGTGCCCAGGTGGGGGAGGGGCTCAGGTGGGAGGGGAAAGGGCTCAGGTGTGGGGGAGGGGCTCAGGTGTGTGTGGGGCTCAGGTGTGGGGGAGGGGCTCAGGTGAGGGGGACTCAGGTATTTGGGGGGGTCCAGGTGTGGGGAAGAGGTTCAGGTGTGGGAGGAGGGCTCAGGTGTGGCGTGTGTGTGTGTGTGTGACCCCCCCCCCAGGTGTGTCTGACCCCCAGGTGACCCCACCTGTCCCCCCAGGTGTGCATGACCCCCCCCAGGTGACCCCACTTGTCCCCCCAGGTGTGTGTGACCCCCCCCAGGTGTATCTGACCCCCCCAGGTGTGTGTGACCCCCCCAGGTGACCCCACCTGTCACCCCAGGTGTGTGTGACCCCCAGGTGTGTGTGACCCCCCAGGTGTGTGTGACCCCCAGGTGACCCCACCTGTCCCCCCAGGTGACCCCACCTGTCACCCCAGGTGTGTGTGACCCCCAGGTGTATCTGACCCCCCCAGGTGTGTGTGACCCCCAGGTGACCCCACCTGTCCCCCCAGGTGACCCCACCTGTCCCCCCAGGTGTGTGTGACCCCCAGGTGTGTGTGACCCCCCCAGGTGTGTGTGACCCCCAGGTGACCCCACCTGTCCCCCCAGGTGTGTGTGACCCCCCCAGGTGTGTGTGACCCCCCCAGATGTGTGTGACCCCCAGGTGACCCCACCTGTCCCCCCAGGTGTGTGTGACCCCCCCAGGTGTGTGTGACCCCCCCAGGTGTGTGTGACCCCCCCCAGGTGACCCCACCTGTCCCCCCAGGTGTGTGTGACCCCCCCAGGTGTGTGTGACCCCCCCAGGTGTGTGTGACCCCCCCCAGGTGACCCCACCTGTCCCCCCAGGTGTTTGTAACCCCCCCAGGTGTGTCTGACCCCCCCCGGTGTGTGTGACCCCCCCAGGTGTGTCTGACCCCCAGGTGACCCCACCTGTCCCCCCAGGTGTGTGTGACCCCCCCAGGTGTGTGTGACCCCCCCAGGTGTGTCTGACCCCCCCAGGTGTGTGTGACCCCCAGGTGACCCCACCTGTCCCCCCAGGTGTGTGTGACCCCCAGGTGTGTGTGACCCCTCCCAGGTGACCCCACCTGTCCCCCCAGGTGTGTGTGACCCCAAGGTGTGTGTGACCCCCCCAGGTGTGTCTGACCCCCCCAGGTGACCCCACCTGTCCCCCCAGGTGTGTCTGACCCCCCCCGGTGTGTCTGACCCCCCCAGGTGTGTGTGACCCCCAGGTGACCCCACCTGTCCCCCCAGGTGTTTGTAACCCCCCCAGGTGTGTGTGACCCCCCCCCAGGTGTGTGTCTGACCCCCCCAGGTGACCCCACCTGTCCCCCCAGGTGACCCCACCTGTCCCCCCAGGTGTGTGTGTGTGACCCCCCCAGGTGTGTGTGACCCCCAGGTGACCCCACCTGTCCCCCAGGTGACCCCACCTGTCCCCGCAGGTTGGAGTGGCTCCGGTTCCGGGTGGCGGCGGCTGCGCTGCGGCTGCTGAGCCGCTGGGGGGCGCTGCCGCTGGGGGAGCACCTGCAGCACCTGCTGCGCGCCTGAGGGGGGCGCCAGAGACCCAAACTGCCCAAAAACCCCGAAACAGCCCCAAAAACCGGCCCGGAGCGCGGGGAGGATCCCGAACACCGGCTGGGAACACTGAAAATACCCCAAAAACTGGCTGGGAACACCCCAAAATAGCACGAAATCGGCTGGGAACATCCAAAATACCCCAAAAAATCAGCTGGGAACATCCCAAAATAGCACTAAATCGGCTGGGAACTCCTGAAAAATACCACAAAAATCGGCTGGGAACGCCTGAAATACCCAAAAATCCGGCTGGGAACACCCGAAATACCCCAAAAACCGGCTGAGAACACCTGAAAAATACCCCCAAAATGGGCTGAGAACACCCGAAATACCCCCAAAATCGGCTGGGAACACCCCAAAAACCGGCTGGGAACACTGAAAATACCCCAAAAACCGGCTGGGAACACCCCAAAATAGCACGAAATCGGCTGGGAATATCCAAAATACTGCAAAACCGGCTGGGAACACCCAAAATACCCCAAACACCAGCTGGGAACACCCGAAAATACCCCAAAAATTGGCTGGGAACACCTGAAATACCCCAAAAATCGGCTGAGAACACCTGAAATACCCCAAAAACCGGCTAGGAACACCCCAAAAATCGGCTGGGAGCACCCGAAATACCCCAAAATCGGCTGGGAACACCCGAAAATACCTCAAAACCGGCTGGGAACATCCAAAATACCCCAAAAATCGGCTGGGAACACCCGAAATACCCCAAAAACCGGCTGGGAACATCCAAAATACCCCAAAAATCGGCTGGGAACACCCCAAAAATCGGCTGAGAACACCCGAAAATACCCCAAAAACCGGCTGGGAACTCCTGAAAAGTACCACAAAAATGGGCTGAGAACACCCAAAATACCCCAAAAATGGGCTGAGAACACCCCAAAAACCAGTTGGGAACACCTGAAATACCCCCAAAAATCGGCTGGGAACACCCCAAATACATAAAAATGGGCTGAGAACATCAAAAATATCCCCAAAATCGGCTGGTAACACCCGAAATAGCACAAAATCGGCTGGGAACACCAAAAATACCCCAAAAACCGGCTGGAAACACCCCAAAATAGCACGAAAAACTGCTGGAAACGCCTGAAAATACCCCAAATATCAGCTGGGAACACCTAAAATACCCCAAATATCGGCTGGGAACATCCAAAATAGCATGAAATCGGCTGGGAACACCGAAAATACCCCAAATATCAGCTGGGAACACCCGAAATACCCCCAAAACCAGCTGGGAGCGCCTGAGAAATACCCCCAAAATCAGATGGAAACACCCAAAATACCCCAAAAAACGGTTGGGAACATCCAAAATACCGCAAAATCGGCTGGAAACGCCTGAAAATACCCCAAAAATCGGCTGGGAATGCTGAAAACACCTAAAAAATGGGCTGGGAACACCCAAAATCCCCCAAAAATGGGCTGGAAACGCCTGAGAAGACCTGAAAAACAACGGCAAATACCTGAAAATACCCGAAAAATTGGATGGAAACACCCAAAAATCCCCCCAAACCGGTGGAGAACACTCAAAAATACCCCAAAATCGGCTGGAAATACCTGAAAATACCCCAAAATGGACTGGGAACACCCAAAAATCAGCTGGGAGCACCCAAAATACCCCAAAAATGGGCTGGGAACACCTGAAAAACAACCAGAAACAGCCAAAGGCACCAAAAATGCCCCAAAAACCGGCTGGGAACACCCAGAAGACCCCAAAAATTGGCTGGGAATGCTGAAAATATCCTCAAACCCAGATGGAACAGCTGGAAATGCCCCAAAAATGGGCTGGGAACACCTGGGAACATCTGGAAAACAACCACGAACACCCAAAAGCAACAAAAATTACCCCAAACCACCCCAAAAATCTGCTGGGAACAACTGAAAACAGCCCAAAAATCCGATGGGTACACCCAAAATATCCCAGACATCAGCTAGGAACTCCCAAAATACCCCAAAACCCGGCCAGGAACACCTGAGAACATCTGAAAAACAACTGGAAACATCAAAATCACCACAAAACACCTCAAAAACTGGCTGGGAACACCCAAAAATACCCCCAAAACCACCTGGGAATGCTAAAAATGCCCCAAAAATCAGCTGGGAACACCCAAAAGACCCCAAAAATCGGCTGGGAATGCTGAAAATATCCCCAAACCCAGAAGGAAACACCTGGAAATGCCCCCAAAATCGGCTGGGAACACCTGAGAACACCTGAAAAAGAACCAGAAACACCCAAAAGCACCAGAAATTACCCCCAAATTGGCTGGAAACACCTGAAAATACCCCAAAAATGGGCTGGGAACACCTGAGAACGCCTGAAAAAGAACCAGAAACACCCAAACCACCTGAAAACACCAAAAAAACCTGGCCAGGAACACCCAAAATACCCCAAAAACCGCTGGGAAGACCTGAAAAATACCCCAAAATCAGCTGGAGATACCTGGGAACACCTGAGAAACAATCAGAAACAGCCAAAACCACCAAAAAATAACCCAAAACCAGCCAGGAACACCTGAAAAGAGCCCAAAAGCAGCTGGGAACACCCAAAATATCCCAAAAATCAGCTGGGAACACCAAAAACCACCTGAAAACGGCTGAAAAACGGCCAAAAGCAGCTGGAAACACCTGGAAAAAGAGCCAAAAATACCCCAAAACCAGCCAGAAATGGTAAAAAACAGCTGGAAATACCCGAAAATCAGCAAAAAACAGCTGGGAACACCCAAAATGCCCCCAAAAAGGAGAAAAATGCAGCCAAAACCAGCAGGAAAAACGTCTGAAAACCACAAAAAATACCTGAAAAGCTGCTGGAAACACCCGAAATTCCCCTCAAAACAGCTGGAAATGCTAAAAATCAGCTGGGAACAGCTGGGAACAGCCAAAATGCCCCAAAAAACAGCTGGAAACACCAAAAAACACCTGAAAACTTCTGAAAAGCAGCTGGAAACGCCCAAAAGAACCAAAAATAGCCCCAAAGCAGCCAGGACCGGTAAAAAGCAGCTGGAAATACCTGAAAAACAATGAAAAAAGCCCAAAATAGCCCAAAATAGCCCAAAATTCAGGCAAAAACAGCAGAAGAAATCTGAAACCCGCCCCAAAAACCAGCTGGGAACACCTGAAAAACAACAAAAATCAGCTGGGAACACCCAAAATACCCCAAAATCCAGCTGGGAACACCCAAAATGCTCCAAAAATCTGCTGGGAACACCCAAAATGTCCCCAAAATCGGCTTGGAACACCCAAAAATTGCCCCAAAATCCAGCTGGGAACACCCAAAATGCCACAAAAATGGGCTGGGAACACCTAAAATACCCCAAAATGCAGCTGGGAAAACCCAAAATGTCCCCCGAATCAGCTGGGAACACCTAAAATGCCCCAAAAATCTGCAGGGAACACCCAAAATGCCCCAAAATCCGGCTGGGAACACCCAAAAATGTCCCCAAAAATCTGCTGGGAACACCCAAAATGTCCCCAAAATCGGCTTGGAACACCCAAAATACCCCAAAAATCTGCTGGGAACACCCAAAATCCAGCTGGGAACACCCAAAATGCCACAAAAACCGACTGGGAACACCCAAAATGTCCCAAAAATCAGCTGGGAACACCCAAAAATTGCCCCAAATCCCCCAAAAAGAAGCGAAATTGAGCCGAAAACACCGGAAAAAAATTCTGAAAACCACAAAAAAAAAACCACCTGGAAAAGCAGAAAGCCACAAAACACCCAAAACTCAGGAAAAGGAAAGAAAAAAAATTCCCAAACCCGAGTGAAAACCACCCAAAAAAAAATCCAGCCGGAAAAGAAAAATCCAGCCCCAAAAATACCTGAAAAAAAACCCAAAATCGCCCCCAAAACCCCCCAAAATCGCCCCCAAAATCCCAAAAATTGCCCCCAAAACCCCCAAGAATCTCCCCAAAAATACCAAAAATCCCAAAACCCCCTCCCCAAAATTCACTGTGAACAACCCCAAGGCACTGTGAACCCCAAAATCCCCCAAAATTCCCCCAAATTCCCCCAAATTTCCCCAAAATTCCCCAAATTTCCCTAAAATTCCCCAAATTTCCCTAAAATTCCCCCAAATTTCCCTAAAATTCCCCCAAATCCCCCAAATTCCCCCAAATAAACCCCAAAACCGGAGTTGAAAATTGTGTTTTATTACAAACGAGGATTTGGGGGGGGGTGGGATTTTTTGGGGAAGTTTTTGGGAATTTTTTGGGTTTTTTAAATTTTTCGGGGGTTTTTGGGGGGGATTTGTAACAAAATTTGGGGAATGTGGGGGATTTTTGGGGTTTTTTGGGAATTTTTGGGGAATTTTTTTTGATTTTAGCAAATTCTTGTGGAATTTAAAAAAAATTTGGCGTTTTTTTTGGGATTTAAAAAAATTTTTGGTTGGATTTTTTTTGAGATTTTTTTTTTTTCTTCTTTTTGGGAATTTTTGGGGGGATTTTTTTGGGGATCTTGGGGAGATGTAAAAAAATTTGGGGGATTTTAGGGAATTTGTGGGGGTTTGTTTTATTTTGGGGGATTTTGGGGTTTTTTTTGGCTTTTTTTGGGATTTTTGGTGAGATTTTTTGGGATTTTTTTGGGGATTATTTTGAAATTTGGGGAATATTTGGGGGGATTTTTTTTTTTTGTTAATTTTGGGGAATTTTTGGGGGGATTTTTTTGGGGATCTTGGGGGGATGTAAAAAAATTTGGGGGATTTTTGGGAATTTATGGAGATTGATTTTTTTGGGGGGGATTTTGGGGTTTTTTGGGGGATTTTTGGTGAGATTTTTTTGGTTTTTTTGGGATTTTTTGGGGGATTTTTTGGGGATTTTTTTGGGGTTTTTTGGGGTTTTTTTGGATTTTTGGGGGGATTTTTTTTGAAATTTGGGGAATTTTGGGGGGGGATTTTTTGGGATTTTTGGGGGGATTTTGGGGCTTTTTGGGGGGATTTTTGCTGAGATTTTTTGGGGGAATTTTTTTGGGTTTTTTTGGGGGGAATTTTTTTTGAAATTTGGGGAATTTTTGGGGAGATTTTTTTGGGGTTTTTTGGGATTTTTTGGGGGATTTTTTGGGTTTTTTTGGGGGGGATTTTTTGGGGATTTTTTGGGGGTTTTTTTTTGATTTTTGGGGGGATTTTTTTTGAAATTTGGGGAATTTTTGGTGAGATTTTTTTGGGTTTTTTGGGATTTTTGGGGGGGATTTTTTGGGGATTTTTTTTTTATTTTTGGGGGGAATTTTTGGGGTTTTTTGGGGGGAATTTTTGGGGTTTTTTGGGGATTTTTGGGGGGATTTTTTTTGAAATTTGGGAATTTTGTGGGGGGGATTTTTTTGTTGTTAATTTTGGGGATTTTTTGGGGGGATTTCGGGGGGTTTTGGGTCCCTCAGAAGTGGGCGGTGACTCGGTCGATCTCCAGGAGGTCGTCCAGGATCTGTGGGGGAGGGGAGAGAGGTCAGAGCCTCACCTGTCCCAAACTCACCTGGCCCAAACTCACCTGGCCTAAACTCACCTGTCCAATCCTCACCTGGCCCCAAACTCACCTGGCCCAAACTCACCTGTCCAATCCTCACCTGGCCCAAACTCACCTGGCCCAAACTCACCTGTCTGGAACTCACCTGTCCAAATCTCACCTGTCCCAATCTCACCTGGCCCAAACTCACCTGGCCCAAACTCACCTGGCCCAAACTCACCTGTCCAAATCTCACCTGGCCCCAAACTCACCTGGCCCAAAATTTACCTAAAACTCACCTGGCCCAACCTCACCTGTCGAAACCTCACCTGTCCCATCCCAATCCTCACCTGTCCAGAACTCACCTGTCCAATCCTCACCTGGCCCCAAACTCACCTGGCGAAACCTCACCTGTCCAGAACTCACCTGTCCAAGCCTCACCTGCCCTGAACCTCACCTGTCCAAATCTCACCTGTCCCAAACTCACCTGTCCAATCCTCACCTGACCCCAAATTCACCTGGCCCAAACTCACCTGTCCAATCTTCACCTGGCCCAAACACCTGTCCCATCCTCACCTGTCCAGAACTCACCTGTCCAAATCTCACCTGTCCCAAACTCACCTGTCCAATCCTCACCTGGCCCCAAACTCACCTGGCCCAAAATTTACCTAAAACTCACCTGGCCCAACCTCACCTGTCGAAACCTCACCTGTCCCATCCCAAACCTCACCTGTCCAGAACTCACCTGTCCAATCCTCACCTGCCCTGAACCTCACCTGTCCCATCCTCACCTGTCCAAAACTCACCTGTCCCAAACTCACCTGGCCCAAACTCACCTGTCCAAGCCTCACCTGTCGAAACCTCACCTGTCCCATCCCAAACCTCGCCTGTCCAGAACTCACCTGTCCAATCCTCACCTGTCCAGAACTCACCTGTCCAAACCTCACCTGCCCTGAACCTCACCTGTCCCATCCTCACTTGTCCAAATCTCACCTGTCCCAAACTCACCTGTCCAATCCTCACCTGTCCCAAATTCACCTGGCCCAAACCTCACCTGTCCCCAAATTTACCTAAAACCCACCTGGCCCAACCTCACCTGTCGAAACCTCACCTGTCCCATCCCAAACCTCACCTGTCCAAACCTCATCTGCCCTGAACCTCACCTGCCCAAGCCTCACCTGGCCAAAACCTCACCTGTCCAATTCTTGTACATGTCCCACACCTGTCCAGCCCCACACCTGTCCTGTCCCAGCCCCACACCTGTCCTGTCCCAGCCCCACACCTGTCCTGTCCCAGCCCCACACCTGTCCTGTCCCACACCTGTCCCACACCTGTCCCAGGTGTGACTCACGATGTCAGGTGTGGTGCCGATCTTCTTGGCCAGCTCCCCCCTCTCCATGGCGCTCAGGTACAGGAACCTGCCCAGCCCCACACCTGCCCAGCCCCACACCTGTCCCAGCCCCACACCT
Source organism: Fringilla coelebs (assembly GCF_963513975.1). Lineage (NCBI taxonomy): Eukaryota > Metazoa > Chordata > Aves > Passeriformes > Fringillidae > Fringilla > Fringilla coelebs. The sequence continues at coordinate 1,084,831 of NC_140028.1, read as the reverse complement.
GTCCCACACCTGTCCCAGGTGTGACTCACGATGTCAGGTGTGGTGCCGATCTTCTTGGCCAGCTCCCCCCTCTCCATGGCGCTCAGGTACAGGAACCTGCCCAGCAGTTCCCCGTCCAGGACGTTGCGCACGGCGTTCTGCAGCAGGCGGCGCTCGGACTGCAGCAACCTGCACAGGTGGGACAGGTGAGACAGGTGAGGGACAGGGGCACAGGTGAGGGACAGGTGAGGGACAGGGGCACAGGTGAGGGACAGGGGGACAGGTGGGACAGGTGAGGGACAGGGGGACAGGTGAGGGACAGGGGGACAGGTGGGACAGGTGAGGGACAGGGGCACAGGTGAGGGACAGGGGGACAGGTGGGACAGGGGGACAGGTGAGGGACAGGGGGACAGGTGGGACAGGTGAGGGACAGGGGGACAGGTGAGGGACAGGTGAGGGACAGGGGCACAGGTGAGGGACAGGGGGACAGGTGGGACAGGGGGACAGGTGGGACAGGTGAGGGACAGGGGGACAGGTGAGGGACAGGGGGACAGGTGGGACAGGTGAGGGACAGGGGGACAGGTGAGGGACAGATGGGACAGGTGAGGGACAGATGGGACAGGTAAGGCAGGTGGGATGGATGAGGGACAGGTGAGGGATAGGGGAGGGACAGGTGAGACAGGTGAGGGACAGAGGGACAGGTGAGGGACAGGGGCACAGGTGAGGGACGGGGGGACAGGTGAGGGACAGGTGGGATGGATGAGGGACAGGTGAGGGATAGGGCAGGGACAGGTGAGACAGGTGAGACGGGAGGGACAGGTGAGGGATAGGGGAGGGACAGGGGAGGGACAGGTGAGACAGGTGAGACAGGTGAGACAGGGGGACAGGTGAGGGACAGGTGGGACAGGTGGGGGACAGGGGAGGGACAGGGGGACAGGTGACAGGTGGGACAGGTGATGGACAGGAGGACAGGTGAGGGACAGGGGGACAGGTGAGGGACAGATGAAACGGGTGAGATAGGACAGGTGGGACAGGTGAGACAGCTGAAGGAGAAGGGACAGGTGGAGGACAGGTAAGACAGGTGAGGGACAGGTGAGAGATAGGTGAGGGACAGGTGAAGGACAGGTGAGGGATAGGTGAGAGGTGAGGGACAGGTGAGAGATAGGTGAGACAGGTGAGACAGGTGAGGGACAGGTAAGACAGGTGAGGGATAGGTAAGACAGGTGTGAGGTGGGACAGGTGGGACAGGTGAAGGACAAGTGAGGGACGGATGAAGGACAGGTGAGGAACAAGTGTGGGACACAGCTGGGACAGGTGTGAGGGGAGGGAGAGGGGACAGGTGGGACAGGTGAGGAGCAGGTGAGACAGGTGGGACAGGTGAAGGAGAAATGAGGAATAGGAGTAGAATGGAGGAAGAACAAGTGGGACAGGAGACAGGTGAGGGGCAGGTGAGACAGGTGAGGGGAAGGTGAGACAGGTGAGACAGGTGAGACAGGTGAGAGGCAGGTGAGACAGGTGAGGGGAACGTGAGACAGGTGAGAGACAGGTGAGACAGGTGAGACAGGTGAGACAGGTGAGAGGCAGGTGAGACAGGTGATGGATGAAGGACAGGTGAAGGACCAGTGTGGGACACAGCTGGGACAGGTGAGGCAGATGGGACAGGTGAGATGGGAACAGGTGGCACAGGTGAGGCAGAAGGGACATTTGGGACAGGTGAGGGACAATGCTGGGATGGGTGAGACTGCGACAGGTGAGACAACGCTAGGACAGGTGTGCGGCAGGTGACGGCACCCAAATGCCTGGGGTGTGTACAGGTGTGTGTAGGTGAATGCCAGGTGTGCCCAGGTGTGCCCAGGTGTGCCCAGGTGTGCCCAGGTATGTCCAGGTGTGCCCAGGTGTATCCCAAGTGTGCCCAGGTGTGCCCCAGGTGTGCCCAGGTGTATCCCAGGTGTGCCGAGGTGTTTCCAGGTGTATCCCAGGTGTGCCCAGGTATGTCCAGGTGTGCCCAGGTGTATCCCAGGTGTGCCCAGGTGTGTCCCAAGTGTGCCCAGGTGTTTCCAGGTGTGCCCAGGTGTATCCCAGGTGTGCCCAGGTGTATCCCAGGTGTATCCCAGGTGTGCCCAGGTGTGCCCAGGTGTATCCCAGGTGTACCCCAGGTGTACCCAGGTGTACCCAGGCATACCCCAGGTGTGCCCAGGTGTTTCCAGGCATAACCCAGGTGTACCCCAGGTGTGCCCAGGTGTATCTCAGGTGTGCCCAGGTGTATCCAGGTGTACCCCAGGTGTGCCCAGGTGTGCCCAGGTGTACCCCAGGTGTGCCCAGGTGTATCCAGGTGTACCCCGGTGTGCCCTAGGTGTACCCAGGTGTGTCCAGGTGTGCCCAGGTATACCCCAGGTGTGCCCAGGTGTACCCCAGCTGTTTCCAGGTGTGTCCAGGTGTGCCCTCACCTGAAGGCCCGCGGGTTGAGCCCGGCCAGGTGCGGCAGGGCGGAGCTGAGCGCGTTCTGCAGCATCAGCAATCTCCTGTAGGTTTTCTCCTGCATCGGCAGCAGCAGCCCCAGGCCCCCGTCCAGCGTTGCTGCGGGGACGGAATCGTCAGGGCAGCCAAAAACCCAAATCCCAGAAACCCCAAAACCTCAAATTCCAGAAACCCCAAATTCCAGAAATCCCAAATTCCAGAAACCCCAAAACCCCAAATCCCAGAAACCCCAAAACCCCAAATCCCAGAAACCCAAAAACCCCAAATTCCAGAACCCCAAATTCCAGAAATCCCAAAACCCCAAATTCCATAAACCCCAAATTCCAGAAACCCTAAACCCAAAAACCCCAAATTCCAGAACCCCAAATTCCAGAAATCCCAAAACCCCAAAACCCCAAATTCCATAAACCCCAAACCCCCAAATTCCAGAAATCCCAAATCCTGCCATCCCCACCCCAGCAACCCCAAATTCCAAAACCCCAAATTCCAGAAATCCCAAATACCACCCCAATCTCCAAACCCCCAAATCCCAGAACCCCAGATTCCAAAACCCCAAATTCCAGAAACCCCAAATCCAGGAACCCCAATCCTCAAACCCCCAAATCTCAGAATCCCAGATTACACATTGATCCCTGAAACACTGAATCCCACCCCACATCCCAGAAACCCCAAATCCCACCCCAATCCCAAACCCCAGAAACCCCAAATCCCAGAAACCCCAAATCCCAGAACCCCAAATCCCACCCCAATCCCAAACCCCCAAATTCAACCCCAAATCGCACCCTGAAATCCTGGAACCCAAAGCCCAAAGACCCCAAATCCCACCCCAAATCCCAGAAACCCCAAATCCCACCCCAATCCCCAAAACCCCAAATCCCAAAACCCCAAATCCCAAACACCCCAAATCCCAGAACCCCCAAATCCGAGAATCCCATTCCTCAAACCCCCAAATCCCAGAACCGCCAATTCCACATCGATCCCAGAAACACCGAATCCCACCCCAAATCTCAGAAACCCCAAATCCCACCCCAATCTAAAATCCCAAACCCCCAAATCCCAATTCCCAGCTCCCCAAACCCCCAAATCCCAAACCCCCAAATCTAGAACCCCAGATTCCACATTGATCCCAAAAACACCGAATTCCACCCCAAACCCCAAATCCCAAAAATCCCAAATCCCAAACCCCCAAATCCCAAACCCCCAAATCCCAATTTCAGCTCCCCAACCCCCGCAGTCAGGGCCACACCTGGATCCTGCACCCCGAAGGCCAGGTGTGCTCATCGAAACAGGTGATGTGCCTGTTCTCCCAGGTGTGTCCCAGGTGTGTCCCCAGGTGTGCCCAGGCGTCCCCAGATGTGTCCCCAGGTGTGCTCACCGAACCAGGTGCTGTGCTTGTCCTCCCAGGTGTGTCCCACCCCTCCCCAGTTGTGTCCCAGGTGCGCTCACCGAACCAGGTGATGTGCTTGTTCTCCTAGGTGTCCCAGGTGTGCCCAGGTGTGTCTCCAGGTGTGCCCAGGTGTGTCCCAGGTGTGCCCCACCCCTCCCCAGGTGTGCCCAGGTGTGTCTCCAGGTGTGCCCAGGTGTGTCCCAGGTGTGCCCCACCCCTCCCCAGGTGTGCCCAGGTGTGTCTCCAGGTGTGCCCAGGTGTGTCCCAGGTGTGCCCCACCCCTCCCCAGGTGTGCCCCACCCCTCCCCAGGTGTCCCCTGGTGTGTCCCAGGTGTGTCCCCAGGTGTGTGCTCACCAAACCAGGTGATGTACTTGTTCTCCCAGGTGTGCCCAGGTGTGTCCCAGGTGTGTCCCACCCATCCCCAGGTGTGTCCCACCCCTCCCCAGGCGTGTCCCAGGTGTGTCCCCGGTGCGCTCACCGAACCAGGTGATGTGTTTGTTCTCCCAGGTGTCCCCAGGTGTGTCCCAGGTGTGTCCCACCCCTCCCAAGGTGTGTCCCACCCCTCCCCAGGCGTGTCCCAGGTGTGTCCCCGGTGCGCTCACCGAACCAGGTGATGTGTTTGTTCTCCCAGGTGTGTCCAGGTGTGTCCCACCCCTCCCCAGGTGTCCCCAGGTGTGTCCCAGGTGTGTCCCACCCCTCCCCAGGTGTGTCCCAGGTGTCCCCAGGTGTCCCCAGGTGTGTCCCAGGTGTCCCCAGGTGTGTCCCAGATGTGTCCCAGGTGTGTCCCAGGTGCGCTCACCGAACCAGGTGATGTGTTTGTTCTCCCAGGTGTGTCCAGGTGTGTCCCACCCCTCCCCAGGTGTGTCCCACCCCTCCCCAGGTGTGTCCCAGGTGTGTCCCAGGTGCGCTCACCGAACCAGGTGATGTGTTTGTTCTCCCAGGTGTGTCCCAGGTGTGTCCCAGGTGTGTCCCACCCCTCCCCAGGTGTGTCCCAGGTGCGCTCACCGAACCAGGTGATGTGTTTGTTCTCCCAGGTGTGCCCAGGTGTGCCCCACCCCTCCCCAGGTGTCCCCAGGTGTGTCCCAGGTGTCCCCAGGTGTCCCCAGGTGTGTCCCAGTTGTCCCCAGGTGTGTCCCAGGTGTGTCCCAGGTGTGCACTCACCGAACCAGGTGATGTGTTTGTTCTCCCAGGTGCTGCTGCGCCGGTTGGGTCCCTCGGCGTGCCCGCGGCACGGCGTGCGCCAGAAGGTGTTGACGTGCGCCCCCACGTGGAAGTCGGCGCGGCGCAGCAGCCGCAGCCCCCCGAAGGACTCCTTGGCTGGGGGGACACCGAGGGCTCACCTGGGCTCACCTGGGCTCACCTGGCCCCGCCCAGGCTCACCCGGCCCCGCCCCGCTCACCTTCAGGCAGGTACATGTACACCAGCAGGTTCCGGTCGCGGTCCGACACTGCGGGGATGGGAAGGGTTGGGTTGGGTAAAGTCAACACAAATTTACCCAAATTTACCCAAACTCAACCCAAATTTACCCAAACTCAACCCAAATTTACCCAGATTTGCCCCAACTCGACCCGAATTTAGCAAAATTTGACCAAAATTCAACGCAAATTTAACCGAATTTGTCCAAATTTGCCCAGATTTATCCAAGTTTACACAACTGAACTCAACCCAAACCCAACCCAAACCCAACTAATCCATCCAAACCCACCCAAACCCAACTAAACCCAACTCAAACTCAACCAAACCCATCCAAACTCAACCAAGCCCAACCAAACCCAACCCAAACCCAAACCCAACTAAAGTCAGCCAAACTGAGGCATAACTCAACCAAATGCAATCAAACCAAACCCACCTAAACCCAACCCAAACTCAATCCAAGCCCAACCCAAACCCAACTAATCCATCCAAACCCACCCAAACCCAACTAAACCAAGTCCACCTAAACCCAACCCAAACTTGACCAAACTCAACTAAACCCATCCCAAATGCAACTGAACTCAACCAAACCCACTCAAACTCAAGCAAACCCAACACAAACCCAACTAAACCCAACTCAAACTCAACCAAATCCACCCAAACCAAACCAAACCCACCCAAACCCAACCCAAACCGAACCAAACCCAACCCAAACTCAATCCAAACCCACCCAAACCCAACCCAAACTCAACCCAAACCCAACCAAACCCACCCAAACTCAATCCAAACCCACCCAAACCCAACCCAAACTCAACCAAACCCACCCAAACCCAACCCAAGCCCAACCAAACCCAACGCAAACTCAACCCAAACCCAACTAAAGTCAGGCAAACTGAGGCATAACTCAACCAAATGCAATCAAACCAAACCCACCTAAACCCAACCTAACCCAACCCAAACTCAACCCAAGCCCAACCCAAACTCAACCCAAGCCCAACCAAACCAAACTCAACCCATCTAAACCCAACTGAACTCAACCAAATCCAACCGAAATCCAACCTAACCAATGCAAACTCCACCCAAACCCATCCAAACCCAACCCAAACCCAACTAAATTCAGCCCAAACTCAACCAAACCAAAACAAACCCATCCAAACCCAACTGAACCCAATGAAACCCAACCCAACCAAACTCAACCCAACTCAACCACATCCAACCAAACTCAACCCATACCCAACTAAACTCAGCCAAACCCAACTAAACCAAACCCACCTAAACCCAACCCAAACTCCACCCAAACCATCCAAACTCAACCAAACCCAACCAAACCCAACTATTGTCAACCAAACCCAATCTAAACTCAATCACATCCACCCAAACTCAAGCAAACCCAACCAAAACCAACTGAACCAAACCCAACTGAATTCAATTGAACCTACCCAAACTCAACCAAAACCACCCAAACTCAACCATCCAAGCAAACCCAACCCCAACCCAATCCAATCCAACCCAACCAAGCGAACCCAACCCAACCCCACCAACCCAACCCAACCCCAACCAACTCAACCAACCCAACCCAAACCCAACTCAACCAACCCCAACCCACCAACCCAACCCAACCCAAACCCCAACCCCACCAACCCAACCAACCCCAACCCGACCCAACTCCAACCAACCCAACCAACCCAACCCAAACTCACCCCAACCCCAACCCCACCAACCCAACCCCAACCCAACCCAACCCCAACCCAAGCCCAACTCAACCAACCCAACCCAACCAACCCAACCAACCCAACCCAACCCAACCAACCCAACCCCAACCCCACCAACCCAAGCCCAACCCAACCCAACCAACCCAACCCAACCAACCCAACCCAACCCCAACTCAACCAAAACCCACACCCAACCCAACCTAATCCAACCACAACTCAACCAACCCAATCCAACCCAACCCAACCCAACCCCAACTCAACCAACCCAACCCAAACCCAACCCAACCCAACCAACCCAACCCATCCCAACCTAAACCAAACCAACCCAACCCAACCAACCCAACCAAACCCACCCCACCAACCCAACCCCAACCCCACCAACCCAACCCAACCCCAGCCCAACTCAACCAACCCAACCCTACCAACTCAACCCAACCCAACCCCAACCCCACCAACCCAACCGTACCAATTCAACCCCAACTCAACCCAACCAACCCAACCCAACCAACCCAACCCAACCCAACCCCAACTCAACCAAACCCCAAACCCAACCCAAACCCAACCCCAACCCCACCAACCCAACCCCAACCCAACCCAAACCCAACCCCAACCCCACCAACCCAACCCAACCCAAGCCCAACCCCAACCCAAACCCAACCCCAACCCCACCAACCCAACCCAACCCAAACCCAACCCCAACCCCAACCCCACCAACCCAACCCAACCCAAGCCCAACCCCACCAACCCAACCCAATCCCAACCCCACCAACCTAACCCAACCCAACCCAGACCAACCCAACCAACTCAACCCCAACTCAACCCAACCAACCCAACCCAACCCAACCCCACCAACTCAACCAACCCAACCCCAACCCAATCTAAACCCCAACCCAACCCAACTCAACCAACCCAACCAAACCCAACCCACCCACCCCGCCCCACCCCACCCAGCCCGCCCCACCCCACCCGCCCCGCCCCGCGCTGGCCGTGCCGTACCCAGGAATCCCAGCTGGCTGCCGTCCACCATGAAGTCCACGCTGTAGACCTCCAGCGGCTTGGCGTCCTGCGGGGACACCCCTGTCACCGTCCCCGTCACCGCCCCGGGGGTGGCACCTGGGCAACCCCTGAGACCCCCCAGGTGACCCCGAGTGTCCTCCAGACCCTTGGGCTGCCACCTCCGAGGGTCCCCTGAGAGCCCCAAGAGTCCTCCAAGAGCTCTGAGTGTCCCTCAGGTGTCCCCCAGGACCCTCAGGTGTCCCCCGGTGTCCCTCAGGTGTCCCCCAGTGTCCCTCAGGTGTCCCCCAGGACCCTCAGGTGTCCCCCAGTGTCCTCAAGTGTCCCCCAGCAATGTCCCCAAGCACCCTCAGGTGTCCCCCAAGACCCTCAGGTGTCCCCTGGAAGTTCTCCAGGTGGCCCCACAGCAGGTTTGCTAGCCCCATGGCAGGTTTGGCAGCCCCATGGCATGTTTGCTAGCCCCACGGCGGGTCTGGTGGCCCCATGGCAGTTTGCTAGCCCCACAGCAGGTTTGCTAGCCCCATGGCAGTTTGCTAGCCCCACAGCAGTTTGCTAGCCCCACAGCAGTTTTGCTAGCCCCACAGCAGGTCTGGTGGCCCCCTGGCAGTTTGCTAGCCCCACAGCAGTTTGCTAGCCTCACAGCAGTTTGCTAGCCCCATGGCAATTTGGTGGCCCCATGGCAGGTTTGCTAGCCCCATGGCAGGTTTGCTAGCCCCATGGCATGTTTGGTGGCCCCACAGCAGTTTGCTAGCCCCACAGCAGGTTTGCTAGCCCCACGGCAGGTTTGCTAGCCCCACAGCAGGTTTGCTAGCCCCACAGCAGGTTTGCTAGCCCCACAGCAGGTCTGGTGGCCCCACGGCAGGTTCGCTAGCCCCACAGCAGTTTGCTAGCCCCATGGCAATTTGGTGACCCCATGGCAGGTTTGCTAGCCCCACAGCACTTTGCTAGCCCCACAGCAGGTCTGGTGGCCCCCTGGCAGTTTGCTATCCCCACAGCAGGTTTGGTAGCCCCATGGCAGGTCTGGTGGCCCCATAGCAGTTTGCTAGCCCCACAGCAGGTTTGCTAGCCCCATGGCAGGTCTGGTGGCCCCACAGCAGTTTGCTAGCCCCACGGCGGATCTGGTGGCCCTATGGCAGTTTGCTAGCCCCACAGCAGGTTCGCTAGCCCCACAGCAGTTTGCTAGCCCCATGGCAATTTGGTGGCCCCATGGCAGGTTTGCTAGCCCCATGGCAGGTTTGCTAGCCCTACGGCGGGTCTGGTGGCCCCACAGCAGGTTCGCTAGCCCCACAGCAGGTTTGCTAGCCCCATGGCGGGTCTGGTGGCCCGCTGGCAGTTTGCTAGCCCCATAGCAGTTTGCTAGCCCCACGGCGGGTCTGGTGGCCCCACAGCAGTTTGCTAGCCCCACAGCAGGTTTGCTAGCCCCACAGCAGTTTGCTAGCCCCACGGCGGGTCTGGTGGCCCCATAGCAGTTTGCTAGCCCCACAGCAGGTTTGCTAGCCCCACGGCAGGTTTGGTGGCCCCATAGCAGTTTGCTAGCCCCACAGCAGTTTGCTAGCCCCACAGCAGGTTCGCTAGCCCCACAGCAGTTTGCTAGCCCCACAGCAGTTTGCTAGCCCCATAGCAGGTTTGCTAGCCCCACAGCAGTTTGCTAGCCCCATAGCAGTTTGCTAGCCCCATGGCAGTTTGCTAGCCCCACAGCAGGTTTGCTAGCCCCATGGCAGTTTGCTAGCCCCACGGCAGGTTTGGTGGTCCCATGGCAGTTTGCTAGCCCCATGGTGACTTTGGTAGCCCCACGGCGGGTTTGCTAGCCCCACAGCAGGTTTGCTAGCCCCACGGTGGGTTTGGTGGCCCCATGGCAGTTTTGGTGGCCCCCTGGCAGTTTGCTAGCCCCACGGCAGGTTTGCTAGCCCCACGGCGGGTCTGGTGGCCCCATGGCAGTTTGCTAGCCCCACAGCAGGTTTGCTAGCCCCATAGCAGTTTGCTAGCCCCACGGCAGGTTTGCTAGCCCCACAGCAGTTTGCTAGCCCCACGGTGGGTCTGGTGGCCCTATGGCAGTTTGCTAGCCCCACGGCGGGTCTGGTGGCCCCATGGCAGTTTGCTAGCCCCACAGCAGGTTTGCTAGCCCCACAGCAGTTTGCTAGCCCCATAGCAGGTCTGGTGGCCCCACGGCAGGTTTGCTAGCCCCACAGTGGGTTTGCTAGCCCCACAGCAGGTCTGGTGACCCCACAGCAGTTTGCTAGCCCCACAGCAGGTCTGGTGACCCCACAGCAGGTTTGCTAGCCCCACAGCAGTTTGCTAGCCCCACGGCAGGTCTGGTGGCCCCATAGCAGTTTGCTAGCCCCACAGCAGTTTGCTAGCCCCACAGCAGGTCTGGTGGCCCCACAGCAGGTCTGGTGGCCCTATGGCAGTTTGCTAGCCCCATGGCAGTTTGCTAGCTCCATAGCAGTTTGCTAGCCCCACAGCAGTTTGCTAGCCCCACAGCAGTTTGCTAGCCCCACAGCAGGTTTGCTAGCCCCACGGCGGGTCTGGTGGCCCCACAGCAGTTTGCTAGCCCCCTGGCAGGTTTGCTAGCCCCACAGCAGGTCTGGTGGCCCTATGGCAGTTTGCTAGCCCCACAGCAGGTTTGCTAGCCCCACAGCAGGTCTGGTGGCCCCACAGCAGTTTGCCAGCCCCACGGCAGGTTTGCTAGCCCCACGGCAATTTGCCAGCCCCACAGCAGTTTGCTAGCCCCATGGCAGGTTTGCTAGCCCCACAGCAGTTTGCTAGCCCCACAGCAGGTCTGGTGGCCCGCTGGCTGACCCGGCTGACGAGGGACAGGGTCTTGCTCTCCTCCTGGTAGCGCAGCAGCGAGATGCTCTTCATCAGGTCGGCGGCCAGGATGAAGCTCTTGACGCTGATCATCTGGTGGATGTAGAGCTGCGTGTCGATGAAGGCCATGCCCGTCAGCTCGTTGTCCTTCAGGCTCCACAGGAAGATCTGAGGGGACAGGGGACACCCCCAGGTCACCATGGAGATGTTTGAGCCTGTGGTGGCCTCTGACAGCTCCCTGGTGACATCCCAGGTCACCAATCCCAACCCAAACCCAACCAAAGCTGAGTGGCCACCGAGGTCAGCTCAGTGTCCTTCAGGCTCCTCAGGAGGATCTGAGGGGACACAGGGACATCTCAAGGGCACCATGGCGATGTTTGACCCTGTGGTGGCCTCTGACACCTCCTTGGTGACATCCCAGGTCACCAATCTGAACCCAAACCCAACTGACACTGAGTGACCACCAAGGTCAGCTCTGGTCCTTGAGGCTCCTCAGAAGGATCTGAGGGGACACAGGGACACCCCCAGGTCACCATGGCAGCCCTCCATCCCGTGGTGGCCTCTGACACCTCCCTGGTGACATCCCAGGTCACCAATCTGATCCCAACCAATGGCAAGAGGCCACCAAGGTCAGCTCGTTGTCCCTGAGGCTCCACAGGAGGATCTGAGGAGACAGTGACACCCCCAGGTCACCATGGAGGTCCTTGACCTTGTGGTGGCCTCTGACACCTCCCTGGTGACATCCCAGGTCACCAATCTGAACCCAAACCCAACCAAAGCTGAGGGGCCACCAAGGTCAGCTCGGTGTCCTGCAGGATCCACAGGAAGATCTGAGGGGACACAGGGACACCCCCAGGTCACCATGGTGGCCCTTGACCTTGTGGTGGCCTCTGACACCTCCCTGGTGACATCCCAGGTCACCAACCCGAACCCAACCAAAGCTGAGTGGCCACCAAGGTCAGCTCTGGTCCTTCAGGCTCCACAGGAGGATCTGAGGGGACAGTGACACACCAAGGTCACCATAGTGGCCCTCCACCCTGTGGTGGCCTCTGACATGTCCCTGGTGACATCCCAGGTCACCAATCTGATCACAACCAATGGCAAGAGGCCACCAAGGTCAGCTCATTGTCCTTCAGGCTCCACAGGAAGATCTGAGGGGACAGGGGACACCCCCAGGTCACCATGGCAGCCCTCCACCCCATGGTGGCCTCTGACACCTCCTTGGTGGCAATCCCAGCCCAAACCCAACTGACACTGAGTGACCACCAAGGTCAGCTCTGGTCCTTCAGGCTCCACAGGAAGATCTGAGGGGACACAGGGACACCCCCAGGTCACAGTGGAGGTCCTTGACCTCAAGGTGGCCTCTGACACCTCCTTGGTGACATCCCAGGTCACCAATCTGATCCCAACCAAAGCTGAGGGGCCACCAAGGCCAGCTCAGTGTCCCTGAGGCTCCACAGGAAGATCTGAGGGGACACAGGGACACCCCCAGGTCACCACAGGTGTCCCCCAGGTGAGCGCCCAGGTGTGCCCAGGTGTACCTTTTGCCCGATGGCAGACACCAGGTAGCCATGGCAGTGGCACAGGGCGGTCATGGGTTTGTGCCCAGGTGTACCCAGGTGCGCCCAGGTGAGTGCCCAGCTGTACCCAGGTGTGCCCAGGTGTGCCCAGGTGTATCCAGGTGTGCCCAGGTGTACCTTTTGCCCGATGGCAGACACCAGGTAGCCGTGGCAGTGGCACAGGGCAGTCACAGGTGTGATCAGGTGTGTACCCAGGTGTGCCCAGGTGTGCCCAGCTGTGCCCAGGTGTACCTTTTGCCCAATGGCAGACACCAGGTAGCCGTGGCAGTGGCACAGGGTGGTCACAGGTGTGATCAGGTGTGTACCCAGGTGTGCCCAGGTGTGCCCAGGTGTGCCTTTTGCCCAATGGCAGACACCAGGTAGCCGTGGCAGTGGCACAGGGCGGTCACAGGTGTGATCAGGTGTGTACCCAGGTGTGCTCAGCTGTACCCAGCTGTACCCAGGTGTGCCCAGGTGTGCCCAGGTGTACCCAGGTGCCCCCAGGTGTGCCCAGGTGTACCTTTTGCCCGATGGCAGACACCAGGTAGCCGTGGCAGTGGCACAGGGCGGTCACGGGTGTGATCAGGTGTGTACCCAGCTGTACCCAGCTGTACCCAGGTGCCCCCAGGTGTACTCAGGTGAGTGCCCAGGTGTGCCCAGGTGTGCCCAGGTGTACCTTTTGCCCGATGGCAGACACCAGGTAGCCGTGGCAGTGGCACAGGGCGGTCACGGGTGTGATCAGGTGTGTACCCAGGTGAGCCCAGGTGTACTCAGGTAAGTGCCCAGGTGTGCCCAGGTGTCCCAGGTGCCCCCAGGTGTGCCCAGGTGTACCTTTTGCCCGATGGCAGACACCAGGTAGCCGTGGCAGTGGCACAGGGCGGTCACGGGTGTGATCAGGTGTGTACCCAGGTGAGTGCCCAGGTGTGCCCAGGTGTACTCAGGTGAGTGCCCAGCTGTACCCAGGTGTGCCCAGGTGTGCCCAGGTGTACCTTTTGCCCGATGGCAGACACCAGGTAGCCGTGGCAGTGGCACAGGGCGGTCACGGGTGTGATCAGGTGTGTACCCAGGTGTGCCCTGGTGTGCCCAGGTGTACCTTTTGCCCGATGGCAGACACCAGGTAGCCGTGGCAGTGGCACAGGGCGGTCACGGGTGTGATCAGGTGTGTACCCAGCTGTGCCCAGGTGTACTCAGGTGTACCCAGGTATGCCCAGGTGTGTACCCAGCTGTACCCAGGTGTACCCAGGTGCCCCCAGGTGTGCCCAGGTGTACCTTTTGCCCGATGGCTGACACCAGGTAGCCGTGGCAGTGGCACAGGGCGGTCACGGGTCCCTTCTGCTCCTTCTCGTAGAGCACCTTGAACTTGTTCTTGGTCAGCGGCTGCCCCGGCTCAGGCACCACCTCGATCACGTCCAGGATCAGGATCTGACAGGTGAGACAGGTGAGACATGGACAGGTGAGTCATGGATCCCCAGCACCACCTCGATCACGTCCAGGATCAGGATCTGACAGGTGAGACAGGTGAGACAGGTGAGACATGGACAGGTGAGTCATGGACCCCCAGCACCACCTCCATCACGTCCAGGATCAGGATCTGACAGGTGAGACAGGTGAGACAGGTGAGACATGGACAGGTGTCATGGACCCCCCAGCACCACCTCGATCACGTCCAGGATCAGGATCTGACAGGTGAGACACGGACAGGTGAGACATGGAGAGGTGAGTCATGGACCCCCATCACCACCTCGATCACATCCAGGATGAGGATCTGACAGGTGAGACAGGTGAGACAGGTGAGACAGGTGAGACATGGACAGGTGAGTCATGGACCCCCCAGCACCACCTCAATCACGTCCAGGATCAGGATCTGACAGGTGAGACATGGACAGGTGAGACAGGTGAGATGTGGAGAGGTGAGACACGGACAGGTGAGACGTGGAGAGGAACTCCCCAGCACCACCTCGGTCACGTCCAGGATCAGGATCTGACAGGTGAGACACGGATAGGTGAGACAGGTGAGACATGGACAGGTGAGAGACGTGGACAGGTGAGACATGGAGAGAGCAGGTACCACCCTGGCACCACCTCGATCACATCCAGGATCATGATCTGACAGGTGAGACACAGACAGGTGCGACACGGACAGGTGCAACACAGACAGGTGAGACGTGGAGAGGAACTCCCCAACACCACCTTGATCACATCCAGGATCAGGATCTGGGACAGGTGAGACAGGGAGAGCCCAGGTGTCACCTCAGACCCCCCCAGGTGATCTGGCATGGACAGACCAGGTGAGTCATGGACAGACCAGGTGAGTCACGGACAGACCAGGTGAGTCATGGACAGACCAGGTGAGTCATGGACAGACCAGGTGAGTCACGGACAGACCAGGTGAGTCATGGACAGACCAGGTGAGTCACGGACAGACCAGGTGAGTCATGGACAGACCAGGTGAGTCATGGACAGACCAGGTGTCACCCCAGATCCCCCCGGCACCACCTCGATCATGTCCAGGATCAGGATCTGGGACAGGTGAGACACGGACAGGTGAGGAATGGACAGACCAGGTGAGCCATGGACAGACCAGGTGAGACAGACCAGGTGAGGAATGGACAGACCAGGTGAGCCCTGGCACCCTCCAGGTGTGTCCTGGAACCCTCCAGGTGTTCCCCCAGAACACCTTCAGAGCCCCACAGGTGTCCCAAAGGGTCCCCAGGGTCCTCAGAAAATGCCCCAGGTGTGCCCAGGTGCCCTCAGCTGTCCCCCATGTGCCCACAGGTGTGCCCAGGTGTGACCCCCAGGTGTGCCCAGGTACGTACCCGGCCCCAACAGGTGACCTCCTCGCCCTGCATCAGGCAGGTGTGACACCCCCAGGTGTGCCCAGGTGTGACCCCAGGTGTGACCCCCAGGTGTACCCAGGTGTGCCCAGGTGTGCCCCCAGGTGTGCCCAGGTACGTACCCTGCCCCGACAGGTGACCTCCTCGCCCTGCATCAGGCAGGTGTGACACCCCCAGGTGTGCCCAGGTGTGCCCAGGTACGTACCCTGCCCCGACAGGTGACCTTCTCACCCTGCATCAGGCAGGTGTGACACCCCCAGGTGTGCCCAGGTACGTACCCAGCCCCGACAGGTGACCTCCTCGCCCTGCATCAGGCAGGTGTGACACCCCCAGGTGTGCCCAGGTGTGCCCAGGTGTGACCCCAGGTGTGCCCCCCAGGTGTGCCCCCAGGTGTGCCCAGGTACGTACCCGGCCCCGACAGGTGACCTCCTCGCCCTGCATCAGGCAGGTGTGACATCCCCAGCTGTGCCCAGGTGTGCCCAGGTGTGACCCCAGGTGTGCCCCCCAGGTGTGCCCAGGTGTGCCCCCAGGTGTGCCCAGGTACGTACCCTGCCCCGACAGGTGACCTCCTCGCCCTGCATCAGGCAGGTGTGACACCCCCAGGTGTGCCCAGGTGTGCCCCTAGGTGTGCCCAGGTGTGCCCCCAGGTGTGCCCAGGTACGTACCCGGCCCCGACAGGTGACCTCCTCGCCCTGCATCAGGCAGGTGTGACCCCCCAGGTGTGCCCAGGTGTGCCCAGGTACGTACCCGGCCCCGACAGGTGACCTCCTCGCCCTGCATCAGGCAGGTGTGACACCCCAGGTGTGCCCAGGTGTGCCCAGGTGTGCCCAGGTACGTACCCTGCCCCAACAGGTGACCTCCTCGCCCTGCATCAGGCAGGTGTGACACCCCAGGTGTGCCCAGGTGTGCCCAGGTGTGCCCAGGTACGTACCCTGCCCCGACAGGTGACCTCCTCGCCCTGCATCAGGCAGGTGTGACACCCCAGGTGTGCCCAGGTGTGCCCAGGTGTGCCCAGGTACGTACCCTGCCCCGACAGGTGACCTCCTCGCCCTGCATCAGGCAGGTGTGACACCCCAGGTGTGCCCAGGTGTGCCCAGGTGTGCCCAGGTACGTACCCTGCCCCGACAGGTGACCTCCTCGCCCTGCATCAGGCAGGTGTGACACCCCAGGTGTGCCCAGGTGTGCCCAGGTGTGCCCAGGTACGTACCCTGCCCCGACAGGTGACCTCCTCGCCCTGCATCAGGCAGGTGCCCACGGCCACGTAGCCCTTGAGGCCCGACACCGTCTCCTCGGAGCGCAGCGACACCGTCTTCATGCAGGTGACGTGCTCCCACTCCTCCAGGGCGATCCTGCACAGGTGAGACCAGGTGAGACCAGGTGGGCACAGGTGAGACATGGGGTGGGGTCAGAGGGGCACCCCAGGGCGCTCAGGTGATGCCCCAGGTGGGGCTCAGGTGGTGCCCCAGGGACACATCACTTCATGCAGGTGACGTGTGCCCACTCCTGCAGGGCAATCCTGGGCACAGGTGGGCACAGGTGAGACCAGGTGGGCACAGGTAGGGTCAGAGGGGCACCCCCGGATGCTCAGGTGACCCCATGCAGGTGAGGTGTGCCCCCCCATCCAGGGTGATCCTGCACAGGTGGGCACAGGTGAGACACGGGGGGATCAGAGAGGCACCCCAGGTGGGGCTCAGGTGATGCCCCAAGGTGCTCAGGTGATGCCCCAGGAACACATCACTTCATGCAGGTGAGGTGTGCCCGCTCCTGCAGGGTAACCCTGCACAGGTGAGACCAGGTGGGCACAGGTGGGGTCAGGGGGGCATCCCAGGTGGGGCTGTCAGGTGATGCCCCAGAGGTCTCAGGTGACCCCATGCAGGTGACGTGTGCCCACTCCTCCAGGGTGGCCCAACACAGGTGAGCACAGGTGGGCACAGGTGAGACATGGGGGGGGGGTCAGAGGGGCTCCCCAGGTGGGGCTGTGGGGCTCAGGTGATGCCTCAGATCACCACATGCAGGTGACGTGTGCCCACTCCTCCAGGGCGATCCTGCACAGGTGGGCACAGGTGAGACCAGGTGGGCACAGGTGAGACAAAGGGGGGTCAGAGGGGCACCCCAGGGTGCTCAGGTGGTGCCCCAGGGACACATCACTTCATGCAGGTGATGTGTGCCCGCTCCTGCAGGGCAATCCTGCACAGGTGGGCACAGGTGAGACCAGGTGGGCACAGGTGAGACATGGGGGGGGGGGGGTCAGAGGGGCTCCCCAGGTGGGGCTGTGGGGCTCAGGTGATGCCTCAGATCACCACATGCAGGTGATGTGCTCCCACTCCTCCAGGGCGATCCTGCACAGGTGGGCACAGGTGAGACCAGGTGAGACAAAGGGGGGTCAGAGGGGCTCCCCAGGGTGCTCAGGTGATGCCCCAGGTAGGGCTCAGGTGGTGCCCCAGGGACACATCACTTCATGCAGGTGACGTGTGCCCACTCCTGCAGGGCGATCCTGGGCACAGGTGGGCACAGGTGAGACCAGGTGGGCACAGATGAGACCAGGTGGGCACAGGTGAAACATGGGAGGGGGTCAGAGGGGCTCCCCAGGTGGGGCTATGGGGCTCAGGTGATGCCTCAGATCACCACATGCAGGTCACGTGTGCCCACTCCTCCAGGGCGATCCTGCACAGGTGGGCACAGGTGAGACCAGGTGGGCACAGGTGAGACCAGGTGGGCACAGGTGAGACCAGGTGGGCACAGGTGGGCACAGGTGAGACATGGTGGGGGGTCAGAGGGGCTCCCCAGGTGGGGCTCAGGTGGTGCCCCAGGGACACATCACTTCATGCAGGTGACGTGTGCCCACTCCTGCAGGGCAATCCTGGGCACAGGTGGGCACAGGTGGGGTCAGAGGGGCTCCCCAGGGGGCTCAGGTGATGCCTCAGATCACCACATGCAGGTGACGTGTGCCCGCTCCTCCATGCACAGGTGGGCACAGGTGTGACCAGGTGGGCACAGATGGGCACAGGTGAGATCAGGTGGGCACAGGTGAGACCAGGTGGGCACAGGTGGGGTCGGGGGGGCACCCCGGGGGTCTCAGGTCACCGCGTGCAGGTGACGTGTGCCCGCTCCTGCAGGGCGATCCTGGGCACAGGTGGGCACAGGTGGGCACAGGTGGGATTGGGGCGTTTGGAATTTGGGATTCCCGATGGAATTTTGGGGGTTCCTGAAGGAATTCTGGGGGCTCCTGATGGGATTTTGGGGGCTCCTGATGGAAATTCTGGGGTTCCTGAGAGGATCTTTGGGGTTCCTGAAAGGATTTTTTGGGGTTCCTGATGGAGTTTTTGGGGTTCCTGGTGGAGTTTTTGGGGTTCCTGGTGGGATTTCTGGGATTCCCAGTGGAATTTTTGGGGTTCCCGGTGGAATTTCTGGGGGTTCCTGGTGGGATTTCTGGGGTTCCTGAAGGAGTTTTTGGAGCTCCTGAGAGGATTTTTGGGGTTCTTGTGGGATTTCTGGGGTTCTTGATGGGATTTTTGGGGTTCCTGCAGGTTCTGAGTGGGATTTTTGGGGTCCCTGAAGGGATTTTTGGGGTTCCCAGAGAGTTTATTGGAGTTCCTGAAAGGTTTTTCAGGTTCCTGATGGGATTTCTGGGGTTCCTGATGGAGTTTTTGGGGTTCCTGAAGGGATTTTTGGGGTTCCTGCAGGTTCTGAGTGGGATTTTTGGGGTTCCTGATGGGATTTCTGGGGTTCCTGAAGGATTTTTTGAGTTCCTGAAGGGTTTTTTGGGGTTCCCGATTGGATTTCTGGGGCTCTCCATGGGATTTTGGGGTTCTTGTGGGATCTTTGGGGTTCCTGCAGGTTCTGAGTGGGATTTTTGGGGTTCCCAGAGAGTTTATTGGAGTTCCTGAAAGGTTCTTCAGGTTCCTGAAAGGTATTTTGGGGTTTCCGATGGAATTTTTGGGGTTCCTGATGGAATCTTTGGGGTTCCTGCAGGTTCTGAATGGGATTTTTGGGGTTCCTGATGGAGTTTTTGGTGTTCCTGATGGAGTTTTTGGGGTTCCTGGTGGGATTTCTGGGGTTCCCAGTGGAATTTCTGGGCGTTCCTGGTGGGATTTCTGGGGTTCCTGAAGGATTTTTTGAGTTCCTGAAGGGTTTTTTGGGGTTCTCAGTGGGATTTTGGGGTTCCTGATGGGATTTTGGGGTTCCTGCAGGTTCTGAGTGGGATTTTTGGGGTTCCTGAAAGGATTTCTGGGGTTCCTGATGGGATTTTTGGGGTCCCTGACGGGAATTTGAGGTTCCCAGGGGGATATTTGGGGATCCTGATGGAATTGTTGTGGTTCCTGCAGAGATCTTGGGGTTCTGGATGGGATATCTGAGGTTCCTGAAGGATTTTTAGGGTTCCTGATGAGAATTTTTGGGGTTCCTGGTTGGATTTCTGGGGCTCTCCGTGGAATACTTGGGGTTCCTGCAGGTTCTGAGTGGGATTTTTGGGGTTCCTGATGGGATTTTTGGGGTTCCTGATGGAGTTTTTGGGGTTCCTGATGGGATTTTTGGGGTTCCTGATGGGATTTTAGGGGTTCCTGAGAGGATTTTTGGGGTTCCTGCAGGTTTTGAATGGGATTTTTGGGGTTCCTGACTGGATCTTTGGGGTTCTCAGTGGGATTTTGGGGTTCCTGATGGGATTTTTGGGGTTCCCAGAGAGTTTATTGGAGTTCCTGAAAGGTGTTTCAGGTTCCTGATGGGATTTCTGGGGTTCCTGAGAGGATTTTTGGGGTTCCTGAAGGGTTTTTTTGGGGTTCCTGCAGGTTCTGAGTGGAATTTCTGGGGTTCCTGACTGGATCTTTGGCGTTCTCAGTGGGATTTTGGGGTTCCTGATGGGATTTTTGGGGTTTCCGATGGAATTTTTGGGGTTCCTGATGGGATCTTTGGGGTTCCTGCAGGTTCTGAATGGGATTTTTGGGGTTCCTGAAGGGATTTCTGGGGTTCCTGAAAGGTTTTTTGGGTTCCTGATGAGATTTTTTAGGGTTCCTGGTTGGATTTCGGGGTTCCCAGGAGGAATTCTGGGGTTCCCAGAGATGTTTAGGACCTTTTGGGGTCCCACCTGGTGTTGGGGATGGGGTCACTGAGGGGTTTTTGGGGTCCCTGAGGGGGTTTTGGGGTTCCTGAGGGCTTTTGGGGTCCCTGAGGGGTTTTTGGGGTCCCACCTGGTGTTTGGGATGGGGTCCCTGAGGGGTTTTGGGGTCCCACCTGGTGTTGGGGATGGGGTCACTGTAGGTTTGGGGTTTTGGGGTCCCACCTGGTGTTGGGGATGGGGTCACTGGGGGGTTTGGGGTTTTTGGGGTTCCCAGGGGTTTTTGGGGTCCCACCTGGTGTTGGGGATGGGGTCACTGTGAGGGTTTGGGGTTTTTGGGGTCCCACCTGGTGTTGGGGATGGGGTTACTGGGGGGGGTTGGGATTTTTGGGGTTCCTGAGGGGTTTTTGGGGTCCCACCTGGTGTTGGGGATGGGGTCACTGGGGGGTTTGGTGTTTTGGGGTCCCACCTGGTGTTTGGGATGGGGTCATTGGGGGTTTGGGGTTTTTGGGGTGTCTGAGGGGTTTTGGGGTCCCACCTGGTGTTGGGGATGGGGTCACTGGGGGGGTTTGGGGTTTTTGGGGTTCCCAGGGGTTTTTGGGGTCCCACCTGGTGTTGGGGATGGGGTCACTGCAGGGTTTGGGGTTTTTGGGGTCCCACCTGGTGTTGGGGATGGGGTCACTGGGGGGGTTTGGGGTTTTGGGGTCCCACCTGGTGTTTGGGATGGGGTCACTGGGGGTTTGGGGTTTTTGGGGTCCCTGAGGGGTTTTTGGGGTCCCTGAAGGATTTTGGGGTCCCACCTGGTGTTGGGGATGGGGTCACAGGGGGGTTTGGGGTTTTGGGGTCCCACCTGGTGTTGGGGATGGCCTCCCAGCTGACAGGTGAGATGAGCTGGATGCTGAAGGCCTCCTGCTGGGGGGGGACGTAGCGCTCGTCTGGGGACAGGGGGACAGCGCGTCAGGGGACAGCGGGGACAGCGGGGACAGCGGGGACAGGGGGGACATTGGGGACAGCGGGGACAGCGGGGACAGCGGGGACAGGGGGGACATTGGGGACAGCGGGGACAGCGGGGACAGGGGGGACATTGGGGACAGCGGGGACAGCGGGGACAGGGGGGACATTGGGGACAGCGGGGACAGCGGGGACACTGGGGACAGCAGGGACAGCGGGGACAGTGGGGACAGCGTGTCAGGGGGACAGCGGGGACAGCGGGGACACTGGGGACAGCGGGGACACTGGGAATGGGGACACTGGGGACAGCGGGGACAGCAGGGACAGCGGGGACACTGGGGACACTGGGGACAGCGGGGACAGCGGGGACACTGGGGACAGCGGGGACACTGGGAATGGGGACACTGGGGACAGCGGGGACAGCAGGGACAGCGGGGACACTGGGGACACTGGGGACAGCAGGGACAGCGGGGACACTGGGGACAGTGGGGACACTGGGAATGGGGACACTGGGAATGGGGACAGCGGGGACAGCGGGGACACTGGGGACAGTGGGGACAGAGGGGACAGCGGGGACAGTGGGAATGGAGACACTGGGGGCACTGGGGACACTGGGGGCACTGGGGACAGCGGGGACAGTGGGGACACTGGTACTGGGGACAGTGGGAATGGGGACACTGGGAATGGGGACAGCGGGGACAGCGGGGACACTGGGGACACTGGGGACAGCGGGGACAGTGGGGACACTGGGAATGGGGACACTGGGGACAGCGGGGACAGCGCGTCAGGGGGACAGCGGGGACACTGGGGACACTGGGACTGGGGACACTGGGAATGGGGACACTGGGAATGGGGACAGCGGGGACACTGGGGACACTGGTACTGGGGACACTGGGGACAGCACGGACACTGGGGACAGCGGGGACAGCAGGGACAGCGGGGACACTGGGGACAGTGGGAATGGGGACACTGGGGACAGTGGGGACACTGAGGACACTGGGAATGGGGACACTGGGAATGGGGACAGTGGGGACAGTGCGTCAGGGGGACAGCAGGGACAGCGGGGACACTGGGACTGGGGACACTGGGGACAGCACGGACACTGGGAATGGGACACTGGGGACACTGGGGACACTGAGAACAGCGTGTCAGGGGGACAGCGGGGACACTGGGAATGGCGACACTGGGGACACTGGGATTGGGACACTTGGGACTGGGGACACTGGGAATAGGGGCAGCGGGTTGGGGGGACAGCTGGGACACTGGGGACATTGGGGTTGGGACTGGGGACAGCGGGGACACTGGGGACATTGGGGTTGGGACTGGGGACAGCGGGGACACTGGGGACAATGGGATTGGGGACAGTGCTACTGGGAACATTGGGAACACTGGGGACACTGGGATTGGGACACTTGGGACTGGGGACACTGGGGGACATTGGAACTGGGGACACTGGGATTGGGGATACTGGGCACACTGGGGACACGGGATTGGGGACACTGGGGACACTGGGATTGGGGACACTGGAATTGGGGACACTGGGCACACTGGGATTGGGGACACTGGGCACACTGGGGACACTGGGCACACTGGGGACACGGGATTGGGGACACTGGGATTGGGGACACTGGGACTGGGGACACTGGGCACACTGGGATTGGGGACACTGGGATTGGGGACACTGGGATTGGGGACACTGGGATTGGGACACTGGGCACACTGGGATTGGGACTGGGGGGACACAGAGAGATTTGGGGGTGACCCCGGGTGTCCCCAGGTGTGCCCAGGTGTCCCCAAGCTGTGCCAAGCTGTGCCCAGGTGCAACAGTTACACCCCCCAGGTGCCCCCCAGGTGTCCCCAAGCTGTCCCAAGATGTATCCCAGGTTCACCCAGGTGTCCCCAGGTGTGACACCTACACCCCCCAGGTGTGCCCAGGTCCATCCCAGGTGTGCCCAGGTCCATCCCAGGTGCCCCCAGGTGTCCCCAGGTGTCCCAAGGTGTATCCCAGGTTCACCCAGGTGCCCCCAGGTGTGACAGTTACACCCCCAGGTGTGCCCAGGTCCATCCCAGGTGTGCCCAGGTGTCCCAAGCTATCCCAAGGTGTATCCCAGGTTCACCCAGGTGCCCCCAGGTGTGACAGTTACACCCCCCAGGTGTGCCCAGGTGTCCCAAGGTGTATCCCAGGTGTCCCCAGGTGTGCCCAGGTGTCCCCAGGTGTGCCCAGGTGTCCCAAGGTGTATCCCAGGTGTCCCCAGGTGTGCCCAGGTGTATCCCAGGTGTGCCCAGGTGCCCCAAGGTGTATCCCAGGTTCACCCAGGTGTCCCCAGGTGTGACACCTACACACCCCAGGTGTGCCCAGGTCCATCCCAGGTGTGCCCAGGTGTCCCCAGGTGTGCACAGGTGCCCCCAGGTGTCCCCAAGCTGTCCCAAGGTGTATCCCAGGTTCACCCAGGTGTCCCCAGGTGTGACAGTTACACCCCCAGGTGTGCCCAGGTCCATCCCAGGTGTGCCCAAGCTGTCCCAAGCTGTCCCAAGGTGTATCCCAGGTGTCCCAAGGTGTATCCCAGGTGTCCCAAGGTGTATCCCAGGTGTCCCCAGATGTGCCCAGGTGTACCCAGATGTGCCCAGGTGTACCCAGGTGTGCCCAGGTCCATCCCAGCTGTACCCAGGTGTGCCTAGGTGCCCCCAGGCTCACCCAGGTATGCCCAGGTGTCCCCAGGTTCACCCAGGTATGCCCAGGTGTATCCCAGGTGTATCCCCAGGTATGCCCAGGTGTCCCCAGGTGTATCCCAGGTGTGCCCAGGTGTGCCCAGGTGTATCTCAGGTGTCCCCAGGTGTGCCCAGGTGCCCTCACCTCTCTCGATGCTCTCGAACTCCTTCTCCTCCCCCGTCATGCGCGGGATCCGCGTGCAGGGGTGGGGGGAGCTGGTGGCCACCGCGTACACCTGGGGGGAGGGGCGACGCTGAGACCCCCCCAAAACCCCCTGAGACCCCCCCGGACCCCCCAAAATCCCCTCTGTACACCTGGGGGGGAGGGGCACCTCTGAGACCCCCCCAGGACCCCCCAAAATCCCCCGAGACCCCCCCAGGACCCCCCAAAATCCCCACAGCCCCTCAGGACCCCCCAGCACCCCCCCGAGCCCCCAAAATCCCCCAGGACCCCCCCAGGGACCCCCAGAATCCCCTGGGGAGTTCTGGGCAGCTCCCAGGTGTGCCCAGGTGTGCCCAGGTGAGTCCTGGCCATGCCCAGGTGTGTCCTGCCTGTACCCAGGTGTGCCCAGGTGTGTTGTGGGTGTGCCCACATATGTCCAGGGTGTGCCCAGGTGTGCCTTGACTGTACCCAGGTGTGTCCAGGTGTGTTGTGGGTGTGTCCAGGTGTGTTGTGGGTGTGCCCAGGTGTGTCCTGACCACACCTAGGTGTGCCCAGGTATACTCTGGCCATACCCAGGTGTGCCCAGCTGTATCCTGACCATATGCAGGTGTGCCCTGGCTGTGCCCAGGTGTGCGCTGAGTGTCCCCAGGTGTGCCCAGGTGTGTTCTGGGTGTGCCCAGCTGTGTCCTGCCCATACCCAGGTGTGTCCAGGTGTGCCCTGATCATATGCAGATGTGCCCAGGTGTGTCCTGCCCGTGCCCAGGTGTGTTGTGGCTGTGCCCAGGTGTGTCCTGGCCGTGCCCAGGTGTACCCAGGTGTGTTGTGGCTGTGCCCAGGTGTGTCCTGCCTGTACCCAGGTGTACCCAGGTGTGTTCTGGGTGTGCCCAGGTGTGTCCTGCCCGTGCCCAGATGTGCCCAGGTGTGTTGTGGGTGTGCCCAGGTGTCTCCTGCCCATACCCAGGTGTGCCCAGGTGTGTTGTCGCTGTGCCCATGTGTGCCCAGGTGTGTTGTGGCTGTGCCCAAGTGTATTGTGGGTGTGCCCAGGTGTGTTGTGCCTGTGCCCAGGTGTGTTTTGCCTGTGCCCAGGTGTGTCCTGGCTGTACCCAGGTGCGTTGTGGCTGTGCCCAGGTGTGTCCCGCCCATGCCCAGGTGTGTTGTGGCCGTGCCCAGGTGTGTTGTGCCTGTACCCAGGTGTGCCCAGGTGTGTCCCGCCCATGCCCAGGTGTGTTGTGCCTGTGCCCAGGTGTGTTGTGCCTGTGCCCAGGTGTGTCCCGACCTCGCCCAGGTGTGCCCACGTGTGTTGTGGCTGTGCCCAGGTGTGCCCAGGTGTATTGTGGGTGTGCCCAGGTGTGTTGTGGGTATGCCCAGGTGTGTTTTGCCCGTGCCCAAGTGTGTCCAGGTGTGTCCCGGCCGTGCCCAGGTGTGCCCAGGTGTGCTTTGGGTATTCCCAGGTGTGTCCTGCCCATACCCAGGTGTGCCCAGGTGTGACCCGGCCCCGCCCACCTTGGACTCCACGTGGTAGGCCACGTAGTGGGCGGTGCAGCGCAGGGGGATCTTCCGCACCGGCCAGGGCGCGTCGTAGGACAGGTACGCCGGGAGGACGCTGATCCTTAACTCACCCTGCAACAGCCAAAATACCCCAAAATTAACCCAAAAGGGCTCAGGTGTGTCACAGGACAGGTACGCCGGGAGGACACTGATCCTTAACTCACCCTGGAACAGCCCAAAATATCCCAAAATTAACCCAAAATACCCCAGAGTTAACCCAAAATATCCCAAATGGCTCAGGTGTGTCACAGCACAGGTACGCCGGGAGGACGCTGATCCTCAGCTCACCCTGGAACAGCCAAAAAACCCCAAAATGAACCCAAAACATCCCAAATGGCTCAGGTGTGTCACAGCACAGGTACGCCGGAAACACGCTGATCCTCAGCTCACCCTGACCCCAAAAAAACCCAAAATTAACCCAAAATGTTTCAGGTGTGTCACAGACAGGTACGCCGGGAGGACGCTGATCCTCAGCTCATCCTGGAACAGCCAAAATACCCCAAAATTAACTCAAAGTTAACCCAAAATATCCCAAATGGCTCAGGTGTGTCACAGGACAGGTACGCCGGGAGGACACTGATCCTTAACTCGCCCTGCAACAGCCAAAATATCCCAAAATGAACCCAAAATTAACCCAAAAGGGCTCAGGTGTGTCACAGGACAGGTACACCGGGAGCACGCTGATCCTCAGCTCACCTGACCCCAAAAAACCCCAAAATTAACCCAAAATTAACCCAAAATGGCTCAGGTGTGTCACAGCACAGGTACACTGGGAGCACGCTGATCCTTAACTCACCCTGCAACAGCCAAAAAACCGCAAAATGAACCCAAAATATCCCAAAACGGCTCAGGTGTGTCACAGGACAGGTATGCTGGGAGGACGCTGATCCTCAGCTCACCCTGACCCCAAAAAACCCAAAATACCCCAAAATGAACCCAAATGGCTCAGGTGTGTCACAGCACAGGTAGGCCGGGAGCACGCTGATCCTCAGCTTACCCTGACCCCAAAAAACCCAAAATTAACCCAAAATATCCCAAAATCACCCCAAAAATGGATCCTGATCCTTAACTCAGCCTGAAACACCCCAAAATTGCCCCAAAATGGGTCAGGGCCATTTCCAGCTGTGCCCAGGTGTGCCCCCAGGTGTGCCCAGGTGTGCCCCCAGGTGTGCCCAGGTGTGCTCACCTGGCGGTTGCAGTACAGGAAGCCCTTGGGGCAGTTCAGGTGCCCCCCAGGTGTGCCCAGGTGTGCCCAGGTGTGCTCACCTGGCGGTTGCAGTACAGGAAGCCCTTGGGGCAGTTCAGACCCTGCCCCAGCTGTGCCCAGCTGTGCCCAGGTGTGCCCAGGTGTGCTCACCTGGCGGTTGAAGTACAGGAAGCCCTTGGGGCAGTTCAGACCCTGCCCCAGGTGTGCCCAGGTGTGCCCAGGTGTGCTCACCTGGCGGTTGCAGTACAGGAAGCCCTTGGGGCAGTTCAGACCCTGCCCCAGCTGTGCCCAGGTGTGCCCAGGTGTGCCCAGGTGCCCCCCCAGCTGTGCCCAGGTGTGCCCAGGTGCTCTCACCTGGCGGTTGAAGTACAGGAAGCCCTTGGGGCAGTTCAGGAGCCCCCCCAGGTGTGCCCAGGTGCCCCCCTAGGTGTGCCCAGGTGTCTCACCTGGCGGTTGCAGTACAGGAAGTCCTTGGGGCAGTTCAGACCCTGCCCCAGGTGTGCCCAGGTGTGTCCAGGTGCCCCCCCAGGTGTGCCCAGGTGTGCCCAGGTGCCTCACCTGGCGGTTGAAGTACAGGAAGCCCTTGGGGCAGTTCAGGTGCCCCCCCAGCTGTGCCCAGCTGTGCCCAGGTGTGCCCAGGTGCCTCACCTGGCGGTTGAAGTACAGGAAGCCCTTGGGGCAGTTCAGGTGCCCCCCCAGCTGTGCCCAGCTGTGCCCAGGTGTGCCCAGGTGTCTCACCTGGCGGTTGAAGTACAGGAAGCCCTTGGGGCAGTTCAGACCCTGCCCCAGGTGTATCCAGGTGTACCCAGGTGTGCCCTGGTGTGCCCAGGTGCCCCTGCAGGTGTGCCCAGGTGTGCCCAGGTGTCTCACCTGGTGGTTGAAGTACAGGAAGCCCTTGGGGCAGTTCAGGTGCCCCCCCAGGTGTGCCCAGGTGTGCCCAGGTGCCTCACCTGGCGGTTGAAGTACAGGAAGCCCTTGGGGCAGTTCAGACCCTGCCCCAGCTGTGCCCAGGTGTGCCCAGGTGTGCCCAGGTGCCCCCCCAGGTGTGCCCAGGTGTGCTCACCTGGCGGTTGAAGTACAGGAAGCCCTTGGGGCAGTTGACGTTGTGGAAAGGTGCGAAGGACTCCACGGGGCCGTCGATGCCCATGGGGTGCAGCCGCAGCGCCCCCCGGCCCGTCAGCAGCACCCAGTGCGGGGAGGGGCCGCAGATGAACACCTGGGGACAGGTAAACGACAGGGGAGGGACAGGTGAGGGACACCTGGGGACACCTGGGGACAGGTGAGGGACAGGGGAGGGACAGGGACACCCAGCACCCCCCGGCCCGTCAGCAGCACCCAGTGCGGGGAGGGGCCGCAGATGAACACCTGGGACAGGTAAACGACAGGGGAGGGACAGGTGAGGGACACCTGGGGACACCTGGGGACAGGTGAGGGACAGGGGAGGGACAGGGACACCCAGCACCCCCCGGCCCGTCAGCAGCACCCAGTGCGGGGAGGGGCCGCAGATGAATACCTGGGACAGGTAAACGACAGGTGAGATACACCTGGGGACACCTGGGGACAGGTGAGGGACACCTGGGGACACCTGGGGATGGGGACAGCTGGGGACAGGGACACCCAGAGCCCCCCGGCCCGTCAGCAGCACCCAGTGCGGGGAGGGGCCGCAGATGAACACCTGCGCAGGTAAACGACAGGTGAGATACACCTGGGGACAGCTGGGGACAGGTGAGGGACACCTGGGGACACCTGGGGATGGGGACAGCTGGGGACAGGGACACCCAGAGCCCCCCGGCCCGTCAGCAGCACCCAGTGCGGGGAGGGGCCACAGATGAACACCTGGGACAGGTGAGGGACAGGTGAGGGACACCTGGGGACAGGTGAGATACACCCGGGGACACCTGGGGACACCTGGGGACACCCAGAGGCCCCCGGCCCGTCAGCAGCACCCAGTGCGGGGAGGGGCCGCAGATGAACACCTGGGCAGGTGAGGGACAGGTGAGGGACAGGGGAGGGACAGGGGAGGGACAGGTGAGGGACACCTGGGAGTGCAGACAGATTTGGGGTCCCACCCCAAGGTTTTGGGGTCCTTGGTGGATTTTGGGGTCCCCCCAACCGTTTTTGGGGTGCCTCACCCCCGAGTAGCCGTAGATGTCGTGGAAGGGGCGGATTTGGGGTCCCTGATGCATTTTGGGGTCCCTGGTGGGTTTTGGGGTCCCTGATGCATTTTGGGGTCCCTGGTGGATTTTGGGGTCCCCCCGGGCCGTTTTTGGGGTCCCCGGGCCGTTTTTGGGGTCCCTGGTGGGATTTGGGGTCCCCGGGCCGTTTTTGGGGTGCCTCACCCCCGAGCAGCCGTAGATGTCGTGGAAGGGGCAAATTTGGGATCCCTGATGGATTTTGGGGTTCCTGGTGGATTTTGGGGTCCCCGGGCCGTTTTTGGGGTCCCCGGGGCCGTTTTTGGGGTGCCTCACCCCCGAGCAGCCGTAGATGTCGTGGAAGGGGCAGATTTGGGGTCCCACTCCCCAGATTTGGGGTCTCTCCCCCATAGATTTGGGGTCCCTGATGGATTTTGGGGTCCCCGGGCCGTTTTTGGGGTCCCCGGGCCGTTTTTGGGGTCCCCCCGGGCCGTTTTTGGGGTCCCCGGGGCCGTTTTTGGGGTGCCTCACCCCCGAGTAGCCGTAGATGTCGTGGAAGGGCCGGAACCGCGCCACGCGGCCTCGGGGTCCCCCCGGTTCCTCGGGGGTCGCGCCCGGAGCCCCCCCGGGAGCCCCCCCCGGTCCCTCCGGCTTCTTCCGCGACGGTTTCGGCTTCTTCTCCCGGAAATTGATCCCGTGGGGCACCTGGGGGGCAGGGACGGGGGGGTTTAGGGGGTGGGACCCCCAAAAATATCCCTAAAGACCCCCAAAATCCACCCCAAATGGCCCCTGAAAAATCGTCCCCAAATCACCCCCAAAAATTCTCCCAGAATCTCCCCTTAAAAATCCTCCCCAAATCCCCCCGGAGCCCCCCAAAATCCCCCTGGAGTCCCCCCAAATCCTCCCCAAATCCCCCCAAAAATCCTCCCCAAATCCCCCTGGAGCCCCCCAGATCCTCCCCAAATCCCCCCAAAAATCCTCCCCAAATCCTCCTGGAACCCCCAAAATCCTCCCCAAATCCCTCCAAAAATCCTCCCCAAATCCTCCTGGAACCCCCAAAATCCTCCCCAAATCCCCCCAAAAATCCTCCCCAAACCCCCAAAAAAATCCTCCACAAATCCCCCTGAAAACCCCCCCTAGAGCTCCCCAAATTCTGCCAGAGCCCCCCAAAAAATCCCTCCCAAATCCCCTCCCAAATCCTCCTGAAGCCCCCCAAAATCCTCCCCAAATTCCCCCTGAAAATCCTCTCCAAATGTCCCCCAAACCCCTCCCAAAAAATCCTCCCCAACTCCCCCCCAAATCCCCCCAGAGCCCCCCAAAAAATCCCTCCCAAATCCCCTCCAAAATCCTCCCAAATCCCCCTGAAGTCCCAAAAAATCCTCCCCAAATCCCCCCCCAAAAAACCCATCCAAATCCTCTCTAAACCCCCCAAAATTCTCCCCAAATCCTCTCAAATTCCCCTGGAGCCCCTAAAATCTTCCCAGAACCCCCAAAATCTCCCCAGAGCCCCCAAAATGCCCCCAGAGCCCCCCAAAATGCCCCCAGAGCCCCCCAAATGCCCCCAGAGCCCCTCAAAATGCCCCCAGAGCCCCCCAAAATCTCCCAGAGCCCCCCAAAATGCCCCGAGAGCCCCCCAAAATCCCCCCCCAAATCTCCCCAGAGCCCCCCAAAATGACCCTGGAGCCCCCCAAAATGCCCCAAGAGCCCCCAAAATGCCCCCAGAGACCCCAAAATCCCCCCAAAATCTCCCCAGAGCCCCCAAAATGCCCCCAGAGCCCCCCAAAATCACCCCCAAATCCCCCCAAAATCTCCCCAGAGCCCCCCAAAATCTCCCCAGAGCCCCCCAAAATCACCCCAATATTCCCCCAAATCCCCCCCAAATCTCCCCAGAGCCCCCCAAAATGCCCCAAGAGCCCCCAAAATCCCCCCAAAATCTCCCCAGAGCCCCCCAAAATGACCCTGGAGCCCCCCAAAATGCCCCAAGAGCCCCCCAAAATCCCCCCAGAGCCCCCCAAAATCCCCCCAGAGCCCCCCAGATCCCCCCACTCCCCCAGCCCCGCTCTCACCTTGCGGAACCGAACCTTGAGGTTGCTCTGGCCCAGCTGGGAGTCGTGGGCAAAGGCCTCGTACAGGAGCAGCTCCTGCTCCACGTGCACCTGCAACCCCAAAAAATGCACCTGGGAACCCCAAAATCCATCCAGAACCCCAAACCCCTCGTACAGGAGCAGCTCCTGCTCCACGTGCACCTGGAACCCCAAAAACGGTCAGGGAACCCCAAAATCCATCCCAGGGAACCCCAAACTCCATCCCAGGAACCCCAAATCCCTCGTACAGGAGCAGCTCCTGCTCCACGTGCACCTGCAACCCCAAAAACGGTCAGGGGACCCCAAAAATGCAACTGGGAAACCCCAAATCCACCTGGGAAACCCCAAAAATTCATCCCAGAACCCCAAACCCCTCGTACAGGAGCAGCTCCTGCTCCACGTGCACCTGGAACCCCAAAAACGGTCAGGGGACCCCAAAAATGCAACTGGGAAACCCCAAATCCACCTGGGAAACCCCAAAAATTCATCCCAGAACCCCAAACCCCTCGTACAGGAGCAGCTCCTGCTCCACGTGCACCTGCAACCCCAAAAATGCACCTGGGAACCCCAAAATCCATCCTAGAACCCCAAACCCCTCGTACAGGAGCAGCTCCTGCTCCACGTGCACCTGCAACCCCAAAAAATGGGTCAGGGAACCCCAAAATCCATCCCAGGAACCCCAAAAATCCATCCAGAACCCCAAACCCCTGGTACAGGAGCAGCTCCTGCTCCACGTGCACCTGGAACCCCAAAAAATGGTCAGGGGACCCCAAAATCCATCCCAAAACCCCAAACCCCTCGTACAGGAGCAGCTCCTGCTCCACGTGCACCTGCAACCCCAAAAACGGTCAGGGGACCCCAAAAATGCACCTGGAAACCCCAAATCCACCTGGGAAACCCCAAAAATTCATCCCAGAACCCCAAACCCCTGGTACAGGAGCAGCTCCTGCTCCACGTGCACCTGCAACCCCAAAAACGGGTCAGGGAACCCCAAAAATGCACCTGGGAACCCCAAAAATCCATCCTAAAACCCCAAACCCCTCATACAGGAGCAGCTCCTGCTCCACGTGCACCTGGAACCCCAAAAATGGTCAGGGAACCCCAAAAATGCACCTGGAGAACCCCAAAATCCACCCCAGGAACCCCAAAATGCACCTGGGAACCCCAAACCCCTTGAACAGGAGCAGCTCCTGCTCCACGTGCACCTGCAACCCCAAAAACGGTCAGGGAACCCCAAAAATGCACCTGGAAAACCCCAAAATCCACCTGGGAAACTGAAAAATCTACCTGGAACCCCAAAAATGCACCTGGGAACCTCAAAATCCATCCCAGGAATCCCAAACCCCTCGTACAGGAGCAGCTCCTGCTCCACGTGCACCTGGAACCCCAAAAACGGTCAGGGAACCCCAAAAATGCACCTGGGAACCCCAAAAATCCATCCTAAAACCCCAAACCCCTCGTACAGGAGCAGCTCCTGCTCCACGTGCACCTGGAACCCCAAAAATGGTCAGGGAACCCCAAAGATGCAACTGGGAACCCCAAAATCCATCCCAGGAACCCCAAACCCCTCATACAGGAGCAGCTCCTGCTCCACGGGCACCTGGAACCCCAAAAACGGATCAGGGGACCCCAAAAATACACCTGGGAAATCCCAAAAATCCACCTGAGAATCTGAAAAATGAACCTGGAACCCCAAAATCCACCTGGAACCCCAAAAACGGATCAGGGAACCCCAAAATCCACCTGGGGAACCCCAAACCCCTCGTACAGGAGCAGCTCCTGTTCCACGTGCACCTGCAACCCCAAAAAATGGTCAGGGAACCCAAAATCCACCTGGGAAACCCCAAAAAATGGTCAGGGAACCCCAAAAATACACCTGCAACCCCAAAATCCAACTGGGAACCCCAAAATCTACCTGGGAATCCCAAAATCTACCTGGGAATCCCAAAACCCAACTGGGAAACCCCAAATCCTCCTGGGAAACCCCAAAAATCCATCCTAGAACCCCAAACCCCTCGTACAGGAGCAGCTCCTGCTCCACGTGCACCTGCAACCCCAAAAATGGGTCAGGGGACCCCAAAATCCATTCCAGGAACCCCAAAATCCATCCCAGGAACCCCAAATCCCTCGTACAGGAGCAGCTCCTGCTCCACGTGCACCTGCAACCCCAAAAACGGTCAGGGGACCCCAAAATGCACCTGGGAACCCAAAAATTCATCCCAGAACCCCAAACCCCTGGTACAGGAGCAGCTCTTGCTCCACGTGCACCTGAAACCCCAAAAATGGTCAGGGGACCCCAAAATCCATCCCAAAACCCCAAAAATTCATCCCAGGAACCCCAAAAATCCATCCAGAACCCCAAACCCCTCCTGCAGGAGCAGCTCCTGCTCCACGTGCACCTGGAACCCCAAAAACGGATCAGGGGACCCCAAAAATGCACCTGGGAAATCCCAAAAATCCACCTGAGAATCTGAAAAATGCACCTGGAACCCCAAAATCCACCTGGGAACCCCAAAAATGGTCAGGGGACCCCAAAATCCACCTGGGAAACCCCAAACTCCTCGTACAGGAGCAGTTCCTGCTCCACGTGCACCTGGAACCCCAAAAATGCACCTGGGAACCCCAAAAATGCACCTGGGAACCCCAAAATCCCCTTGGGAACCCCCAAAAACGGTCAAGGAACCCCAAAAATACACCTGGGAAACCCCAAAAACGGTCAGGGAACCCCAAAATCCACCTGGGAAACACCAAAAAACAGTCAGGGAACCCCAAAAATCTACCTGGGAACACCAAAAAAACGGCCAGGGAACCTCAAAAATCCATCCCAGGAACCCCAAAAATGCACCCCAGAACCCCAAACCCCTCGTACAGGAGCAGCTCCTGCTCCACGTGCACCTGCAACCCCAAAAGGGTCAGGGAACCCCAAAAATGCACCTGGGAACCCAAAAATGGTCAGGGGACCCCAAAATCTATCCCCAAACCCCAAACCCATCGTGCAGGAGCAGCTCCTGCTCCACGTGCACCTGGGAACCCCAAAAATGGATCAGGGGACCCCAAAAACCCACCTGGGAACCCCAAAAACCTGTCCAAAAATCCGCCCAGTGATATTCCCAGTGCCCATCCCAGTGCCCCTCCCAGTGCTCCCAGTTTGGCAATTCCCAGTGCTCCCAGTTTGGCCATTCCCAGTGCTCCCAGTTTGGCCATTCCCAGTGCTCCCAGTTTGGCCATTCCCAGTGCTCCCAGTTTGGCCATTCCCATCACTCCCATCACTCCCATCACTCCCAGTGCTCCCAGTGCTCCCAGTGCTCCCAGTACCAGCAGGAAGGGGCGGCTCTGGGCGCGGCCCAGCCCCACCAGCAGCAGCTCCCGCACGTGGGGCAGCTCCCAGTGCTCCCAGTTTGGCCATTCCCAGTGCTCCCAGTTTGGCCATTCCCATCACTCCCATCATTCCCATCACTCCCATTGCTCCCAGTGCTCCCAGTTTGGCCATTCCCAGTGCTCCCAGTTTGGCCATTCCCAGTGCCATTCCCAGACCATTCCCATCACTCCCATCACTCCCATCACTCCCAGTGCTCCCAGTTTGGCCATTCCCAGTGCTCCCAGTTTGGCCATTCCCAGTGCCATTCCCAGACCACTCCCATCACTCCCAGTGCTCCCAGTGCTCCCAGTACCAGCAGGAAGGGGCGGCTCTGGGCGCGGCCCAGCCCCACCAGCAGCAGCTCCCGCACGTGGGGCAGCTCCCAGTGCTCCCAGTTTGGCCATTCCCAGACCATTCCCATCACTCCCAGTGCTCCCAGTTTGGCCATTCCCATCACTCCCATCACTCCCAGTGCTCCCAGTGCTCCCAGTACCAGCAGGAAGGGGCGGCTCTGGGCGCGGCCCAGCCCCACCAGCAGCAGCTCCCGCACGTGGGGCAGTTCCCGCTCTCCCCTCTCGTCCTTGCGGGGCTCGGCCGGCGGCTGCCCGAAGGACGAATCCACCAACACCCGCTGCCCCACCGGGAAGTTCTTCACCAGGAACACCAGGCGCCACTCGGGGACATGGTAAATCTGGGGGAAAAACGGGGAAAATGGGGAAAATGGTGAAAAAATTGGGATTATGGGGGAAAACAAGGGGAAAAAATGGAAAAAAAATGGAAAAAAAATGGAAAAAAATGGGGATTATGGGGGGAAAACAAGGGGAGTTCTTCACCAGGAACAGCAGGGGACACTCGGGGACATGGTAAATCTGGGGGGAAAAATGGGGAAAATGGGAAAAATGGGAATTGTGGGGAAAAAAATGGAGATTATTGGGGGGAAAATGGGAATTGTGCAGGGCAAACAATGGGAGTTCTTCACCAGGAACAGCAGGGGACACTTGGGGACCTGGGAGATCTGGGGGGAAATAAGGAAAATGGGAAAAATGGAAAAAAATGGAAAAAAATGGAAAAAAATGGGAAAAAATGGGGATTATGGGGGGAGAATAGGGATTTATGGGGGGAGAAATGGGGATTATGGTGGTAGAAATGGGGATTGTGGGGGGAAACAATGGGAGTTCTTCACCAGGAACCGCAGGGGACACTCGGGGACCTGGGAGATCTGGGGGGAAATGGGGAAAATGGGAAAAACAGTGAAAAATGGGAATTGTGGGGAAGAAATGGAAAATAATGGAAAAAAATGGGGATTATGGGGAAAAAAATGGGAAAAAAATGGGGATTATGGGGTAAAAATGGGGATTTATTGGGGGGAAAATGGGGATTATGGGGGTAAAATGGGGATTATGGGGGGAAAACAAGGGGAGTTCTTCAGCAGGAACAGCAGGGGACACTCGGGGACCTGGTAGATCTGGGGGGAAAAACGGGGAAAATGGGAAAAATGGTGAAAAATGGGAATTGTGGGATAAAATGGGAAAAAATGGAAAAAAAATGGAAAAAAATGGGGATTATGGGGGGAAAACAAGGGGAGTTCTTCACCAGGAACAGCAGGGGACACTCGGGGACCTGGTAGATCTGGGGGAAAAAAGGGGAAAATGGGAAAAATGGTGAAAAAATGGGATTTATGGGGAAAAAAAGTGAAATATTGGGTAAAAATTGGGATTATTGGGGGAGAAATAGGGATTTATAGGGGGGAAAACAAGGGGAGTTCTTCAGCAGGAACAGCAGGGGACACTCGGGGACATGGTAGATCTGGGGGGAAAAAGGGGGAAAATGGGAAAAAAATGGAAAAAAATGGGGATTTATGGGGGAAAACAAGGGGAGTTCTTCACCAGGAACAGCAGGGGACACTCGGGGAGCTGGTAGATCTGGGGGGAAAAACGGGGAAAATGGTGAAAAATGGGAATTGTGGGGAAAAAAAAGTGAATTATTGGGTAAAAATTGGGATTATTGGGGGAGAAATGGGGATTTATAAGGGGGAAAACAAGGGGAGTTCTTCACCAGGAACAGCAGGGGACACTCAGGGACTGGGGAGATCTGGGGGGAAAAATGGGGAAAATTGGAAAAATGGTGAAAAATGTGAATTATGGGGAAAAAATGGGAAAAAAATGGGAAAAAAATGGAAAAAAATGGGGATTATGGGGATAAAATGGGGATTTATGGGGGGGAAATAATGGGAGTTCTTCACCAGGAACACCAGGCGCCACTCGGGGACGTGGTAAATCTGGGGGAAAAACGGGGAAAATGGGAAAAATGGTGAAAAATGGGAATTGTGGGAAAAAAATGGGAAAAAATGGAAAAAAAAATGGAAAAAAATGGGGATTATGGGGGGAAAACAAGGGGAGTTCTTCACCAGGAACACCAGGCACCACTCGGGGACCTGGGAGATCTGGGGGGAAAAACGGGGAAAATGGGAAAAATGGAAAAAATGGGAATTGTGGGGAAAAAATGGGAAAAAATGGAAAAAAAATGGAAAAAAATGGAAAAAAATGGAAAAAAATGGAAAAAAATGGGGATTATGGGGGCAAAACAAGGGGAGTTCTTCAGCAGGAACAGCAGGGGACACTCGGGGACCTGGGAGATCTGGGGGGAAAAAAGGGGAAAATGGGAAAAATGGTGAAAAATGGGAAAAAATGGGAAAAAATGGAAAAAAAGGGATTATGGGGATAAAATGGGGATTGTGGGGGGAAAATAATGGGAATTCTTCACCAGGAACAGCAGGAGACACTCGGGGAGCTGGGAGATCTGGGGGGAAAAATGGGGAAAATGGGAAAAATGGAAAAAAAATGGGAATTGTGGGGAAAAAATGGGGATTATGGGGGAGAAAAATGCGGATTATGGGGGGGAAATGGGATTTATGGGGGGAGAAATGGGGATTATAGAGGGAAAACAAGGGGAGTTCTTCACCAGGAACAGCAGGGGACACTCGGGGAGCTGGGAGATCTGGGGGAAAAATGGGGAAAATGGGAAAAATGGTGAAAAATGGAAAAAAATGGGAAAAAATGGAAAAAAAGGGATTATGGGGATAAAATGGGGATTGTGGGGGAAAGCCAGCAGAGTTCAGGAGGGAAATGGGAACTGTGAAGGGAAACGAGGGGAATTGCAGCAAGAAAACATTCCCAGTCCATCCCAGCCCCATTCCCAGTATATCCCAGTCCATCCCAGTCCATCCCAGTATCCACAGTCCCATTCCCAGTATCCCCAGTATCCCCAGTATATCCCAGTCCATCCCAGTACCTCCATGTTGCCGTTCTCCCTGGCCAGCACACACCAGCCCCATTCCCAGTATATCCCAGTCCCTCCCAGTATATCCCAGTATCCCCAGTCCATCCCAGTACCTCCATGTTGCCGTTCTCCCTGGCCAGCACACACCAGTGCCATTCCCATTATCCCCACCACCATTCCCAGTCCCTCCCAGTCCCTCCCAGTATCCCCAGTACCTCCATGTTGCCGTTCTCCCTGGCCAGCACACACCAGTGCCATCCCCAGCCCCATTCCCAGTCCCTCCCAGTCCCTCCCAGTCCATCCCAGTACCTCCATGTTGCCGTTCTCCCTGGCCAGCACACACCAGTGCCATTCCCAGCACACACCAGTGCCATTCCCAGTATATCCCAGTATATCCCAGTATCCCCAGTACCTCCATGTTGCCGTTCTCCCTGGCCAGCACACACCAGCCCCATTCCCAGTATATCCCAGTATCCCCAGTACCTCCATGTTGCCGTTCTCCCTGGCCAGCACACACCAGTGCCATTCCCAGTATATCCCAGTATATCCCAGTACCTCCATGTTGCCGTTCTCCCTGGCCAGCACACACCAGCCCCATTCCCAGCACACGCCAGTGCCATTCCCAGTCCCTCCCAGTCCCTCCCAGTCCATCCCAGTACCTCCATGTTGCCGTTCTCCCTGGCCAGCACACACCAGTGCCATTCCCAGTCCATCCCAGTATCCCCAGTATCCCCAGTACCTCCATGTTGCCGTTCTCCCTGGCCAGCACACACCAGCCCCATTCCCAGTATATCCCAGTATCCCCAGTATCCCCAGTACCTCCATGTTGCCGTTCTCCCTGGCCAGCACACACCAGTGCCATTCCCAGCACACACCAGTGCCATTCCCAGTCCATCCCAGTCCATCCCAGTACCTCCATGTTGCCGTTCTCCCTGGCCAGCACACACCAGTGCCATTCCCAGTCCATCCCAGTATCCCCAGTACCTCCATGTTGCCGTTCTCCCTGGCCAGCACACACCAGCCCCATTCCCAGTCCCTCCCAGTCCCTCCCAGTATATCCCAGTACCTCCATGTTGCCGTTCTCCCTGGCCAGCACACACCAGCCCCATTCCCAGTCCCTCCCAGTATCCCCAGTACCTCCATGTTGCCGTTCTCCCTGGCCAGCACACACCAGTGCCATTCCCAGTATATCCCAGTATCCCCAGTACCTCCATGTTGCCGTTCTCCCTGGCCAGCACACACCAGTGCCATTCCCAGTATATCCCAGTATCCCCAGTACCTCCATGTTGCCGTTCTCCCTGGCCAGCACACACCAGTGCCATTCCCAGTCCCTCCCAGTCCATCCCAGTACCTCCATGTTGCCGTTCTCCCTGGCCAGCACACACCAGCCCCATTCCCAGTCCATCCCAGTCCCTCCCAGTCCCTCCCAGTCCCTCCCAGTATCCCCAGTACCTCCATGTTGCCGTTCTCCCTGGCCAGCACACACCAGCCCCATTCCCAGTCCATCCCAGTCCCTCCCAGTCCCTCCCAGTCCCTCCCACTATCCCCAGTACCTCCATGTTGCCGTTCTCCCTTGCCAGCACACACCAGCCCCATTCCCAGTATATCCCAGTATATCCCAGTATCCCCAGTACCTCCATGTTGCCGTTCTCCCTGGCCAGCACACACCAGTGCCATTCCCAGCACACACCAGTGCCATTCCCAGTCCATCCCAGTCCCTCCCAGTATCCCCAGTACCTCCATGTTGCCGTTCTCCCTTGCCAGCACACACCAGCCCCATTCCCAGTATATCCCAGTATATCCCAGTATCCCCAGTACCTCCATGTTGCCGTTCTCCCTGGCCAGCACACACCAGTGCCATTCCCAGCACACACCAGTGCCATTCCCAGTCCATCCCAGTCCCTCCCAGTATCCCCAGTACCTCCATGTTGCCGTTCTCCCTGGCCAGCACACACCAGTGCCATTCCCAGTATATCCCAGTATATCCCAGTATCCCCAGTACCTCCATGTTGCCGTTCTCCCTGGCCAGCACACACCAGTGCCATTCCCAGCACACACCAGTGCCATTCCCAGCACACACCAGTGCCATTCCCAGTCCCTCCCAGTCCATCCCAGTCCATCCCAGTACCTCCATGTTGCCGTTCTCCCTGGCCAGCACACACCAGTGCCATTCCCAGTCCCTCCCAGTATCCCCAGTACCTCCATGTTGCCGTTCTCCCTGGCCGGCACACACCAGTGCCATTCCCAGTATATCCCAGTATATCCCAGTATCCCCAGTACCTCCATGTTGCCGTTCTCCCTGGCCAGCACACACCAGTGCGAGGGTTCGGGGCTCAGCGGGGCCGGGTCTCTCTCGGGGGGTCCCGCCCGCCGCGGCTCCTCCCGGGGCGGGGAGCGGCCCGAGCCCCCCGAGTCCCCGTAGAGCATCTCCTCCTCGTCGTCCACCGAGCCACTGTGGGGACATGGGGACACCTGAGACACCTGGGATACACCTGGGCACACCTGGGATACACCTGGGCACACCTGGGATACACCTGGGCACACCTAACAAACCCCCCGAGTCCCCGTAGAGCATCTCCTCCTCGTCGTCCACTGAGCCACTGCGGGGACATGGGGACACCTGAGACACCTGGGCACACCTGAGATACACCTGAGATACACCTGGGATACACCTGGGATACACCTGGGCACACCTGGGATACACCTGGGCACACCTGGGATACACCTGGGATACACCTGGGCACACCTGGGGACATGCGGGGACACCAGTGGGGACACCTGAGAACATCCCTAGACACACAGCAGGGAACACCTGGAGACTCGGGACACCTTGGGGACACCTGGGGACACCTGGGGACACCTGTGGATACATCTGGGGACAACTGGGGACACCTTGGGGACATCTGGGGACACCTGTGGATACACCTGGCGACACCTTGGGGACACCTGGGGACACCTTGGGGACACCTGGGGACACTTGGGGACACCTGGACCCACTTGAGAACATCCTTAGACACACAGCTGGGAACACCTGGAGACTCAGGACACCTTGGGGACATCTGGGGACATCTGAGGATACACCTGGGGACACCTGGGGGACATCTGGGGACACCTTGGGGACACCTGGGGACACCTGTGACCCACCTGAGGTCCTGGATGAGGGTCTCGGCCTCGGCGTGGGGGCGGGGCGGGGGCTCCTCGCGGGGGGCGCGGCTCTCGGTGGTGAACATTCCGGAAAGGTCCCGGTACAGGCACAGCGCTGTCACCCGCGAGGGCTGCAGGGACAGCAATGGGGACATCACTGGGGACACTGGGGACACTGGGGACATCACTGGGAACATCACTGGGGACATTGGGGACATCACTGGGGACATTGGGGACATTCCGGAAAGGTCCCGGTACAGGCACAGCGCTGTCACCCGCGAGGGCTGCGGGGGACAGCAATGGGGACATCACTGGGGACATCATTGGGGACATCACTGGGGACATTCCGGAAAGGTCCCGGTACAGGCACAGCGCTGTCACCCGCGAGGGCTGCGGGGGACAGCAATGGGGACATGGGGACATCATTGGGGACATCATTGGGGACATCACTGGGGACATCACTGGGGACATCGCTGGGGACATTGGGGACATCACTGGGGACATTCCGGAAAGGTCTCAGTACAGGCACAGCGCTGTCACCCGTGAAGGCTGCAGGGACATGGGGACATCATTGGGACACTGGGGACATTGGGGACATCACTGGGACATTGGGGACATCACTGGGGACATTCCGGAAAGGTCCCGGTACAGGCACAGCGCTGTCACCCGTGAGGGCTGCAGGGGACAGCAATGGGGACATCACTGGGGACACCACTGGGGACATTGGGGGATTGGGGACACTGGGACATCATTGGGGACATTCCGGAAAGGTCTCGGTACAGGCACAGCGCTGTCACCCGCGACGGCTGCAGGGGACAGCAATGGGGACATCACCGGGGACACTGGGGGGACATTGGGATATTGGGGACATTGGGATATTGGGGACATTGGTGACACTCACGTGTGACACGGGCGGGCGCAGCAGGGCCAGGCAGGGTTGGGGATGGTTGGGGATGGTTGGGGACACAGGTGACACAGGTGACACTCACGTGTGACACGGGCAGCTGCAGCAGGGCCAGGCAGGGTTGGGGACACAGGTGACACTCACGTGTGACACGGGCGGCCGCAGCAGGGCCAGGCAGGATTAGGAAGGGTTGGGGACATTGGTGACACTCACGTGTGACACAGGTGGCCGCAGCAGGGCCAGGCAGGGTTGGGGATGGTTGGGGATGGTTGGGGACACAGGTGACACAGGTGACACTCACGTGTGACACGGGTGGCCGCAGCAGGGCCAGGCAGGGCCAGGCAGGGTTGGGGATGGTTGGGGATGGTTGGGGACACAGGTGACACGGTGACACTCATGTGTGACACGGGTGGCCGCAGCAGGGCCAGGCAGGGCCAGGCAGGGTTGGGGATGTTAGGGGACACAGGTGACACGGTGACACTCACGTGTGACACGGGTGGCCGCAGCAGGGCCAGGCAGGGTTGGGGATGGTTGGGGATGGTTGGGGACACAGGTGACACAGGTGACACTCACGTGTGACACGGGTGGCCGCAGCAGGGCCAGGCAGGGCCAGGCAGGGTTGGGGATGTTAGGGGACACAGGTGACACGGTGACACTCACGTGTGACACGGGCGGGCGCAGCAGGGCCAGGCAGGGTTGGGGACACAGGTGACACTCAGGTGTGACACGGGTGGCCGCAGCAGGGCCAGGCAGGGTTGGGGATGGTTGGGGATGGTTGGGGATGGTTGGGGACACAGGTGACACTCACATGTGACACGGGTGGCCGCAGCAGGGCCAGGCAGGGCCAGGCAGGGTTGGGGATGGTTGGGGATGGTTGGGGACACAGGTGACACGGTGACACTCATGTGTGACACGGGTGGCCGCAGCAGGGCCAGGCAGGGCCAGGCAGGGTTGGGGATGTTAGGGGACACAGGTGACACGGTGACACTCACGTGTGACACGGGTGGCCGCAGCAGGGCCAGGCAGGGTTGGGGATGGTTGGGAAGGGTTGGGGACAGTTGGTGACACGGTGACACTCACGTGTGACACGGGCGGCCGCAGCAGGGCCAGGCAGGGTTGGGGATGGTTGGGGACATTGGTGACACTCACGTGTGACACGGGCGGCCGCAGCAGGGCCCGGCAGGGTTGGGGACATTGGTGACACTCACGTGTGACACGGGCGGCCGCAGCAGGGCCAGGCAGGGATGTGGATGGTTGGGGACAGTTGGTGACACTCACGTGTGACACGGGTGGCCGCAGCAGGGCCAGGCGCGGGGCGCGGCCGCCGTAGGTGTCCCCCTTGAGCGTGAAGGTGGCCAGGTGGCCGTCGGCGCTGAGCAGCACCCCGAAGGGATCGGCCACGGCGCAGTGCACGATGGGAGAGCCCAGGTCCACGGGGACAAAGTGCAGCTGGGTCACTGTGGGGACAGCAGTGTCACCAGGGGGTCACAGCAGGGTCACCTCACTGTCACACCCCTGTGTGACCCCAAACCCACGGGGACAAAGTGCAGCTGGGTCACTGTGGGGACAGCAGCGTCACCAGGGGGGCACAGCAGTGTCACCTCACTGTCACACCCCTGTGTGACCCCAAACCCACGGGGACAAAGTGCAGCTGGGTCACTGTGGGGACAGCAGGGTCACCAGGGGGTCACAGCAGTGTCACCTCACTGTCACACCCCCTGTGTGATCCCAGGTCCACGGGGACAAAGTGCAGCTGGGTCACTGTGATGAGGGGACAGCAGGGTCACAGCAGTGTCACCTCACTGTCACACCCCTGTGTGACCCCAAACCCACGGGGACAAAGTGCAGCTGGGTCACTGTGAGGGGACAGCAGTGTCACCAGGGGGTCACAGCAATGTCACACCCCTGTGCCAGCCCAGGTCCACGGGGACAAAGTGCAGCTGCGTCACTGTGGGGACAGCAGTGTCACAGCAGTGTCATCTCACTGTCACACCCCCTGTGTGACCCCAAACCCACGGGGACAAAGTGCAGCTGGGTCACTGTCAGGGGACAGCCGTGTCACCAGGGGGTCACAGCAGTGTCACCTCACTGTCACACCCCTGTGTGACCACAAACCCACGGGGACAAAGTGCAGCTGGGTCACTGTGGGGACAGCAGGGTCACAGCCCTGTCACACTCCCTGTGTCTCCTCCTGTGTCACCTGCCAATGTCACCTCACTGTCACTGCACCGCCAAGAATGACACAGTAGTGTCACCCTGGTGCCACCCCCA
Organism: Fringilla coelebs; assembly: GCF_963513975.1. NCBI lineage: Eukaryota > Metazoa > Chordata > Aves > Passeriformes > Fringillidae > Fringilla > Fringilla coelebs. The sequence continues at coordinate 1,040,846 of NC_140028.1, read as the reverse complement.
GGTGTCACCTCTTCCTGCGCCATCCCCTCGATGGCACACCTGGGGACACACCTGGGCCCGTGTGAGCCCCTGATGTCACCCTAGGGGTGCCCCCAGGTGTGTCCCAGGTGTCCCCAGCTGTGTCCCTGTCCCCAGGTGTGTCCCTGTCCCCAGGTGTGTCCCTGTCCCCAGCTGTGTCCCAGCTGTGTCCCCAGGTGTGTCCCTGTCCCCAGGTGTGTCCCCAGGTGTGTCACTCACCGCCCTGCAGCAGGCGCAGCCCCAGCGGTGACACCTGCACGATGAACTGGCCCTGTCCCCAGGTGTGTCCCAGGTGTGTCCCTGTCCCCAGGTGTGTCCCAGGTGTGTCCCCAGGTGTGTCCCTGTCCCCAGGTGTGTCCCTGTCCCCAGGTGTGTCCCCAGGTGTGTCCCTGTCCCCAGGTGTGTCCCCAGCTGTGTCCCCAGGTGTGTCACTCACCGCCCTGCAGCAGGCGCAGCCCCAGCGGTGACACCTGCACGATGAACTGGCCCTGGCCCAGCTGTGTCCCAGGTGTGTCCCTGTCCCCAGCTGTGTCCCTGTCCCCAGGTGTGTCCCAGGTGTGTCCCCAGGTGTGTCCCTGTCCCCAGGTGTGTCCCCAGGTGTGTCACTCACCGCCCTGCAGCAGGCGCAGCCCCAGCGGTGACACCTGCACGATGAACTGGCCCTGTCCCCAGGTGTGTCCCTGTCCCCAGGTGTGTCCCCAGGTGTGTCCCTGTCCCCAGGTGTGTCCCCAGGTGTCCCCAGGTGTGTCACTCACCGCCCTGCAGCAGGCGCAGCCCCAGCGGTGACACCTGCACGATGAACTGGCCCTGGCCCAGGTTCCCCGCGAACACGGTCGGGCCCTGCGTGGCGAAGCCGCTCGTGTCCAGCTCCAGGATCTCCTGGCCCGTCTGCAGGATCTGGGGACAGCGGGGACAGCGGGGGACATCAGGGGACAGCGGGGGACACTGGGGACACGGCACCCACAGAGCCACCAGAACAGGGCTGCTGTCCCCAGGGAGGGACATGGGGACACTGAGGGGACACTGGGCAAGGCCGGGCCCAGGTGAGCCCAAACCCAGGTCACTGACCCTTGAGGGGACACTGGGGACATCAGGGGACATTGGGGACATCAGGGGACACTGGGGACACGGCACCCACAGAGCCACCAGAACAGGGCTGCTGTCCCCAGGGAGAGACATGGGGACGACGAGGGGACAGTGGGCAGGGCCAGGCCCAGGTGAGCCCACATCCAGGTCACTGACCCTTGAGGGGACATACGGGGACACTGGGGACATCAGGGGACACTGGGGACAAGGCACCCACAGAGCCACCAGAACAGGGGTGCTGTCCCCAAAGTGGGACATGGGGATCTGAGGGGACACTGGTCAGGGCCAGCCCCCAGGTGACCCCAAATGCAGGTCACTGTCTCTAAAGGTGACATTGGGGACATCAGGGGGACATTGGGGGACACCAGGGGGACATCAGGACAGATCCTGCAGGAAGCCTCCAGGACACGAGCACTGTCCCCATTGGGGACATGAGTACACCAGGTGAGAGCAAGGAGTGTCTGTGTCCCCATGTCCCTTTGATGTCCCCAATGTCCCCAGTGTCCCTCACCATGGTGGAGTCCTCCCGGCTCAGGATCAGGAAGCCCTGTCCCCATGATGTCCCCAATGTCCCCAATGTCCCCTCACCATGGTGGAGTCCTCCCGGCTCAGGATCAGGAAGCCCTGTCCCCATGATGTCCCCATGATGTCCCCAATGTCCCCAGTGTCCCCTCACCATGGTGGAGTCCTCCCAGCTCAGGATCAGGAAGCCCTGTCCCCATGATGTCCCCATGATGTCCCCAATGTCCCCATGATGTCCCCAATGTCCCCAATGTCCCCAATCAATGTCCCTCACCATGGTGGAGTCCTCCCGGCTCAGGATCAGGAAGCCCTGTCCCCATGATGTCCCCATGATGTCCCCAGTGTCCCCAGTGTCCCCAATGTCCCTCACCATGGTGGAGTCCTCCTGGCTCAGGATCAGGAAGCCCTGTCCCTGGGATGTCCCCAATGTCCCCATGATGTCCCCAGTGTCCCCAATGTCCCTCACCATGGTGGAGTCCTCCCGGCTCAGGATCAGGAAGCCCTGTCCCTGGGATGTCCCCAATGTCCCCATGATGTCCCCAGTGTCCCCAATCAATGTCCCTCACCATGGTGGAGTCCTCCCGGCTCAGGATCAGGAAGCCCTGTCCCTGGGATGTCCCCAATGTCCCCATGATGTCCCCAGTGTCCCCAATCAATGTCCCTCACCATGGTGGAGTCCTCCCGGCTCAGGATCAGGAAGCCCTGTCCCTGGGATGTCCCCAATGTCCCCATGATGTCCCCAGTGTCCCCAATCAATGTCCCTCACCATGGTGGAGTCCTCCTGGCTCAGGATCAGGAAGCCCTGTCCCTGGGATGTCCCCAATGTCCCCATGATGTCCCCAGTGTCCCCAATGTCCCTCACCATGGTGGAGTCCTCCCGGATCAGGATCAGGAAGCCCTGTCCCTGGGATGTCCCCAATGTCCCCAATGTCCCCATGATGTCCCCAATGTCCCCAATGTCCCTCACCATGGTGGAGTCCTCCCGGCTCACGATCAGGATGCCCTGTCCCCATGATGTCCCCATGATGTCCCCAATGTCCCCAATGTCCCCAATGTCCCTCACCATGGTGGAGTCCTCCTGGCTCACGATCAGGAAGCCCTGTCCCCATGATGTCCCCATGATGTCCCCATGATGTCCCCATGATGTCCCCAATGTCCCCAGTGTCCCTCACCATGGTGGAGTCCTCCCGGATCAGGATCAGGAAGCCCTGTCCCCATGATGTCCCCATGATGTCCCCATGATGTCCCCAATGTCCCCAGTGTCCCTCACCATGGTGGAGTCCTCGCGGCTCAGGATCAGGAACCCGTGCCCCCATGATGTCCCCAATGTCCCCAATGTCCCCAGTGTCCCCGGCTCAGGATCAGGAAGCCCTGTCCCCATGATGTCCCCAGTGTCCCCATGATGTCCCCAATGTCCCCATGATGTCCTCAATGTCCCCAGTGTCCCCAATGTCCCTCACCATGGTGGAGTCCTCCCGGCTCAGGATCAGGAACCCGTGCCCCCATGATGTCCCCAATGTCCCCAATGTCCCCAGTGTCCCCGGCTCAGGATCAGGAAGCCCTGTCCCCATGATGTCCCCAGTGTCCCCATGATGTCCCCAATGTCCCCATGATGTCCTCAATGTCCCCAGTGTCCCCAATGTCCCTCACCATGGTGGAGTCCTCCCGGCTCAGGATCAGGAAGCCCTGTCCCCATGATGTCCCCATGATGTCCCCAATGTCCCCAATGTCCCCAGTGTCCCCTCACCATGGTGGAGTCCTCCCGGCTCAGGATCAGGAAGCCCTGTCCCCATGATGTCCCCATGATGTCCCCAATGTCCCCAGTGTCCCCAATGTCCCTCACCATGGTGGAGTCCTCCCGGCTCAGGATCAGGAAGCCCTGTCCCCATGATGTCCCCAATGTCCCCAATGTCCCCAATGTCACTCACCATGGTGGAGTCCTCCCGGCTCAGGATCAGGAAGCCCTGTCCCTGGGATGTCCCCAATGTCCCCAGTGTCCCCATGATGTCCCCAGTGTCCCCAATGTCCCTCACCATGGTGGAGTCCTCCCGGCTCAGGATCAGGAAGCCCTGTCCCCATGATGTCCCCATGATGTCCCCATGATGTCCCCAGTGTCCCCAATCAATGTCCCTCACCATGGTGGAGTCCTCCCGGCTCAGGATCAGGAAGCCCTGTCCCTGGGATGTCCCCAATGTCCCCATGATGTCCCCAGTGTCCCCAGTCAATGTCCCTCACCATGGTGGAGTCCTCCCGGCTCAGGATCAGGAAGCCCTGTCCCTGGGATGTCCCCAATGTCCCCATGATGTCCCCAGTGTCCCCAATCAATGTCCCTCACCATGGTGGAGTCCTCCCGGCTCAGGATCAGGAAGCCCTGTCCCTGGGATGTCCCCAATGTCCCCATGATGTCCCCAGTGTCCCCAATCAATGTCCCTCACCATGGTGGAGTCCTCCCGGCTCAGGATCAGGAAGCCCTGTCCCTGGGATGTCCCCAATGTCCCCATGATGTCCCCAGTGTCCCCAATGTCCCCTCACCATGGTGGAGTCCTCCCGGCTCAGGATCAGGAAGCCCTGTCCCCATGATGTCCCCAATGTCCCCAGTGTCCCCAATGTCCCCTCACCATGGTGGAGTCCTCCCGGCTCAGGATCAGGAAGCCCTGTCCCTGGGATGTCCCCAATGTCCCCATGATGTCCCCAGTGTCCCCAATGTCCCCTCACCATGGTGGAGTCCTCCCGGCTCAGGATCAGGAAGCCCTGTCCCCATGATGTCCCCAATGTCCCCAGTGTCCCCAATGTCCCCTCACCATGGTGGAGTCCTCCCGGCTCAGGATCAGGAAGCCGTGCCGTTCCCCGTCCTCCTCGGAAGGTTCCGGAGCCGCCGTCGCCGCCTCGGGCTCCGCGCTGGTCCCCGGGGCCACCTCGGGCTGTGGGGACAGAGCCTCGCTGGGGACAGGGGACACAGGGGACACAGAGGGACACAGAGGGACAGGGGGACAAGAGGGGACAGGGACACGTGGGTATACAGGGGGACACAGGGGGACACAGGGGGACACAGAGGGACAGGGGGACATGAGGGGACAGGGACACAGGATGAGGGGACACAGGGGGACACAGAGGACATGGGGACACAGAGGACATGGGGACACAGGATGAGGGGACACAGGGGGACACAGAGGACATGGGGACACAGGGACATGGGGACATGGGGACACAGAGGACATGGGGACACAGGGACATGGGGACATGGGGACACAGGGACAGGGGGACATGGGGACACAGGGATATGAGAGAACAGAAGGACACAGGGACGGGGGGGGTGGGGGAAAAGGGGACACAAGGACATGGATGGGGACACAGGGACATGGATGGGGACACGGTGACACAGGGAGGTGGACGTGAGGACACAGGTGACACGGGGACATGAAGGGACACAGAGACATGGATGGGGACACGGTGACACAGGTGACATGGGGGTGACACAGGGACAGTGACACAGGGATACAGGTGACATAGGGGTGACACAGATGACACAGGAGGGTGACACGGTGACACAGGAGAGTGACACAGGGACACTGGGGTGACACAGGGGTGACACAGGTGACACAGGGGTGACAGGAGGGTGACACAGGGACACGGGGTGACACAGGGTGACACAGGTGACACTGGGGTGACACAGGAGGGTGACACAGGTGACACAGGAGGGTGACACAGGGACACAGGGTGACACAGGTGACACTGGGGTGACACAGGGGTGACACAGGGACACAGGGGTGACACAGGTGCCACAGGAGGGTGACACAGGGACACGGGGTGACACGGGGTGACACAGGGACGCACCTGTTCCCGCGGGGGGGGCGCGGTGACCGTCCACATGTCGTAACAGCCGGGCAGCTCGAAGGTTGTCACCACCTGCGGCCGGATGCTGCGCTGGGGACACCGACAGGGGACAGCTGTGGGGACAGCCGCCACAGGGGGACAGCCATGGGGACAGGGGACAGCCATGGGGACAGGGGACAGGGACAGGAGTCAGGGGACAGGGACGGGGACAGGGGACAGCCGTGGGGACAGCCGCCACAGAGGGACAGCCATGGGGACAGGGGACAGGGGGATGGGGACAGGGGACAGCCGTGGGGACAGCTGCCACAGGGGGACAGCCATGGGGACAGGGGACAGGGGGATGGGGGGACAGGGACAGGAGTCAGGGGGATGGGGACAGGGACAGTGGTCGCGGGACAGGGATGGGGACACAGGTGGGGACAGGAGTCAGGGGACAGGGATGGGGACAGGGACAGTGGTTGGGGGACAGGGATGGGGGACAGGGACAGGAGTCAGGGAGATGGGTGGGGACAGGGGATGAGGGACAGGGACAGGAGTCAGGGGGACAGGGGGACAGCCATCACAGGGGGGCAGGGACAGGGACAGGGACAGGGGTCAAGGGGACAGGGACAGGGATGGGGACAGTGACAGCCATAAGGGAACAGGGGCAGGGATGGGGACAGGGGTCAAGGGGACAGCGGTCACAGGAACAGGGATGGGGACAGGGAGAGGGACAGGGATGGGGACAATGGTCAGGGGACAGGGATGGGGACAGGGCCAGGGGACAGCAGTCAGGGACAGGGGAACAGGGACAGCCACCAGGGGACAGGGACAGGGGACAGAGGGACAGGGACAGCAGTCATGGGACAGGGATGGAGACGGGGACACGGAGAGGGGACAGGGACAGAGGGGGGACAGGGGAATGGGACAAGGACAGCAGTCACAGGGGGACAGGGATGGGGACAGGGACAGCAGTCACAGGGGGACAGGGATGGGGACAGGGACAGCAGTCACAGGGGGACAGGGATGGGGACAGGGACAGCAGTCACGGGGGGACAGCGGTCACAGGGGAATGGGATAGGGGACAGAGGTCAGGGGACAGCGGTCACAGGGACAGGGAACGGGACAAGGATGGGGACAGGGACAAGGACAGGGATGGGGACAGGGGACAGGGATGGGGACAGGGACAGGGACAGAGATGGGGACAGTGGTCACAGGGACAGGGAACAGGGGACAAGGATGGGGACAGGGGACAGGGACAAGGACAGGGATGGGGACGGGGACAGTGGTCACAGAGGGACAGGGATGGGGACAGGGACAGGGGAATGGGATAGGGGACAGAGGTCAGGGGACAGCAGTCACAGGGACAGGGAACGGGACAAGGATGGGGACAGGGGACAGGGACAGGGATGGGGACAGGGACAGGGATGGGGACAGGGACAGGGATGGGGACAGGGATGGGGACAGGGACAGGGACGGGGACAGGGATGGGGACAGGGACAGCGGTCACAGAGGGACAGGGAGCAGGCAAAGCCATCAGGGGACAGTTTCAGCTTTATGGGGCGCTGCCCCATGGATTTGGGGTACCCCACAGGTTTTGGGGTGTCGCTGGGGGGTACAGGTGGGTTTTGGGGTACCCCACAGGTTTTGGGGTGTCCCTGGGGGTACAGGCAGTTTTGGGGTGTCGCTGGGGGGTACACGCAGTTTTGGGGTGTCGCTGGGGGGTACACGCAGTTTTGGGGTACCCCACAGGTTTTGGGGTGTCGCTGGGGGGTACAGGCAGTTTTGGGGTGTCGTTGGGGGGTACAGGCAGTTTTGGGGTACCCCACGGGTTTTGGGGTGTCGCTGGGGGGGTACAGGTGGGTTTTGGGGTACCCCACAGGTTTTGGGGTGTCGCTGGGGGGGTACAGGCAGTTTTGGGGTGCCCCACAGGTTTTGGGGTGTCGCTGGGGGGGTACAGGCGCTCCCCAGCCTTTGGGGTCACCCTGGTTCACCCCAGCCCTGCTCTGGCACCGGGATCGGCCCCCGGGATCCTCCCGCGGGGGACTCGGAGGTGCGGGGGGGGTTGGGGTTTTGGGGTGCAGGGGGGATTGGGGGTGCAGGGGGGATTTGGGGTTCAGGGGGATTTGTAGGGTTCAGGGGGGTTTGGGGGTTCAGGGGGATTTGTAGGGTTCAGGGGGTTTTGGGGTTTGGGGGTGCAGGGGGGATTGGGGTTCAGGGGGGTTTGGGGTTCAGGGGGGTTTTGGGGTTTGGGGTGCGGGGGGGATTTGTGGGGTTCAGGGGGATTTGGGGCTTCAAGGCAGTTGTGGGGTTCAGGGGGGTTTGGGGTTCAGGGGGGTGTGGGGTTTTGGGGTGCAGGGGGGATTTGGGGTTCAAGGGGGTTTGGGGTTCAGGGGGTTTGGGGTTTTGGGGTGCAGGGGGGATTTGGGGTTCAGGGGGGTTTGTGGGGTTCAGGGGGGTTTTGGGATTTGGGGTTCAGGGGGGATTTGGGGTTCAGGGGGGTTTGGGGTTCAGGGGGGTTTGGGGTTTTGGGGTTCAGGGGGGTTTGGGGGTTCAGGGGGGTTTGTGGGGTTCCGGGGGATTTGGGGGTTCAGGGGGTTTGTGGGGTTGTGGGGTTCAGGGGGGTTTGGGGTTCAGGGGGGATTTGTGGGGTTTCAGAGGTGTTTGTGGGGTTCAGGGGGGTTTGGGGTTATGCAGGGTTTGGGGTTTTGGGGTTCAGGGGGGATTTGTGGGGTTCAGGGGGGTTTGGGGTTTCAGGGGTGTTTGTGGGGTTCAGGGGGGTTTGGGGTTATGCGGGGTTTGGGGTTTTGGGGTTCAGGGGGGATTTGTGGGGTTCAGGGGGGTTTGGGGTTTCAGGGGGGTTTTGGGGTCCAAGGGGGATTCGGGGTTGGTGGGGTTCAGGGGGGTTTGTGGAGTTTGTGAGTTCAGGGGGGTTTTGGGGTTGATGGGGTCCAAGGGGAATTTGGGATTTTGGGGTTCGGGGGGGAATTGGGGTTCAGGGGCGTTCTGGGGTGTTGGGAGTTTTTGAGGTCCAGGGGGAAATTGTGGGTTTTTTGGTTCAGGGGGGTTTGGGGTTTTGGGGGTTCAGATGGTTTTGGGGTTTGTGGGGCTCAGGGGGGGTTAGGGATTTTTGGGGTTCGGGGGGGGTTGGGGTTTGAGGCTTTGTGGGTTTTGGGGTTCGGGGGGGGGTTTGTAAGGTTCAGGGATGGTTTTAGGGTTCATGGGTGGTTTTGGGGTGTATTTGGAGTTTTTTGGGTGTGTTTGGGGTTTTGGGGTCCCAGGGCTGGTTCTGGGGTGTGTTTGGGGTGTGTTTGAGGTTTTTGGGGTGTGTTTGGGGTTTTTGGGGTGGTTTTAGGGGTGGATTTTGGGGTACCTGCAGCACGGTCAGGGCCCTGTTCTTGCCGTACCCCGAGCACAGGCAGGGTTTGGGGTGCAGGGATGGTTTTGGGGTGCAGGGGTGTGTTTGGGGTGTGTTTGGGGTTTCTGGGATGGTTTTTGGGGTACCTGCAGCATGGTGAGCGCCCCGTTCTTGCCGTACCCCGAGCACAGGCAGGGGTTGGGGTTATGGGGTGTTTTTAGGGTTCAGGGGTGTGTTTGGGGTTTTTGGGGTGTGTTTGGGGTGGTTTTTGGGGTGGATTTTGGGGTACCTGCAGCACGGTGAGCGCCCCATTCTTGCCGTACCCCGAGCACAGGCAGGGGTTGGGGTTCAGGGATGTTTTTAGGGTTCAGGGCTGGTTTTTGGGGTGTGTTTGGGGTTTTTGGGGTGTGTTTGGGGTTTTTGGGGTACCTGCAGCATGGTGAGCACCCCGTTCTTGCCGTACCCCGAGCACAGGCAGGGGTTGGGGTTATAGGATGTTTTTAGGGTTCAGGGGTGGTTTTTAGGGTGTGTTTAGGGTTATGGGAAGTTTTTGGGCTGTGTTTGGGGTTTTTGGGCTGTGTTTGGAGTTTTTGGGGTGGTTTTTGGGGTACCTGCAGCATGGTGAGCGCCCCGTTCTTGCTGTACCCCGAGCACAGGCAGGGGTTGGGGCTCAGGGATGGTTTTAGGGTTCAGGGGTGTGTTTGGGGTTTTTGGGGTGTGTTTGGGGTGTGTTTGGGGTGGTTTTGGGGTTTTTGGGGTACCTGCAGCACGGTCAGCGCCCCGTTCTTGCCGTACCCCGAGCACAGGCAGGGTTTGGGGTGCAGGGATGGTTTTGGGGTGCAGGGCTGGTTTTGGGGTGTGTTTGGGGTTTTTGGGGTGTGTTTGGGGTTTTTGGGGTGGTTTTTGGGGTTTTTGGGGTACCTGCAGCACGGTGAGCGCCCCGTTCTTGCCGTACCCCGAGCACAGGCAGGGTTTGGGGTGCAGGGATGGTTTTGGGGTGCAGGGGTGTGTTTGGGGTGTGTTTGGGGTGGTTTTTGGGGTTTCTGGGGTACCTGCAGCACGGTGAGGGCCCCGTTCTTGCCGTACCCCGAGCACAGGCAGGGGTTGGGGTTATGGGGTGTTTTTAGGGTTCAGGAGGGGTTTGGGGTGTGTTTGGGGTTTTTGGGGTGGTTTTTGGGGTTTTTGGGGTACCTGCAGCACGGTCAGGGCCCCGTTCTTGCCGTACCCTGAGCACAGGCAGGGTTGGGGTGCAGGGATGGTTTTAGGGTTCAGGGGTGGTTTTTGGGGTGTGTTTGGGGTTTTTGGGGTGGTTTGGGGTTTTTGGGGTGGATTTTGGGGTACCTGCAGCACGGTCAGGGCCCCGTTCTTGCCGTACCCCGAGCACAGGACGATCTCCAGGTCGGGCTCGGGGCTGTTCTGGAACTGCGGAGAGACAGCGGGGTCAGGGCGGGGTTTGGGGTGTTTGGGGTGTTTGGGGTGTTTGGGTGCATTTGGGGTTTTTGGGGAGCATTTGGGGTGTTTGGGGAGCATTTGGGGTGTTTGGGTGCATTTTGGGGTTTTTGGGGAGCATTTGGGGTGTTTGGGGTGCATTTGGGGTGTTTGGGTGCATTTGGGGTGTTTGGGGGGCATTTGGGGTGTTTGAGTGCATTTTGGGGTTTTTGGGGTGTTTGGGGAGCATTTGGGGTGTTTGGGGTGCATTTGGGGTGTTTGGGTGCATTTGGGGTGTTTGGGGTGCATTTTGGGGTGCATTTTGGGGGTTTTCCCCCCTCACCCCTTTGAGCAGGAAAGCCGGGTTTGGGGTGAATTTGGGGTACATTTTGGGGTGGTTTTGGGGTGCATTTGGGGTTTTTGGTCCCTCACCTCCTCGGACAGGAAGGCCGGGTTTGGGGTGGTTTTTGGGGTGAATTTTGGGGTTTTTGGGGTGTTTTTGGGTCCCTCACCTCCTCGGACAGGAAGGCCAGGTTTAGGGTGGTTTTTGGGTGTTTTTGGGGTGGATTTTGGGTTTTTTGGGGTGTTTTTGGGGTGGATTTTGGGGTGTTTTTGGTCCCTCACCTCCTTGGACAGGAAGGCCGGGTTTGGGGTGGATTTTGGGGTGGTTTTGGGGTGGATTTTGGGGTGATTTTTGGGGTGGATTTTGGGGTTTTTGGGGTGTTTTTGGGGTGGATTTTGGGGTGGATTTTGGTGCCTCACCTCCTCGGACAGGAAGGTCGGGTTTGGGGGGGTTTTTGGGGTGAATTTTGGGGTTTTTGGGGTGTTTTTGGGGTAGATTTTGGGGTTTTTGTTTGCTCACCTCCTCAGACAGGAAGGCCGGGTTTGGGGTGGTTTTTGGGGTGGTTTTTGGGGTGGGTTTTGGGGTGAATTTGGGGTTTTTAGGTCCCTCACCTCCTCAGACAGGAAGGCCGGGTTTGGGGTGGTTTTTGGGGTGGTTTTTGGGGTGTTTTTGGGGTTTTTGGGGTGTTTTTGTTTGCTCACCTCCTCAGACAGGAAGGCCGGCTCCCCCATGGCGGCGTTGGCGCAGGGCCCGATGTTGAGGATGCTGTCACACACCTGGCACAGGGACAGGGAGGGGACACAGGTGACACAGGTGACACCAGGGACACACAGCTGACAGGTGACAGTGACAGTACCTCAAAGGGGCAGGTGGCCAGGTGGGGGTCACAGGGAGGTGACAGGGAGGTGGCAGACAGGTGACACACAGGTGACAGGGAGGTGACACACAGGTGACAGTACCTCGAAGGAGTAGGTGGCCAGGTGGGGGTCACAGGGAGGTGACAGACAGGTGACAGGGAGGTGACACACAGGTGACAGCACCTCGAAGGAGCAGGTGGCCAGCTGGGTGTGGTAGGGAGGTGACACACAGGTGACAAGGAGGTGACACAGGTGACAGCACCTTAAAGGAGTAGGTGGCCAGCTTGGGGTCACAGGGAGGTGACAGACAGGTGACACACAGGTGACAGAGGTGACAGTACCTCGAAGGAGTAGGTGGCCAGGTGGGGGTCACAGACAGGTGACAGACAGGTCACAGACAGGTGACAGAGATGACACAGGTGACAGACAGGTGACACACAGGTGACAGTACCTCGAAGGAGTAGGTGGCCAGGAGGGGGTGACAGGGAGGTGACAGACAGGTGACAGACAGGTGACAGGGAGGTGACACACAGGTGACAGACAGGTGACAGACAGGTGACAGCACCTCGAAGGAGTGGGTGGCCAGGTGGGGGTCACAGGCAGGTGACAGGGAGGTGACACACAGATGACACACAGGTCACAGGTGACAGACAGGTGACAGTACCTCGAAGGAGTAGGTGGCCAGGTGAGGGTCACAGGGAGGTGACAGACAGGTGACAGGGAGGTGACAGGGAGGTGACACACAGGTGACAGTACCTCGAAGGAGTAGGTGGCCAGGTAGGGGTCACAGACAGGTGACACACAGGCGACACACCAGTGACAGACAGGTGACAGTGACAGGTGACAGTGACAGGTGACAGTACCTCGAAGGAGTAGGTGGCCAGGTGGGGGTCACAGACAGGTGACACACAGGTGACAGACAGGTGACACACAGGTGACAGACAGGTGACACACAGGTGACAGTGACAGTACCTCGAAGGAGTAGGTGGCCAGGTGGGGGTCACAGACAGGTGACACACAGGTGACAGACAGGTGACAGTACCTCGAAGGAGTAGGTGGCCAGCTGTGTCCCCGAGGCCGCCTCGCTGCCGTACACCTCGATCTCGTCCACCTCGTCCTGGGCCTGCGGCTTCCCCCCTGCAGGGGACACACCTGTGTCACCTGTGTCACCCCCCTGTGTCACCCACTGCCACCCCCCCTGTGTCACACCCCCCTGCGCGAGGACACACCTGTCACCTGTGTCACCTGTCACCCACTGCCACCCCCCCTGTGTCACACCCCCCTGCAGGGGACACACCTGTGCCACCTGTGTCACCTGTGCCACCCACTGCCACCCCCCTGTGTCACACCCCCCTGCGCGGGGACACACCTGTCACCTGTGTCACCTGTGTCACCTACTGCCACCCCCCCTGTGCAAGGACACACCTGTCACCTGTGCCACCTGTGTCACCCACTGTCACCCCCCTGCGACAGGGACACACCTGTCATGTGTCACCTGTGTCATCCATTGTCACCCCCCTGCGACAGGGACACACCTGTCATGTGTCACCTGTGTCACCCATTGTCACCTGCTGTCACCTACTGTCATCCCCTCTGGGACAGGGACACACCTGTGTCACCCACTGTCACCCACTGTCACCTGCTGTCACCTGTGTCACCCCTGTGTCACCCCCCCTGGGACAGGGACACACCCACCACCTGTGTCACCCCTGTGTCACCCCCGGTGTCACCCCCACCCTGCCGCCACCATCACTGTCACCCTCTGCCACCACTGTGCTGTCACTGTCACCCCCCTGCCACCCTCCCATGTCCCCACGTGTCCCCTGCCACCCCAGGGCCACCCCCATGGCCCCATGCCACCTCTGTCACCCATCTGTCACCCGGTGGCACCCCCCAGGTGTCCCCAAGTGTCCCCAGGTGTCCCCACTGCCTCCCAGGTGTCCCAGACTGCCCCCAGACTGTTCCCCAGCTGTCCCCCAGCTGTCCCCAGGTATCCCCAGGCATGTCCCCAAGTGTCCCCAGGTATGTCCCCCAGTGCCCCCACTGTCCCCACTGTCCCCCAGGTGTCCCAGACTGTCCCCAGGTGTGTCCCCAGGTTTCCCTAGGTGTCCCCAGTTCCCCCCAGACTGTCCCCAGGTGTCTCCAGACTGTCCCCAGGCATCCCCCAGGTGTCCCCAGGCGTCCCAGACTGTCCCCAGGTGTACCCAGCTGTCCCAGACTGTCCCCAGGTGTCCCCCAGGTGTCCCAGACTGTCCCCAGGTATCTCCAGACTGTCCCCAGGTGTCCCCCAGGTGTCCCAGACTGTCCCCAGGTGTCTCCAGACTGTCCCCAGGCATCCCCCAGGTGCCTCCAGTGCCCCCCCAGGTGTCCTCAGGTGTCCCCCAGGCATCCCCAGACTGTCCCCAGGTGTCTCCACTGTCCCCAGGTGTCCCCCATGTGTCCCCCAGGTGTGTCCCAGGTGTCCCCCAGGTGTGTCCCAGGTGTCTCCACTGTCCCCAACTGTCTCCACTGTCCCCCAGGTGTCCCCCAGGTGTCCCCCAGGTGTATCCCAGGTGTCCCCAGGTGTCCCCCAGGTGTCCCCAGGTGTGTCCCAGGTATCCCCCAGGTGTCCCCCAGGTGTCCCCAGGTGTCCCCAGGCATCCCCAGACTGTCCCCAGGTGTCTCCACTGTCCCCAGGTGTCCCCCAGGTGTGTCCCAGGTGTCCCCACTGTCCCCCAGGTGTCTCCACTGTCCCCAACTGTCTCCACTGTCCCCAGGTGTCTCCACTGTCCCCCAGGTGTCCCCCAGGTGTCCCCAGGTGTCCCAGGTGTCCCCCAGGTGTCCCCAGGTGTGTTCAGGTGTCCCAGGTGTCCCCCAGGTGTCCCCAGGTGTCCCCCAGGTGTATCCCAGGTGTCCCCCAGGTGTCCCAGGTGTCCCAGGTGTCCCCAGGTGTGTTCAGGTGTCCCAGGTGTCCCCAGGTGTCCCCCAGGTGTATCCCAGGTGTCCCCAGGTATCCCCCAGGTGTCCCCCAGGTGTCCCCCAGGTGTCCCAGGTGTCCCCAGGTGTCCCCACCTGCCCACGGCCCCGATGGCTCCGAGCGTTTCTTCTTCACCGGGGGCTCCTCCTGGGGGGACAGGGACAGGTTTGGGGTGCCCAGGTGTGATTTGGGGTGCCCAGGTGAATTCTGGGGATCCCCAGGTGTGTTTTGGGGTGCCCAGGTGAATTCTGGGGGTCCCCAGGTGAGTTTTGGGGTCCCCAGGTGAGGTTGGGGTCCCCAGGTGTGATTTGGGGTCTCACCTGCCAGGAGATCTGGGATGGGGATTTTTGGGTCCCAAGGTGAATTTTGGGGTGCCCAGGTGAGTTTTGGGGTTCTCTGGTGAGTTTTGGGGATCCTCAGGTGAACTTTGGGGTGCCCAGGTGATTTTTGGGATTCCCAGGTGAGATTTGGGGTGCCCAGGTAAGTTTTGGGGATCCCCTGGTGAATTCTGGGGATCCCCAGGTGATTTTTGGGGTGCCCAGATGAGTTTTGGGGATCCCCAGGTGAGTTTTGGGATCCCCAGGTGAGTTTTGGGGTGCCTAGGTGAGGTTTGGGGTGCCCAGGTGAGTTTTGGGAATCCCCAGGTGAGTTTTGGGGTGCCCAGGTGAGGTTTGGGGTCTCACCTGTCTGTCAGGCCCCTCGCTGCCCCCCTGGCTCTGGGATGGGGATTTGGGATGTTGGGAAGGGTTTGGGGTTCCTGGGGAGGATTCTGGGGATCCCCAGGTGAGTTTTGGGGTGCCCAGGTGAGTTTTGGGGATCCCCAGGTGAATTTTGGGGATCCCCAGGTGAGGTTTGGGGATCCCCAGGTGAGGTTTGGGGTGCCCAGGTGTGATTTGGGGTTCTCTGGTGAGTTTTGGGATGCCCAGGTGAGTTTTGGGGTGTCCAGGTGAGTTCTGGGGATCCCCAGGTGAGGTTTGGGGTGCCCAGGTGAGTTTTGGGGTGCCCAGGTGAGGTTTGGGGTGCCCAGGTGAATTTTGGGGATCCCCAGGTGAGTTTTGGGGTGCCCAGGTGAGGTTTGGGGTGCCCAGGTGAGTTTTGGGGATCCCCAGGTGAATTTTGGGGATCCCCAGGTGAGGTTTGGGGTGCCCAGGTGAGGTTTGGGGTGCCCAGGTATGTTTTGGGGATCCCCAGGTGAGTTTTGGGGTGCCCAGGTGAGTTTTGGGGTGCCCAGGTGAGTTTTGGGGATCCCCAGCTGAGTTTTGGGGTGCCCAGGTGAGTTTTGGGGATCCCCAGGTGAGTTTTGGGGTGCCCAGGTGAGTTTTGGGGTGCCCAGGTGAGTTTTGGGGATCCCCAGCTGAGTTTTGGGGTGCCCAGGTGTGTTTTGGGGATCCCCAGGTGTGTTTGGGGTCTCACCTGTCTGTCAGGCCCCTCCTTGCCCGGCCCGGCCGGGGGCTCCTGCAGCTTCTCCGTGTACCTGAGCAGGAGGGAGTTGCCCAGGCGGGAGCCCAGGAAGAGATAACCCGGCTCCAGAGGGACCATCTGGGGACACAGGTGTCACCTGAGTGTCCCCTGAGTGTCACCTGAGTGTCCCCTGAGTGTCCCCAAGTGTGCCCAGGTGTCCCCAGGTGCTTACACAGGTGGTGAGGACGGAGGCGGCCGCTTTGTCGAAGTGGAAGGAGCGCACGGAGCGCATCCCGTCCGTGATCAGCGTCAGCACGTAGCTGGGACAGCAAAGGGACACCTCAGGGGGGGTGACACACCCTTGGGGACACTCCCAAACCCTTGGGGACACCCCTGAGTCCTTGGGGACACCCCAAAGTCCTTAGGGACACCCCCAGGGACCCCCCATTGTCCCAGGGACAGAGCTCATCCCGTCCGTGATCAGCGTCAGCACGGAGCTGGGACAGCAAAGGGACACCTCAGGGGGGGTGACAAACCCCTGGGGACATCCCCAAACCCTTGGGGACACCCCTGAGTCCTTGGGGACACCCCTGAGTCCTTGGGGACACCCCAAAGTCCTTGGGGACACCCCCCAAAAAATCCCCCCTTGTCCCAGGGACAGAGCTCATCCCATCCGTGATCAGCGTCAGCACGGAGCTGGGACAGCAAAGGGACACCTCAGGGGGGTGACACACCCTTGGGGACACCCCTGAGTCCTTGGGGACACCTCCAAACCCTTGGGGACACCCCTGAGTCCTTGGGGACACCCCCAAACCCTTGGGGACACCCTAAAGTCCTTGGGGACACCCCCAGGGACCCCCCATTGTCCCAGGGACAGAGCGCATCCCGTCCGTGATCAGGGTCAGCACGTAGCTGGGACAGCAAAGGGACACCTCAGGGGGGGTGACAAAGCCTGGGGGACACCCCCAAACCCTTCGGGACACCCCAAAGTTCTTGGGGACACCCCTGAGTCTTTGGGGACACTCCCAAATCCCTGGGGACACCCCCAGGGACCCCCCCCCTTGTCCCAGGGACAGAGCTCATCCCATCCGTGATCAGCGTCAGCACGGAGCTGGGACAGCAAAGGGACAGCTCAGGGGGGTGACAAACCCTCGGGGACACCCCCAAACCCTTGGGGACACCCCCAAACCCTTGGGGACACCCCTGAGTCCTTGGGGACACCCCCAAATCCCCGGGGACACCCTAAAGTCCTTGGGGACACCTCCAAACCCTTGGGGACACCCCCAGGGACCCCCCCCCTTGTCCCAGGGACAGAGCTCATCCCATCCGTGATCAGCGTCAGCACGGAGCTGGGACAGCAAGGGACAGCTCAGGGGGGTGACAAACCCTCGGGGACACCCCCAAACACTTGGGGACACCCCTGAGTCCTTGGGGACACCCCTGAGTCCTTGGGGACACCCCCAAATCCCCGGGGACACCCCCAGGGACCCCCATTGTCCCACAGACAGAGCGCATCCCGTGCGTGATCAGGGTCAGCACGGAGCTGGGACAGCAAAGGGACAGCTCAGGGGGAACAGGGGACACCCCAAACCCTTGGGGACACCCCAAATCCCTGGGGGACACCCCAAACCCTTGGGGACACCCCGAGTCCTTGGGGACACCCCCAAATCCCTGGGGACACCCCCAGAAAACCCAAGACCCCCAGGGACCCCCACTCTTGTCCCAGGGAAGGAGGGGACAGAGCAAACGCCATCCCTGATCAGTGCCAGGACACGGCTGGGACGGGGGGTGGCACCTTGGCGGGGACATGGGACACCCCAATTCCTGGGGACATCCCAAATCCTTGGGGACACCCCCAAATCCCTGGGGACACCCCCAAATTCCTGGGGACACCCCAAATCTCTGGGGACACCCCAAAACCCTGGGGACACTCCCAAATCTGGGGGGACAGCCCCAAAACCCTGGGGACATCTCAAACCCTTGGGGACACCCCAAACCCTTGGGGACACTCCAAACCCTTGGGGACACCCCCAGACTCACATCTCTCCCCCCTTGAGCGAGATGACCATCTTGTCATAGGAGATGAAGGTGGCCTGGGCACAGTCCAGAGTCATCCTCACGCCCTCCTGGATCCCTGGGGACAGCGATGGGGACAGGGATGGGGATGGGGACAGTGACAGGGATGGGGACAGGGACAGGGATGGGGACAGGGACAGGGATGGGGACAGGGACAGGGGTGGGGACAGGGATGGGGACAGGGATGGGGATGGGGACAGGGATGGGGATGGGGACGGGGACAGGGATGGGAACAGGGACAGGGATGGGAACAGGGACAGGGACAGGGATGGGGACAGGGATGGGGACAGAGACAGGGATGTGGAAAGGGACAGGGATGGGGACAGGGGATGGGATTAGGGACAGTGACAGGGGACAGGGACAGCGCCAGGTGTGTCCTTACGCAGCGGGAAGACGGTGGTGCTGCAGGTGAGGCTGTTCAGGGCCACCCCGTATGGGGACAGGGACAGGGGACAGGGATGGGGACAGGGACAGGGACAGTGAGAGGGGACAGGGACAGGATCAGGGACATGGGACAGTGACAGGGACAGTGACAGGGACAGGGGACAGTGCCAGGTGTGTCCTTACGCAGCGGGAAGACGGTGGTGCCGCAGGTGAGGCTGTTCAGGGCCACCCCGTATGGGGACAGGGACAGGGGATGGGATGGGGACAGGATCAGGGACAGTGACAGGGCACTGGGACAGTGACAGGGACAGTGACAGGGAACAGTGCCAGTGCCAGGTGTGTCCTTATGCAGCAGGAAGACGGTGGTGCCGCAGGTGAGGCTGTTCAGCGCCACCCCGTACGGGGACAGGGACAGGGGACAGGATCAGGGACAGGGAATGGGATCAGGGACAGTGACAGGATTAGGGACAGGGGACAGGGACAGTGACAGGGACAGGGGACAGTGGCAGTGCCAGGTGTGTCCTTACGCAGCGGGAAGACGGTGGTGCCGCAGGTGAGGCTGTTCAGGGCCACCCCGTACGGGGACAGGGACAGGGACAGGGAACGGGATCGGGGACAGTGACAGGACACAGGGACAGTGACAGGGGACAGGGACAGGATCAGGGACAGTGAGAGGGGACAGGGACAGGATCAGGGACAGGGGACAGGGACAGTGCCAGTGCCAGGTGTGTCCTTACGCAGCGGGAAGACGGTGGTGCCGCAGGTGAGGCTGTTCAGGGCCACCCCGTACGGGGGCACGCTCTGGTTCAGGTACAGCAGCGAGTTCACGGCGAAGATCACCACACCCCCTGGGACATGGGGACATTGGGGACATTGGGGACATTGGGGACAGTGTCACCACACCCCCTGGGACACGGGGACATTGGGGACATTGGGGACATTGGGGACAGTGTCAGTGTCACCATCATCACACCCCCTGGGACACGGGGACATTGGGGACATTGGGGACAGTGTCAGTGTCACCACCATCACACCATCACCACACCCCCTGGGACACGGGGACACTGGGGACATTGGGGACACGGGGACAGTGTCACCATCATCACACCATCACCACACCCCCTGGGACATGGGGACATTGGGGACAGTGTCACCATCATCACACCATCACCACACCCCCTGGGACATGGGGACATTGGGGACAGTGTCAGTGTCACCATCATCACACCATCACCACACCCCCTGGGACATGGGGACATTGGGGACAGTGTCAGTGTCACCACACCCCCTGGGACACGGGGACATTGGGGACATTGGGGACATTGGGGACATTGGGGACAGTGTCAGTGTCACCACCATCACACCATCACCACACCCCCTGGGACATGGGGACATTGGGGACATTGGGGACAGTGTCAGTGTCACCATCATCACACCATCACCACACCCCCTGGGACATGGGGACATTGGGGACAGTGTCAGTGTCACCACACCCCCTGGGACACGGGGACATTGGGGACATTGGGGACATTGGGGACATTGGGGACAGTGTCAGTGTCACCATCATCACACCATCACCACACCCCCTGGGACATGGGGACATTGGGGACATTGGGGACAGTGTCAGTGTCACCATCATCACACCATCACCACACCCCCTGGGACATGGGGACATTGGGGACAGTGTCAGTGTCACCACACCATCACCACACCCCCTGGGACACGGGGACATTGGGGACATTGGGGACAGTGTCAGTGTCACCACACCATCACCACACCCCCTGGGACATGGGGACATTGGGGACAGTGTCACCACACCCCCTGGGACATGGGGACAGTGTCAGTGTCACCAAACCATCAACACACCCCCGGGGACATTGGGGACATGGATGGGGACAGTGTCACCATCATCACACTATCACCACACCCCCTGGGACATGGGGACAGTGTCAGTGTCACCACACCCCCTGGGACATGGGGACATTGGGGACATTGGGGACAGTGTCAGTGTCATTGTCACCCCACTCCTGTGACATGGGGACATTGGTGTCATGGGGACAGCAGCATGGTCACCATCACCACACCCCTTGTGACATGGGGACAACGTCATGGTCAGCGAGGACAGCGAGCTCATGGACCAGATCACTGTGTCACTGTCACTGTGTCACTGTCACTGTGTCACTGTGTCACTGTCACTGTCACTGTGTCACTGTGTCACTGTGTCACTGTGTCACTGTGTCACTGTCACTGTGTCACTGTGTCACTGTCCCTGTGTCACTGTGTCACTGTCACTGTCACTGTGTCACTGTCACTGTCACTGTGTCACTGTCACTGTGTCACTGTCACTGTCACTGTGTCACTGTCACTGTGTCACTGTGTCACTGTGTCACTGTCACTGTGTCACTGTCACTGTGTCACTGTCACTGTGTCACTGTGTCACTGTCACTGTCACTGTGTCACTGTGTCACTGTGTCACTGTCACTGTGTCACTGTCACTGTGTCACTGTGTCACTGTCACTGTGTCACTGTCACTGTGTCACTGTCACTGTGTCACTGTGTCACTGTCACTGTGTCACTGTGTCACTGTGTCACTGTGTCACTGTGTCACTGTCACTGTCACTGTGTCCCTGTCACTGTCACTGTGTCACTGTCCCTGTGTCACTGTCACTGTGTCACTGTGTCACTGTCACTGTGTCACTGTGTCACTGTCACTGTGTCACT
Source organism: Fringilla coelebs (assembly GCF_963513975.1). Classification (NCBI taxonomy): domain Eukaryota; kingdom Metazoa; phylum Chordata; class Aves; order Passeriformes; family Fringillidae; genus Fringilla; species Fringilla coelebs. The sequence goes on along the minus strand of NC_140028.1, from coordinate 1,019,883 downwards.
GTCACTGTGTCCCTGTCCCTGTGTCACTGTCCCTGTGTCACTGTGTCACTGTCACTGTGTCACTGTCACTGCATCACTGTCACTGTCACTGTGTCACTGTGTCACTGTGTCACTGTCACTGTCACTGTGTCACTGTCACTGTGTCACTGTCACTGTGTCACTGTCACTGTCACTGTGTCACTGTCACTGTGTCACTGTCACTGTGTCACTGTCACTGTGTCCCTGTCCCTGTCCCTGTGTCACTGTCCCTGTGTCACTGTGTCACTGTGTCACTGTGTCACTGTCACTGTGTCACTGTGTCACTGTGTCACTGTGTCACTGTCACTGTGTCACTGTGTCACTGTCACTGTGTCACTGTCACTGTGTCACTGTCACTGTGTCCCTGTCCCTGTCACTGTGTCACTGTCACTGTGTCACTGTCACTGTCACTGTCACTGTGTCACTGTGTCACTGTCACTGTGTCACTGTCACTGTGTCACTGTCACTGTGTCCCTGTCCCTGTCACTGTGTCACTGTGTCACTGTGTCACTGTCACTGTCACTGTCACTGTGTCACTGTGTCACTGTCACTGTGTCACTGTCACTGTGTCACTGTGTCACTGTCACTGTGTCACTGTCACTGTGTCACTGTCACTGTGTCACTGTCCCTGTCACTGTGTCACTGTCACTGTCACTGTGTCACTGTCACTGTCACTGTGTCACTGTCACTGTGTCACTGTCACTGTGTCACTGTCCCTGTGTCACTGTGTCACTGTCACTGTGTCACTGTCACTGTGTCACTGTCACTGTCACTGTGTCACTGTCACTGTGTCACTGTGTCACTGTCACTGTGTCACTGTGTCACTGTCACTGTGTCACTGTCACTGTGTCACTGTGTCACTGTGTCACTGTGTCACTGTCACTGTGTCACTGTCACTGTCACTGTCACTGTGTCACTGTCACTGTGTCACTGTCACTGTGTCACTGTCACTGTCACTGTGTCACTGTCACTGTGTCACTGTCACTGTGTCACTGTCACTGTCACTGTGTCACTGTCACTGTGTCACTGTCACTGTGTCACTGTCACTGTGTCACTGTGTCACTGTCACTGTCACTGTGTCCCTGTCACTGTGTCCCTGTCACTGACCGATGGGTTTGGGCACGGGCAGTGCCTGGGTGCAGTCGAAGGGCAGCGAGCTCAGGGACCAGATCACTGTCACTGTGTCACTGTGTCACTGTGTCACTGTGTCACTGTCACTGTGTCACTGTGTCACTGTCACTGTGTCACTGTCACTGTGTCACTGTGTCACTGTGTCACTGTGTCACTGTGTCACTGTGTCACTGTCACTGTCACTGTGTCACTGTCACTGTCACTGTGTCACTGTGTCACTGTGTCACTGTCACTGTGTCACTGTCACTGTGTCACTGTGTCTGTGTCACTGTGTCACTGTGTCACTGTCACTGTGTCTGTGTCACTGTGTCACTGTGTCACTGTCACTGTCACTGTGTCACTGTCACTGTCCCTGTCACTGACCGATGGGTTTGGGCACGGGCAGTGCCTGGGTGCAGTCGAAGGGCAGCGAGCTCAGGGACCAGATCAGTGTCACTGTGTCACTGTGTCACTGTGTCACTGTGTCACTGTGTCACTGTGTCACTGTGTCCCTGTCCCTGTCACTGACCGATGGGTTTGGGCACGGGCAGTGCCTGGGTGCAGTCGAAGGGCAGCGAGCTCAGGGACCAGATCAGTGTCACTGTGTCACTGTGTCACTGTGTCACTGTGTCACTGTGTCACTGTGTCACTGTGTCCCTGTCCCTGTCACTGACCGATGGGTTTGGGCACGGGCAGTGCCTGGGTGCAGTCGAAGGGCAGCGAGCTCAGGGACCAGATCAGTGTCACTGTGTCACTGTGTCACTGTGTCACTGTGTCACTGTGTCACTGTGTCACTGTGTCCCTGTCCCTGTCACTGACCGATGGGTTTGGGCACGGGCAGTGCCTGGGTGCAGTCGAAGGGCAGCGAGCTCAGGGACCAGATCACTGTCACTGTGTCACTGTGTCACTGTGTCACTGTGTCACTGTGTCACTGTCACTGTGTCACTGTCACTGTGTCACTGTGTCACTGTCACTGTGTCACTGTGTCACTGTGTCACTGTGTCACTGTCACTGTGTCACTGTCACTGTGTCACTGTGTCCCTGTCACTGTGTCCCTGTCACTGTGTCACTGTGTCACTGTGTCACTGTCACTGTGTCACTGTCACTGTCACTGTGTCACTGTCACTGTGTCACTGTGTCACTGTGTCCCTGTCACTGTGTCCCTGTCACTGACCGATGGGTTTGGGCACGGGCAGTGCCTGGGTGCAGTCGAAGGGCAGCGAGCTCAGGGACCAGATCACGGGGTGGACGCGCTGCAGGATGTTCAGCGAGATGGCCACGATGCTGCAGGTGTCCTGTCGCACTGCCACCCTCCTGTGGGGACACCTCTGTCACCTCTGTGTCACCTGGGGGTCACAGACACAGCCTGACCCCTCACATGGCACTGCCACCCTCCTGTGGGGACACCTCTGTCACCTCTGTGTCACCTGGGGGTCACAGACACAGCCTGACCCCCCCAGTGGGACTGCCACCCTCCTGTGGGGACACCTCTGTCACCTCTGTGTCACCTGGGGGGGTGACAGACACAGCCTGACCCCTCCCAAAACGCCCTAAAATGCCCCAAAACCCCCCCCAAACGCAAAAGCTGCCCCGGGCCAGCTCTGGTTGGGCTCCAGGAGGATGAGCAGGGTGGGACCACAGCAGCCATGGGGGAACTGCATGGGCTGGGACACCCTGAAACCCCCCCCAGGGCACCCTAAAACCCCCTGAAACCCCCCAAACTACCCCAAATCCCCCTGAAACCTGCCCAAAACACCCCAAAAGTGCCCCAAATCTCCCTGGGATCCCAAAACTGCCCCGGGCCAGCTCTGGTTGGGCTCCAAGAGGATGAGCAGGGTGGGCTCACGGCAGCCATGGGGGAACTGCACGGGCTGGGACCACCAAAACCCCCTGAAACCCCCTCAAAACCCCCTGAAACCCCCTCAAAACCCCCTGAAACTCCCCCAAAATGCCCCAAAACCCCCTGAAATCCCCCTGGAACCCCAAAACTGACCCGGGCCAGCTCTGGTTGGGCTCGAAGAGGATCAGCAGGGTGGGACCAGAGCAGCCATGGGGGAACTGCATGGGCTGGGACCCTCTGAAACCACCCCAAAGCCCCTGAAACCCCCCCAAAACACCCCAAACCCCCTGAAATCCCCCTGGAACCCCAAAACTGACCCGGGCCAGCTCTGGTTGGGCTCGAAGAGGATGAGCAGGGTGGGCTCATGGTAGCCATGGGGGAACTGCATGGGCTGGGACCACCAAAACCCCCTGAAACCCCCTCAAAACCCCCTGAAACTCCCCCAAAATGCCCCAAAACCCCCTGAAATCCCCCTGGAACCCCAAAACTGACCCGGGCCAGGTCTGGTTGGGCTCGAAGAGGATGAGCAGGGTGGGCTCATAGTAGCCATGCAGGAACTGCATGGGCTGGGACCCTCTGAAACCACCCCAAAGCCCCTGAAACCCCCCCAAAACACCCCAAACCCCCTGAAATCCCCCTGGAACCCCAAAACTGACCCAGGCCAGGTCTGGTTGGGCTCGAAGAGGATCAGCAGGGTGGGCTCATAGTAGCCATGCAGGAACTGCATGTCGATGATGTTGAGCAGTTTCTCGTCCAGCTCCCGCACGTCGACGATGTAGCTGGGCAGGAAACTCGACTTCTGCCTGCGGAGATGAGGGGGGTTCAGGGGGGGCTGCCCGGGTTTTGGGGTGCCCAAGGGGGGTCTGGGGGGTCTCTCTCACCCCTCTCCCACCAGCCCCTCGTGCTCGTCGGCCAGGGAGTCGCGGCGGAAGGGCAGCACCACCAGGCGGGTGCCGTAGATCAGCATCACCGCGCAGCGCCCGTCGGGGTCCACGCGCACGCGCGGCGTGTGCACGTTCTGCACGAAGCCATCCTGGAAAAAACGAGGGGTTTAGGGGGGCTGGAACCCCAAAATCCATCCCAGAGTGACCCCACAAACACACAGGGGTGTGTGCACGTTCTGCACGAAGCCATCCTGGAAAACACGGGGGTTTGGGGGGGCTGGAACCCCAAAATCCATCCCACAGCCCTGTGTGCACGTTCTGCACGAAGCCATCCTGGAAAATACAGGGGGTTTGGGGGGCTGGAACCCCAAAATCCATCCCACAGCCCTGTGTGCACGTTCTGCACGAAGCCATCCTGGAAAAAACGAGGGGTTTGGGGGGGCTGGAACCCCAAAATCCATCCCAGAGGGACCCCACAAACACACAGAGAGTGTGCACATTCTGCACGAAGCCATCCTGGAAAAACAGGGGGTTTGGGAACCTCAGATGGGATTTGGGAACCCCAAAATCCATCCCACAGCCCCCTGTGAATGTTCTGCATGAAGCTGTCCTGGAAAACATGGGGTTTGGGGGGCTGGAACCCCAAAGTCCATCCTAGATCACCCTGTGAATGTTCTGCATGAAGCCATCCTGGAAAACAGGGGGGGTTTAGGGGGGCTGGAACCCCAAAATCCATCCCAGAGTGACCCCACAAACACACGGGGGTGTGTGCACGTTCTGCACGAAGCCATCCTGGAAAAACAGGGGGTTTAGGGGGGCTGGAACCCCAAAATCCATCCTAGATCCCTGTGTGCACGTTCTGCACGAAGCCATCCTGGAAAATACAGGGGGTTTGGGGGGGCTGGAACCCCAAAATCCATCCCAGAGTGACCCCACAAACACACAGGGGTGTGTGCACGTTCTGCACGAAGCCATCCTGGAAAACACAGAGGGTTTAGGGGGGCTGGAACCCCAAAATCCATTCTAGATCCCTCTGTGAATGTTCTGCACGAAGCTGTCTGGAAAACATGGGGTTTGGGGGGGCTGGAACCCTAAAATCCATCACAGAGTGACCCCAAAGCCACATGGGGCGTGTGCACGTTCTGCACGAAGCCATCCTGGAAAATACAGGGGGTTTGGGGGGCTGGAACCCCAAAATCCATCCCAGAGCCCCATGTGCACGTTCTGCACGAAGCCATCCTGGAAAAACAGGGGGTTTGGGAACCTCAGATGGGATTTGGGAACCCCAAAATCCATCCCAGAGCCCCATTCTGCACGAAGCCATCCTGAAAAATGGGAATCTGGGAACCCCAAATGGGATTTGGGAACCCCAAAATCCATCCCAGAGCTCTGTGGGCACAAAGCCATCCTGAAAAACCGGGGGTTTGGGGGGCTGGAACCCCAAAATCCATCCCAGAGCCCTGTGGGCAGGATCTGCACGAAGCCATCCTGAAAAATGGGATTTGGGAACCCCAGATGGGATTTGGGAACCCCAAAATCCATCCCACAGCCCCACTGTGCACGAAGCCATCCTGAAAAATGGGATTTGGGGGGCTCTGGAACCCCAAAATCCATCCCACAGCCCCATTCTGCACGAAGCCATCCTGAAAAAATGGGATTTGGGAACCCCAAAATCCATCCCAGAGTGACCCCACAAACACACAGGGGGGGATGTGCACGGTCTGCAGAAAACCATCCTGAAAAAATGGGAATTTGGGGGGGCTCTGGAACCCCAAAATCCATCCTGGGGGAAAATCAGGGATTTTGGGATGGTGGCAGAGACCCCAGAGCCAGGGAACCCCAAAATCCATCCTGGGGGAAATTCAGGGAATTTGGGATTGGGGGATAACCCTGGGATCTGAGGGAACCCCAAAATGCACCCAGGGGAACCCCAAAATCCCTTTCTGGGGGGAATTTCAGGGATTTTGGGGTTCTGGGATAACCCTGGGATCTGAGGGAACCCCAAAACCCTTTTCTGGGGGGAATTCAGGGATTTTGGGATTGGGGGATAACCCTGGGATCTGGGGAACCCCAAAATCCCTGAATTCCCCCCAGAAAAGGATTTTGGGGTTCTGGGATAACCCTGGCATCTGAGGGAACCCCAAAATGCACCCAGGGGAACCCCAAAATCCCTTTCTGGGGGAAATTCAGGGATTTTGGGATCACCCTGAGATTTTAGGGAACCCCAAAATCCATTTTTGGGGAGAAAATTGGGAATTTGGGATGCTGGAGAACCCTGGGATCTGAGGGAACCCCAAAATCTGGGGGGGAATGAGGGAATTGGGGGGTTCTGGGATGACCCTGGGATCTGGGGAACCCCAAAATCCATTTTGGGGCAAAATTCAGGGATTTTGGGGTTCTGGGATAACCCTGGGATCTGGGGAACCCCAAAATCCTTTTATGGGGGAATTCAGGGAATTTGGGATTGGGGGATAACCCTGGGATCTGAGGGAACCCCAAAATCCTTTTCTGGGGGGAATTCAGGGATTTTGGGGTTCTGGGATAACCCTGGGATCTGGGGAACCCCAAAATGCACCCAGGGGAACCCCAAAATCCCTTTCTGGGGGAAATTCAGGGATTTTGGGATCACCCTGAGATTTTAGGGAACCCCAAAATCCATTTTTGGAGAGAAAATTGGGAATTTGGGATGCTGGAGAACCCTGGGATTTAAGGGAACCCCAAAATCTGGGGGGAAATTCAGGGAATTTGGGGTTCTGGGATGACCCTGGGATCTGGGGAACCCCCAAATCCATTTTGGGGATAAATTCAGGGATTTTGGGGTGTTTGGGGTTTGAGGGATCCCCCAAATCCATTTTGGGGATAAATTCCGGGATTTTGGGGTGTTTGGGGTTTGAGGGATCCCCCAAATCCATTTTGGGGATAAATTCAGGGATTTTGGGGTGTTTGGGGTTTGAGGGATCCCCCAAATCCATTTTGGGGATAAATTCAGGGATTTTGGGGTGTTTGGGGTTTGAGGGATCCCCCAAATCCCTTTTGGGGGGAAGTTGAGGGAGTTTGGGTTCTGAGGGATCCCCCAAATCCATTTTGGGGATAAATTCAGGGATTTTGGGGTGTTTGGGGTTTGAGGGATCCCCCAAATCCCCTTTAGGGATAAATTCAGGGATTTTGGGGTGTTTGGGATCTGAGGGATCCCCCAAATCCATTTTGGGGATAAATTCAGGGATTTGGGGTGTTTGGGGTTTAAGGGATCCCCCAAATCCATTTTGGGGATAAATTCAGGGATTTTGGGGTGTTTGGGGTTTGAGGGATCCCCCAAATCCATTTTGGGGATAAATTCAGGATTTTGGGGTGTTTGGGATTCGAGGGAACCCCCAAACCCTTTTTGGGGATAAATTTGGGGATTTTGGGGTCCCAGGCTCACCCTCAGCTCCGGCTCCTCGAAGTAGTGCAGGGACAGAGTCTTGAGGTCGTGCGTGCCGGGGTCGTACTCCACCACCGAGAGCTGGGAAACAGCACCCCAAAAATGAGTCACAGCACCCCAAAAATCAGTTAGAGCACCCCAAGATTATCCAGAGCACCCCAAAGTTACCCACAGCACCCCAAAACTGAGTTACAGCATCCCAAAATGGGGTCGTGCTCCACCACCGAGAGCTGGGGAAACAGCACCCCAAAAATGAGTCACAGCACCCCAAAAATCAGTTAGAGCACCCCAAAATCATCCACAGCACCCCAAAATTATCTACAGCACCCCAAAACTGAGTTATAGCACCCTAAAATTGAGTTACAGCACCCCAAAATCATCCACAGCACCCCAAAGTTATCCAGAGCACCCCAAAGTTACCCACAGCACCCCAAAAATCAGTTAGAGCACCCCAAAATCATCCACAGCACCCCAAAGTTACCCACAGCACCCTAAAACTGAGTTATAGCACCCCAAAATGGGGTCGTGCTCCACCACCGAGAGCTGGGGGAACAGCACCCCAAAAATGAGTTAGAGCACCCCAAAAACCTTCAGAGCACCCCAAAAACCTTCAGAGCACCCCAACATCATCCACAGCAACCCAAGATTATCCACAGCACCCCAAAGTTATCTACAGCACCCCAAAAATCAGTTAGAGCACCCCAAAATCATCCAGAGCACCCCAAAATCATCCACAGCACCTCAAAATCATCCACAGCACCTCAAAAATGAGCTATGGCACCCCAAAATTGAATTACAGCACCCCAAAACTGAGTTACAGCACCCTAAAGTGGGATTGTGCTCCACCACTGAGAGCTGGGGGGACAGCACCCCAAAAAGCAGTTAGAGCACCCTAAAAATCAGTTACAGCACCCCAACATCATCCACAGCACCCCAAAATCATCCAGAGCACCCCAAAGTTACCCACAGCACCCCAAAATTATCCACAGCACCCTATAACTGAGTTACAGCACCCCAAAATCATCCACAGCACCCCAAAGTTACCCACAGCACCCCAAAATCATCCACAGCACCCCAAAGTTACCCACAGCACCCCAAAATCATCCACAGCACCCTAAAACTGAGTCACAGCACCCCAGAATGGGATTGTGCTCCACCACCGAGAGGTGAGGAAACAGCACTCCAAAATCAGCTAGAGCACCCCAAAATTATCTACAGCACCCCAAAGTTACCCACAGCACCCCAAAATTATCCACAGCACCCTAAAACTGAGTTACAGCACCCAAAAATGGGGTCATGCTCCACCACCGAGAGCTGGGGGAACAGCGCCCCAAAAATCGGTTAGAGCACCCCAAAATTATCTACAGCACCCCAAAAATCAGTTAGAGCACCCCAAAATTATGCACAGCACCCCAAAACTGAGTTATAGCACCCTAAAACTGAGTTACAGCACCCCAAAAATCATCCAGAGCACCCCAAAGTTATCCAGAGCACCCCAAAATCATCCACAGCACCACAAAATCATCCAGAGCACCCCAAAATCAGTTCCCCCCTACCTTGGCATCCTTGAAGCTGAGCAGCAGGGCGTCCCTCTTGGCCCCAGCCAGCTGCACGCTGGCCATGGACATCACATTCCCAAAAAACGAGAATGAGGCCACCAGCTCCAGCTTCTCCCTCTGCCCTTTGCCCTCTGGAAAGGAAAAAATTAAAAATTCAGATTTTTGGGGTTTTTTCGGGGTTTTCTTCAAGTTTTGTACCCCCCAAAATGGAGAAATTTGAAATTATGGGGATTTTTGAGGTGATTTTTTGGGTTGTTTTGGAGTTTGAAGGGGATGAAATGGAATTATTGGGGGGTTTTGGGGTTGATTGGGAGTGAAATTGGGGAGAAATGTCACAGAGGAGGAGAGCAGGGGGAGGAATGGGGGGAAATGGTTTCAAAAATGGGGAAAATCAGCCCAAAAATGGGAAAAATCAGCCCAAAAATGGGGAAAATCGACCCAAAAATGGGAAAAATCAGCCCAAAAATGGGAAAAATAAGCCCAAAAATGGGGAAAATCAACCCAAGAATGGGAGAAATCAACACAAGAATAGGAAAAATCAGCCCAAAAATGGGGAAAATCGACCCAAAAATGGGGAAAATCGACCCAAAAATGGGGAAAATCGACCCAAAAATGGGGAAAATCGACCCAAAAATGGGGAAAATCGACCCAAAAATGGGGAAAATCAGCCCAAAAATGGGGAAAATCAGCCTAAACAAGGGGAAAATCAACCCAAAAATGGGGAAAATCAGCCCAAAAATGGGGAAAATCAACCCAAGAATGGGAAAAATCAGCCCAAAAATGGGAAAAATCAGCCCAAAAATGGGAAAAATCAACCCAAAAATGGGAAAAATCAGCCCAAAAATGGGGAAAATCAACCCAAAAATGGGAAAAATCAGCACAAAAATGGGGAAAATCAACCCAAAAATGGGAAAAATCAGCCCAAAAATGGGAAAAATCAACCCAAAAATGGGGAAAATCAACCCAAGAATGGGAAAAATCAGCCCAAAAATGGGAAAAATCAGCCCAAAAATGGGAAAAATCAACCCAAAAATGGGGAAAATCAACCCAAGAATGGGAAAAATCCTTCTCCCGCTGCCCTTTGCCCTCTGCAGAGAGAAAATTGAAATTTTGGGGATTTTTTGGGGGTTTCCTCAAAGTTCTGCACCCCCCAAAAGGGAGAATTTCGGAATTGGGGGGATTTTGTGGGTGGTTTTTGTTGTGTTTGTGGTTCAAGGGAATGAAATGGAATTATTGGATGGTTTTGTGTTGATTGGGAGTGAAAATTAATTGGATGGTTTTGTATTAATTGGGAAATGGGGTAGGAATGGCAGGGAGGGGGAGAGCAGGGGGGAAATGGCTCCAAAAAAGGGGAAATCAGCCCAAAAAGGGGAGAAATTGTGCCAGAAGTGGAAGAAATCGCCCTAAAAATGAGAGAGTCGTCCTAAAAATGGGGGGAAATCAACACAGAAAGGAGAAATTCACCCTAAAAAGGGGGAAAATCAACCCAAAAAGCAAAGAAATCGTCCCAAAAAGGGGAGAAATCACCCTAAAAATGGGGAAATCGATCAAAAAGAAGGAAATCACCCTAAAAAGGGAGAAAGTCAACCCAAAAAGGGGGAAATCAACCCAAAAATGAGGGAATCACCCCAAAAATGGGAGTAAATCAACCCAAAAAAGGAGGGAATCAGCCCAAAAAAGGGGAATCCACCTCAAAAAAGGGAGGAAATCAACCCAAAAAGGGGGAAAATCACCCCAAAAGGGCAGAAAATCAACCCAAAAAGAAAACTGTCCCAAAAAGGAAGAAAATCACCCTAAAATGGGGGGAAATCAACCCAAAAAAGGAAATTGTCCCAAAAAAGGAGGGAAATCAACTCAAAAAGGAGAAAATCAACTCAAAAAGGAGGAAACTGCCCCAAAAAAGGAAGGAAATCCCCCCAAAAAGGGAAATTGCCCCAAAAAGGGGGGAAAATCATCCCAAAAGGAGGAAAATTGACCCAAAAAGGGCAGAAATCATCCCAAAAAGGGGAGAAATCACCCCAAAAAGGGCAGAAATCATCCCAAAAAAGGAGAAATCTTCCCAAAAGGGGGGAAATTAACCCAAAAAGGGCAGAAATCATCCCAAAAAAGGGGAGAAATTATCCCAAAAAGGAGAAAATCAACCCAAAAAGGGGAGAAATTATCCCAAAAAGGAGGAAAATCAATGCAAAAAGGGGAGAAATCTTCCCAAAAAGGGGAAAATCAACCCAAAAAGTGGAGAAATCAACCCAAAAAGGAAGAAAATCACCCCAAATGGGCAGAAAATCAACCCACAAAGAAAACTGTCCCCAAAAAGGAGGAAATCACCCTAAAAAGGGGAGAAATTGTCCCAAAAAGGGAGGAAATCACCCTAAAATGGGGGGAAATCAACCCAAAAAAGGGAATTGTCCCAAAAAAGGAGGGAAATCAACTCAAAAAGGAGAAAATCAACTCAAAAATGAGGAAACTGCCCCAAAAAAGGAAGGAAATCCCCCAAAAAAGGGAAATTGCCCCAAAAAGGGGGGGAAATAATCCCAAAAGGAGGAAAATTGACCCAAAAAGGGGAGAAATCAACCCAAAAAGGGGAGAAATCAACCCAAAAAGGGGGAAAATCAACCCAAAAAAGGGAGAAATCTTCCCAAAAAAGGGGAAATTAACCCAAAAAGGGCAGAAATCAACCCAAAAAGGGGAGAAATCATCCCAAAAAATGAGAAATCAACCCAAAAAGGGGAGAAATTATCCCAAAAAGGGGAAAATCAACCCAAAAAGGAAAAAAATCACCCTAAAAAAGGGAGGAAATGACCCCAAAAATGGGATCAGCCCCAAAAGAGAGAATCCCCCCAAAAATGGAAGAATTCACCTCAAAAATGGGAGAATCATCCCAAAAAAGGGAACAAATCATCACAAAAAGGGAGTGAGCCACCCCAAAAATGAGAGGATCACCCCAAAAAACGGAGGAAATGACCCCAAAAAACGGGAGAATGCTGAAAAAAGGAGGAAATCGCCCCAAAAAAGGAGAGAATTCTCCCCCAAAAGGGGAAATCAGCCAGAAAAAAGAGCAGAATTCCCAAATTCCCCCAAAAAATTCCCAAATCCCCCAAAAATTCTCAAAATCCCCCCCAAAAATTCCCAAATTCTGCCCAAAAATTCCCTAAATCCCCCCAAAAAATTTCCAAATTCTGCCCAAAAATTCCCCAAATCCCCCCAAAAAATTCCCAAATTCTGCCCAAAAATTCCCAAAATCCCCCCAAAAAATTCCCAAATTCTGCCCAAAAATTCCCAAAATCCCCCCAAAATTCCCAAATTCTCCCAAAAAATTCCCAAATTCTGCCCAAAAATTCCCAAAATTCCCCAAAATTCCCAAATTCTGCCCAAAAATTCCCAAAATTCCCCAAAATTCCCCCAAAATTCCCAAATCCTGCACAAAATTCCCAAATTCTGCCCAAAATTCCCAAAATCCCCCCAAAAAATTCCCAAATCCCCCCCAAAATCCCCAATTCCCCAGCTGGGCTCACTCACCCCCATTCCTGTCGCCTTTTCCTGCGGCCTGAGAGAGAAAATGGAAATTCCAGCACGGAGCCCAAATCTGGGGGGTTTGGGGAAAAATGGGGGAAAAGAGAGAAAAATCTGGGGGGAAATTGGGGGGAAATTGGGGGGAAATGGGGAAAATTTGGGGGGAAATTGGGAAAATCTGGGGAGGAAAACCGGGAGAAATGGGGAAATTTGGGGTGAAAATTGGGGGAAAATTGGGAAATTTGAGGGGGAAATGGGAAAAATTTGGGGAGAAATTGAGGGGAAATTTGGGGAGAAATTGAGGGGAAATTTGGGGGGGAAATGGGGAAAATTTGGGGAGAAAAAGTAGGAGAAATGGGGAAATTTGCAGTGAAAAATTGGGATAATTTGGGGTGAAAAATTGGGGGAAAATTGAGAAATTTGAAGGGGAAATGGGGAAAATTTGGGTAGAAACTGAGGGGAAATTTGGGGGGAAATGGGAGGAGAAATGGGAAAATTGAGGGGAAATTTGGGGTGGAAATGGGGAAATTTTGAGGGGGAAATTTTGGGGGGGAAATGGGGAAAATTTGGGGAGAAAAACTGGGAGAAATGGGGAAATTTGGGGTGAAAAATTGGGAAATTTGGGGGGGAAATTGGGGGAAATTTGGGGGGGGAAATGGGGAAATGGGGAAATTTGTGGGGGAAATGGGGAAAATTTGGGGAGAAAAACCCAGAGAAATGGGGAAATTTGGGGTGAAAATTGGGGGAAAATTGGGAAATTTGGGGGGGGAATGGGAGGAGAAATGGGAAAATTTGGGGAGAAATTGAGGGGAATTTTGGGGGGAAAACTGGGGGAATGGGGAAATTTGGGGGTGGAAATGGGGAAAATTTGGGGAGAAATTGAGAAGAAATTTGGGGTGGAAATGGGGAAATTTTGGGGGGAAATGGGGAAAATTTAGGGAGAAAAACTGGGAGAAATGGGAAAATTTGGGGGGAAAATTGGGGGAAAATTGGGAAATTTGGGGGGAAATTTGGGGAAAGGGGAAATTTGGGGGGGAAATGGGGAAAATTTGGGAAGAAAAACCCAGAGAAATGGGGAAATTTGGGGTGAAAATTGGGGGAAAATTGGGAAATTTGAGGGGGAAATGGGGAAAATTTGGGGGGAAACTGAGGGGAAATTTGGGGGGAAATGGGAGGAGAAATGGGAAAATTTGGGGGAAAAACTGAGGAAAAAGGGGAAACTTTGGGGAGAAAATTGAGGGGAAATTTGGGTGGAAATGGGGAAATTTTGAGGTGGAAATTTTGGGGTGGGAAATGGGGAAAATTTGGGGAGAAAACCGTGAGAAATGGGGAAATTTGGGGTGAAAAATTGGGAAAATTTGGGGGGGAAATTGGGGAGAAAGGGGAAATTTGGGGGGGAAATGGGGAAAATTTGGGGAGAAAAATTGGGAAAATTTAGGGTGAAAAACTGGGGGAAAATTGGGAAATTTGAGGGGGAAATGGGGAAAATTTGGGGAGAAATTGAGGGAAAATTTGGGGAGAAAAACTGGGAGAAATGGGGAAATTTGGGGTGAAAAATTGGGAAAATTTTGGGGGGAAACTGGGGGAAAATTGGGAAATTTGAGGGGGAAAATTGGGGAAATAGGGAAATTTGGGGGGGAAATGGGGAAAATATGGGGTGAAAATTGGGAAATGGGGAAATTTGGGGGGAAATGGGAAAATTTGGGGAGGAAAACCGGGAGAAATGGGGAAATTTGGGGTGAAAAATTGGGAAAATTTGGGGGGAAAATCGGGAAATTTGGGGGGAAATGGGAAAATTTGGGGAGGAAAACCGGGAGAAATGGGAAAATTTGGGGTGAAAAATTGGGAAAATCTGGGGGAAAATTGGGGGAAAATTGGGAAATTTGAGGGGGAAAATTGGGGAAATGGGGAAATTTGGGGGGGAAATTGGGAAAATTTGGGGTGAAAATTGGGAAATGGGGAAATTTGGGGGGAAATGGGAAAATTTGGGGAGGAAAACCGGGAGAAATGGGAAAATTTGGGGGGAAAATTGGAAAATTTGGGGGGAAATTGGGGGAAAATTGGGAAATTTGAGGGGGAAATTGGGGAAATGGGGAAATTTGGGGTGAAAATTGGGAAATTTGGGGGGGAAATTGGGGGAAAATTGGGAAATTTGAGGGGGAAATTGGGAAAATTTAGGGTGAAAATGGGGAAATTTGGGGAGGAAAATTGGGGGGGGAATTGGGAAATTTAGGGGGGAGGGAAATTTGGGGGGAAATTTTGAGGGGGAAATTGGTGAAAATGGGAAAATTTGGGGGGGATTGGGGGAAATGGGGAAATTTGGGGGGAAATTGGGGGGAAGGAAAATTTGGGGTTGGATTTTGGGGGGGGGAAGGAAAATTTGGGGTTGGATTTTGGGGGGGAAGGAAAATTTGGGGGTTGGATTTTTGGGGGGGAAGGAAAATTTGGGGGGTGGATTTTTGGGGGGGCAGTTTCTGGGGGTAACTTTTGGGGGGGATTTTTGGGGGGGCAGTTTCTGGGGATAACTTTTGGGGTTATTTTGGAGGATTTTTGGGGGGGTCATTTTGGAGGGTTATTTTGGAAAGGATTTTCAGGGGTTTTTTGTGAGTGGGTCAGGTTTTGGGGCTCATTTTGGGGATTTTTTTGGGTCAGTATTTGGGGTGCATTTTTGGGGTTATTTAGGAGTTGATTTTTGGTTGTTTTTCCTGGGTGGGTCAGGTTTTTGGGGGTGATTTTGGAAGGGATTTTTGATTGTTTTTTCCTGTAGGTCAGGTTTTTGGGGTTCATTTTTGGGGTTCATTTTTGGAGTTGATTTTGGGGTGTTTTTCCTGAGGGTCAGGTTTTTGGGGTTCATTTTTGGAGTTGACTTTGGGGTATTTTCCCTGGGGGGTGAGGTTTTTGGGGTTCATTTCTGGGGTGATTTTGGAGTTGATTTTTGGATTTTTTTTCCAGGGGGGTCAGGGTTTTGGGGGTTCATTTTTGGAGTTGATTTTTGGGGTATTTTCCCTGGGGGTGAGGTTTTTGGGATTCATTTTTGGGGTGATTTTGGAGTTGATTTTTGGTTTTTTTCCAGGGGGGAAGGTCAGGTTTTTGGGGGTGATTTTGGAGTTGATTTTTGGTTGTTATTATTCCTGGGGGGTCAGGTTTTTGGGGTTCATTTTTGGGGTTCATTTTTGGAGTTGACTTTGGGGTGTTTTTCCTGAGGGTCAGGTTTTTGGGGTTCATTTTTGGAGTTGACTTTGGGGTATTTTCCCTGGGGCTGAGGTTTTTGGGGTTCATTTTTGGGGTGATTTTGGAGTTGATTTTGGGGTTTTTTTCCTGGGGGGGGTCAGGTTTTTGGGGGTGATTTTGGAGTTGATTTTGGGGTACTTTCCCTGTGGGTCAGGTTTTTGGGGGTGATTTCGGAGTTGATTTTGGGGTATTTTCCCTGGGGCTGAGGTTTTTGGGGTTCATTTTTGGGAGTTATTTCAGAGTTGATTTTTGGGGTATTTCCCCTGGGGGTGAGGTTTTTGGGTTCATTTTTGGGGTGATTTTGGAGTTGATTTTGGGGTTTTTTCCTGTGGGTCAGGTTTTTGGGGTTCATTTTTGGAGTTGATTTTTGGGTTTTTTTCCAGGGGGATGAGGTTTTTGGGGGTTATTTAGGAAGAGATTTTTGATTGTTTTTATTCCTGAGGGTCAGGTTTTTGGGGTTCATTTTTGGGGTTATTTTGGAGTTGATTTTTGGGGTATTTTTTCCCTGGGGGGTGAGGTTTTTGGGGTTCATTTTTGGGAGTTATTTCAGAGTTGATTTTTGGGGTATTTTTTCCTGGGGGGTGAGGTTTTTGGGGTTCATTTTTGGGAGTTATTTCAGAGTTGATTTTTGGGGTATTTTTTCCTGGGGGGTGAGGTTTTTGGGGTTCATTTTTGGGGTTATTTTGGAGTTGATTTTGGATTTTTTTTCCAGGGGCTGAGGTTTTTGGGGTTCATTTTTGGAGTTGATTTTTGGGTTTTTTTCCAGGGGGATGAGGTTTTTGGGGGTTATTTAGGAAGAGATTTTTGATTGTTTTTATTCCTGAGGGTCAGGTTTTTGGGGTTCATTTTTGGGGTGATTTTGGAGTTGATTTTTGGTTGTTTTTTTCCAGGGGGATGAGGTTTTTGGGGGTGATTTTGGAGTTGATTTGGGGGTATTTTCCCTCAGGATCAGGTTTTAGGGGGTGATTTTGGAGTTGATTTTTGGTTGTTTTTATTCCTGGGGAGTCAAGTTTTTGGGGTTCATTTTTGGAGTTGATTTTTGGGGTATTTTCCCTGTGGGTCAGGTTTTTGGGGTATTTTTTCCTGGGGCTGAGGTTTTTGGGGTTCATTTTTGGGAGTTATTTCGGAGTTGATTTTTGGGGTATTTTTTCCTGGGGCTGAGGTTTTTGGGGTTCATTTTTGGGAGTTATTTCAGAGTTGATTTTTGGGGTATTTTCCCTGGAGGTGATGTTTTTGGGGTTCATTTTTGGGGTGATTTTGGAGTTGATTTTGGATTTTTTTTCCAGGAGGGTCAGGTTTTTGGGGTTCATTTTTGGAGTTGATTTTGGGGTATTTTCCCTGGGGCTGAGGTTTTTGGGGTTCATTTTTGGAGTTGATTTTGGGGTTTTTATCCCTGGGGCTGAGGTTTTTGGGGTTCATTTTTGGGGTTATTTTGGAGTTGACCTTGGGTTTTTTCCTGGGTGGGTCAGGTTTTGGGGGGTGATTTTGGAAAGGATTTTTGGTTGGTTTTTCCTGGGGAGGGTCAGGTTTTGGGGAGTTATTTCAGAGTTGTTTTTGGGGTATTTTCCCTGGGGCTGAGGTTTTTGGGGTTCATTTTTGGGAGTTATTTCAGAGTTGATTTTGGGGTATTTCTCCTGGGGGGGTCATTTTTTTGGGGTTCATTTTTGGAGTTGATTTTTGGGGTTTTTATCCCTGGGGCTGAGTTTTTTGGGGTTCATTTCTGTGGGCTCACCTCAGGCTCGTGGTTGAGGCGATAGACGAAGAGCTGCGAGGTTCCGGCCACCACCAGGTTCCGCTCGGCCGCCGAGAAGAAATGGCAATAAAGGGAAAATTCCAGCCCAGTGGGAGGGTGGGTCTGCTTGTACACGGCGTACATGGCCCCCAAAATCCCCCAAAATCCCCCAAATCCGCCTGGGGGGTCCTGGGGGGCTCTGAGGAGAGAGATCGGGGTGAGAAATGGGGAATCGGGGGGAAAAAAGGGAGAATTGAAAAATGGAAAATCGGGGTGAAAATGGGAAATTGGGGGGAAAGGGAGAATGTGAGGGGAAAAAAAGAGATGGGGGAGGAAAATGTGGAAAAGATGGAGAATTGGGGGTGGAAAGGGGAAATTGGGGGTGGAAAGAGAAAATCATCGCTAAAAAAGGGAAAATGGGGTTGAAAAAAGGGGAAATTGGGGAAGGAAAAAAAAGAAAATCATCACTAAAAAGGGAAAATGGGGTTGAAAAAAGGGGAAATTGGGGGTGGAAAGAGAAAATCATCACTAACAAAGGGAAAAAGGGGTTGAAAAAAGGGGAAATTGGGGAAGGAAAAGAAAATCATCACTGAAAAAGGGAAAATGGGGTTGAAAAAAGGAGAAATTGGGAAGAAAATCATCACTAACAAAGGGAAAACGGGGTTGAAAAAGGGGGAAATTGGGGAAGAAAATGAAAATCATCACTAAGAAAGGGAAAATGGGGCTGAAAAAAGGGGAAATTGAGGAAGAAAAAGAAAAGCATCACTAAAAAAGGGAAAATGGGGTTGAAAAAAGGGGAAATTGGGAAAAGAAAAGAAAATCATCACTAAAAAAGGGAAAATGGGGTTGAAAAAAGGGGAAATTGGGAGAAAAAAAGGGGATATTATGCCTAAAAGAGGTAAAATGAATCCTCAAAAAAAGGCAGGAAAACGCCCAAATGAGGGAGGAATTGCCACCAAAAAAAGAGAGAAATCAGCCCAAAAAACAGGGACACACAATCCCCTCCAAAAGGCCATAATCCCCTTCCCATGGGCCCCCCAAAATGAGCCCCAGATCCCCTCAAACCTCCCCCCTCAGTCCCCCCCATTTTCCCCTCATGGACCCCCCAAATTTCTCCTAAGAACCCTCACAGGACCCCCCCATTTTCCCCCCTCAGTTCCCCCCATTTTCCCCTCACAGACCCCTCAAATTTCCCCTCAGAGCTCCTCAAACCCCCTCCCCCCTCAGTTCCCCCCATTTTCCCCTCACCCCCTCACAGGACCCTCCCCATTTTCCCCCCCTCAGGCCCCCCCATTTTCCCCCGAGACCCCCCCAAAAGGAACCCCCAAACACCCCCCCCTCAGCCCCCCCGCCCCATTTCCCCCTCATGGACCCCCTAAATTTCCCCTCAGACCCCTCAAACCTCCCCCCTCAGTCACCCCCATTTTCCCCTCATAGACCCCCCCTAAACTCCCCTCAGACCCCCCCAAAGGACCCCTCAAATCTCCCCCCATTTTCCCCTCACAGACCCCCCCAATTTCCCCTCAGACCCCCCAAAGGACCCCTCAAATCTCCCCCCAATTTCCCCTCAGACCCCCCAAATTCCCCTCTGACCCCCCCAAAGGATCCCTCAAATCTCCCCCCACTTTCCCCTCACGGACCCCCAAACCTTCCCCCTCAGTCCCCCCCATTTCCTCCTCATGCCCCCCCAAAATTTCCTTTTAGAACACCCCAAATCTCATCCCCATGGATCCCTCAACACCCTCAAAGTGCCCCCCCAAACTTTTCCCCCTCAGTTTCCCCTCACAGACCCCCCAATTTCCCCTAATACCTCTCAAAGCCCCTTGATCCCAATTATTCCCTATGAACCTCAAAGAGCCCCCCAATTTTCCCCTCAGACCCCTAAAACCTCCCCCCTCAGTCGCCCCCATTTTCCCCTCACAGATCCCCCAAATTCCCCCTCAGACCCCCCCCAAAGGACCCCTCAAATCTCCCCCCATTTTCTCCTCACAGACCCCCCAAATTCCCCCTCAGACCCCCCAAAGGACCCCTCAAATCTCCCCCCTCAGTCACTCCCATTTTCCCCTCACAGACCCCCCAAATTCCCCTCTGACCCCCCCAAGGGACCCCTCAAATCTCCCCCCAAAGCTCCCCCCACTTTCCCCTCACAGACCCCCCCCCAATTTCCCCTCAGACCCCTCAAAAGACCCCTCAAATCTCCCCCCACTTTCCCCTCATGGACCCCCAAACCTTCCCCCTCAGTCTCCCCCATTTCCTCCTCATGCCCCCCCAAAATTTCCTTTTAGAACACCCCAAATCTCATCCCCATGGATCCCTCAACACCTTCAAAGTGCCCCCCAAACTTTTCCCCCTCAGTTTCCCCTCACAGACCCCCCAATTTTCCCCTCAGACCCCTAAAACCTCCCCCCTCAGTCACCCCCATTTTCCCCTCACAGACCCCCCAAATTCCCCCAAAAAATCCCCAAAAGACCCCTCAAATCTCCCCCCAAAGCTCCCCCCATTTTCCCCTCACAGACCCCCCCAAATTCCCCCTCAGACCCCCATAGATCCCTCAAATCTCCCCCAAATCTCCCCCCATTTTCCCCTCACAGACCCCCCCAAATTCCCCTCTGACCCCCCCAAAGGACCCCTCAAATCTCCCCCCTCAGTCACTCCCATTTTCCCCTCACAGACCCCCCAAATTCCCCCTCAGACCCCCCAAAGGACCCCTCAAATCTCCCCCCATTTTCCCCTCACAGACCCCCCAAATTCCCCTCTGACCCCCCCAAAGGACCCCTCAAATCTCCCCCCAAATCTCCCCCCATTTTCTTCTCACCAACCCCCCACCCTATGTCCCCCCAAAATTTCCCCTCAGACCCCCAAAGGACCCCTCAAATCCCCACCAAGGCTCCCCCCTCAGTCGCCCCCATTTTCCCCTCACGGACCCCCCAAATTTCTCCTCAGCCCTTTCAAAGCCCCTCAACCCCAATTATCCCCTACGAACCCCAAAGAGCCCCCCCAAATTTCCCCTCAGACCACCCCCAGAAGTTCCCCCCTCAGTCCCCTCCATTTTCCCTCATTGACCACCCGTATTTCCCCTCAGACCCCTCACAAAATTCCCCCAATCCTCCCCCCCTCAGTTCCCGCCATTTCCCCCTCACGGACACCCCAAAACACCCCTCAGATCCCTCACAGGACCCTCCCCATTTCCCCTCCTCAGTCGCCCCCATTTTCTCCTCACAGACCCTCAAATTCCCCCTGAGACCCCTCAGAGCCCCTCACAGAATCCCCCCAAACCTCTCCCCTCAGTCCCCCCATTTTCCCCTCACGGACCCCCAAAATTTCCCCTCAGACCCCTCAAAGCCCCTCAACCCCAATTATCCTCTATGAACCCCAAAGAGCCCCCCAAATTTCCCCTCAGACCACCCCAAAGCTCCCCTCTCAACCCCCTCCATTTTCCCCTCACAGACCCCCCAAACATGCCCTCAGACCCCTCACAGGACCCTCCCCGTTTTCCCCCCTCAGTTCCATCACTTTTCCCCTCACGGACCCCCCGAATTTTCCCTCAACCCCCCTCCCAAAGCATCCCTAAAACCTCCCCCCTCAGTCCCCCCATTTTCCCCTCACGGACCCGCTAAAACTCCCCTCAGACGCCTCAACTCCCCCATCTCCCTCCACCGCCCCCTCCACCTCTTAGTCCCCCTCAAGCCTCCCCCGAACCTCCCAAAAAACTCCTCAAAACCCGCCAAATCCCCCCAAATTGGCGCCCCATCCTCACCGCTCCCACGCGGGCCGGGCCCGTCCCGCTCCCGCCGCCGCCGCCGCCACCACAGAGATGCCGGAAGTGGGGCCGGAAGTGGCGCTAGAGAGGCGCTCCTGGGGCCGCTCCGGCCGCTCCCGCACCGACCATAGAGACGCGGGGTCCTCCAGCGGAGCCGGGGACCCCCGGGGGACCCCCCAAAACCCCAGCGACCCTCTGTGGGGATTTGGGGGAAATTTGGGGAGATTTGGGGAGTCCTGGACACCCCAAAAAGGGGCTGGACGCCATGGGGAGAGGCTGGGGGGAGTCAGGACTCCCCAAAAAGGGCTGGACTCCCATAGGGACCCTATAGCCCCCCAAAAAGGGGCTGCACCCCAGTTCCCCCCCAGTCCCTCCCAGTCTGTCCCAGTCTATCCCAGTCCCTCCCAGTCCCTCCCAGTCCATCCTCGTCTGTCCCAGTCCATTCCCAGTCCCTCCCAGTCCTTCCCAGTCCCATCCCAGTCCATTCCCAGTCCCATCCCAGTCCATTCCCAGTCCATCCCAGTCCCAACCCAGTTACTCCCAGTCCCATCCCAGTCCATCCCAGTCCCATCCCAGTCCCAACCCAGTCCATCCCAGTCCATCCCAGTCCATCCCAGTCCATTCCCAGTCCCTCCCACTCCCATCCCAGTCCCATCCCAGTCCATCCCAGTCCCTCCCAGTTCCCCACCCCAGATCCAGCACTCCAGCTCCATTTCCACCTTTATTGCCCCATTGTCCCCCCGGGGGGGTCCGGGGGTGCCCCCGGCTGGCCCCAGGTGTGCCCAGGTGTGTCCAGGTGTGTCCAGGTGTGCCCAGGTGTGTTTCAATCGTGTCCAGGTGTGTTCCAATTGTGTCCAGCTGTGCCCAGGTCCATCCAGGTGTGTTCCAGTTGTGTCCAGGTGTGTCCAGGTGTGTTCCAGTTGTGTCCAGGTGTGTCCAGGTGCAACCAGGTGTGTTTCAATTGTGTCCAGTTTTGTCAAGGTGTGTTCCAGGTGTGTCCAGGTGTGTTCCAATTGTGTCCAGGTGTGTCCAGGTGTGTCCAGGTGCTGTTCCAACTGTGTCCAGGTGTGTCCAGGTGTGTCCAGGTGTGTTCCAAGTGTATCCAGGCATATCCAGGTGTGTCCAGGTGTGTCCCAAGTGTATCCAGGTGTGTTCCAGGTGTATCCAGGTGTGTCCAGGTGTGCCCAGGTGCCGATCCCAGGTGGGTCAGTGCTCGTCCCCCAGCTCGTTCAGGGCCAGCAGCAGCAGCAGCCCCCACCCCCCGAGCAGCCCCGCGCTCTGCAGCGCCAGCAGCGCCCAGGGGCTGGGGGCGCGCATAGACAGCATGGCCGGCACCTGTGGGACACCTGAGAGTCACCTGGGGACACCTGGGGACACCTGAGTGTCACCTGAGTGTCACCTGAGTGTCACCTGGGTGTCACCTGCAGCCCCACCCCCCGAGCAGCCCCGCGCTCTGCAGCGCCAGCAGCGCCCAGGGGCTGGGGCACGCATGGACAGCATGGCCGGCACCTGTGGGACACCTGAGAGTCACCTGGGGACACCTGAGAGTCACCTGAGTGTCACCTGAGTGTCACCTGAGTGTCACCTGAGTGTCACCTGGGTGTCACCTGCAGCCCCACCCCCCGAGCAGCCCCGCGCTCTGCAGCGCCAGCAGTGCCCAGGGGCTGGGGGCGCGCATGGACAGCATGGCCGGCACCTGTGGGACACCTGAGAGTCACCTGGGGACACCTGGGGACACCTGAGAGTCACCTGGGGACACCTGAGAGTCACCTGAGTGTCACCTGGGGACACCTGAGAGTCACCTGAGTGTCACCTGGGAACACCTGAGAGTCACCTGGGTGTCACCTGAGTGTCACCTGGGAACACCTGGGAGTCACCTGAGTGTCACCTGAGAGTCACCTGAGTGTCACCTGAGTGTCACCTGAGAGTGACCTGGGGACACCTGAGAGTCACCTGAGTGTCACCTGGGTGTCACCTGAGTGTCACCTGAGTGTCACCTGGGAACACCTGAGAGTCACCTGGGTGTCACCTGAGTGTCACCTGGGAACACCTGGGAGTCACCTGAGTGTCACCTGAGAGTCACCTGAGTGTCACCTGAGTGTCACCTGAGAGTGACCTGGGGACACCTGAGAGTCACCTGAGTGTCACCTGGGGACACCTGAGAGTCACCTGGAGACACCTGAGAGTCACCTGTCACCTGAGAGTCACCTGGAGGCACTTGGGACATCTCAGAGTCACCTGAGGGTCACCCCAGTGTCCCCTGGATGCCACTGTGTCCCCACTGTCCCCAATCCCCCTGAGTTTCCCCAATGTCCCCAACCCTCCCAATCCCCCAATGTCCCCAATGTCCCCAATGTCTCCAACGTCCCCAATCCCCCCAGTGTCCCCAATCCCCCTGAGTGTCCCCAATGTCCCCAATCCCCCCAGTGTCCCCATGTCCCTCACCATGTGACACAGCACCAGGTGCAGCAGGAAGCCCCAATCCCCCTGAGTGTCCCCAATCCCCCCAATGTCCCCGATGTCCCCAATCCCCCCGATGTCCCCAGTGTCCCCAATGTCCCTCACCATGTGGCACAGTGCCAGGTGCAGCAGGAAGCCCCAATGTCCCCGATGTCCCCAATGTCCCCAATCCCCCCAATGTCCCCAATCCCCCCAATGTCCCCAATGTCCCCAGTGTCCCCATGTCCCCGATGTCCCCAATGTCCCTCACCATGTGGCACAGTGCCAGGTGCAGCAGGAAGCCCCAATGTCCCCGATGTCCCCAATGTCCCCAATCCCCCCAATGTCCCCAATCCCCCCAATGTCCCCAATGTCCCCAGTGTCCCCATGTCCCCGATGTCCCCAATGTCCTCACCATGTGGCACAGCGCCAGGTGCAGCAGGAAGCCCCAATGTCCCCAATGTCCCCACTGTCCCCAATCCCCCCGATGTCCCCAGTGTCCCCAATGTCCTCACCATGTGGCACAGCGCCAGGTGCAGCAGGAAGCCCCCGCCCAGGGCGGCGAGCCAGGTGCGGGCGGCGGGGGCGGCCCCCAGGGCCAGCCCGGCCACCACCCCCGGCACCACCGGCAGCGCCCCCGCCGCCGCCAGGGCCACCGTGCGCCGTGTGCCCAGCCCCGACTGCGACAGCACCAGCGCGTCACCTGCGGGGACACCGCCGTCAGAACTGTCCCCAAACAGGGACGGGTGTCACCTGCGGGGACACCGCCGTCAGAACTGTCCCCAAACAGGGACGGGTGTCACCTGCGGGGACACCGCCGTCAGAACTGTCCCCAGGGACGGGTGTCACCTGCGGGGACACCGCCGTCAGAACTGTCCCCAAACAGGGACGGGTGTCACCTGCGGGGACACCGCCGTCAGAACTGTCCCCAGGGACGGGTGTCACCTGCGGGGACACCGCCATCAGAACTGTCCCCAGGGACGGGTGTCACCTGCGGGGACACCGCCATCAGAACTGTCCCCAGGGACGGGTGTCACCTGCGGGGACACCGCCATCAGAACTGTCCCCAGGGACGGGACAGGTGTCACCTGCGGAGACACCGCCATCAGAACTGTCCCCAGGGACGGGTGTCACCTGCGGGGACACCGCCATCAGAACTGTCCCCAGGGACGGGTGTCACCTGCGGGGACACCGCCGTCAGAACTGTCCCCAGGGACGGGTGTCACCTGCGGGGACACCGCCGTCAGAACTGTCCCCAAACAGGGACGGGTGTCACCTGCGGGGACACCGCCGTCAGAACTGTCCCCAGGGACGGGTGTCACCTGCGGGGACACCGCCGTCAGAACTGTCCCCAGGGACGGGTGTCACCTGCGGGGACACCGCCATCAGAACTGTCCCCAAGGACAGGTGTCACCTGCGGGGACACCGCCATCAGAACTGTCCCCAGGGACGGGGACAGTGCCAGGTGTCACCTGCGGGGACACCGCCATCAGAACTGTCCCCAGACACGGGACAGGTGTCACCTGCGGGGACACCTCGATCAGAACTGTCCCCAGGGACAGGTGTCACCTGCGGGGACGGCCGCGCTCAGAACTGTCCCCAAACTCAGCGCCAGGTGTCACCTGCGGGGACAGCGCGATCAGAACTGTCCCCAAGGACAGGTGTCACCTGCGGGGACAGCCGCAATGAGACCCCCTGCGCCCCCAAACCTCGCCCTCCCGCCCCGTGCCCCCCGTGCTCCCCCAGCCTCCCCGCATCTCCCAGACCCCGCCCCTCAGGACAAGCCCCGCCCCTTTCCCCGAGATCCCGCCCCTTCCGCAACTCCGGGCTCTTTTCGCTGGGGAAGCCCCGCCCCTCACATAAAGCCACGCCCCATCACCAGAACCCCGCCCAATCACCGGAACCCCGCCCCTTACTGAGCGCGCGGGGCAGCTCGTGCAGCGCCAGCCCCGCCCCCACACCCGTGACCCCGCCCCTCCCCGAGGCCCCGCCCCTTACTCAGCGCCCGCGGCAGCTCGTGCAGCGCCAGCCCCGCCCCCACAGCCGTAACCCCGCCCCTCCCCGAGGCCCCGCCCCTTACTCAGCGCGCGCGGCAGCTCGTGCAGGGCCAGCCCCGCCCCCATACCAGTAACCCCGCCCCTCCCCGAGGCCCCGCCCCTTACTCAGCGCGCGGGGCAGCTCGTGCAGCGCCAGCCCCGCCCCCGCGGCGGCCCCGGCGCTCCCGGAGGCGGCGAAGGCGGCGCCGAGCGCGAGCCCGTCCGCCAGGCGGTGAACGGCGCCCCCTGCCGACAGCAACAGCGCCTGCGCGCGGCCCGAGCCTGGCACCGACAGACACACCGGGACAGACACACCGGGACAGACACACGGACAGACACACGGACAGACACACGGACGGACACACCGGGACGGACACGGGACCGACACACGGACAGACACGGGGACAGACACACCGGGACGGACACGGGCACACCGGGACAGACACACGGACAGACACGGGGACAGACACGGGACAGACACGGGACAGACACGGGACAGACAGACGCACGGACAGACACGGGACACACCGGGACGGACACACGGGGACAGACACGGGACAGACACGGGACAGACACGGGACAGACAGACGCACGGACAGACACGGGACACACCGGGACGGACACACGGGGACAGACACGGGACAGACACGGGGACAGACACACAGACACACGGACAGACACACGGACAGACACGGGACACACCGGGACAGACACGGGACAGACACAGGGACAGACACGGGACAGACACGGGACAGACAGACACGGGGCAGACACACGGACACACCAGGACAGACACGGGACAGACACGCAGACACACCGGGACAGACACGGGGCGGACACACGGACACACAGGGACAGACACGGGACAGACACAGGGACAGACATACACGGGGCAGACACACGGACACACCAGGACAGACACGGGACACACCGGGGCAGACAGACAGACACAGGACAGACACGGGATAGACACGGGGACAGACAGACACGGGATGGACAGACACAGGGACACACAGGACAGACACAGGGACAGACAGACACAGGACAGACACAGGGATAGACAGACACGGGATACACGGGCACAGACACGGGATGGACAGGCAGACACGGGACAGACAGGGGGGACAGACAGCAGGACACGGGACATGGGACAGACGGAGGGACAGACAGACGGACAGACAGGAGAGAGACAGGGAGAGAGACAGGGGTCACCGCAGGCACCCACGGGTCACCCATGGGGACACCCGGGGACAGCCCTGAGTCACGTGGGGACACCTGGGGACACCTGGGGACAGCCCTGGGTCACGTGGGGACACCCACGGGTCACCCATGGGGACACCTGGGGACACCCGGCATCCCCAGATGTCCCCCAATGTCCCCAAATGCCCCCCCAATGTCCCCCCCGTGTCCCTCCCGTGTCCCCCAATTTCCCCAATATCCCCAATGTCCCCAATGTCCCCATTCTCCCCCCATTGTCCCCCCAATGTCCCCCCGTGTCCTCTCCGTGTCCCCAAATGTCCCCCCAATGTCCCCCCAAGTCCCCATTCTCTCCCCAATGTCCCCCAACGTCCCCAAATGTCCCCCCATTCTCCCCCCAATGTCCCCACAATGTCCCGCCCGTGTCCCCAAATGTCCCCCCGTGTCCTCGCCGTGTCCCCAAATGTCCCCCCAACGTCCCCAAATGTCCCCCCAATGTCCCCCCCCGTTCCTCCCGTGTCCCCCAATGTCCCCCGAATATCCTCAATGTCCCCAATGTCCCCCCAATGTCCCCATTCTCTCCCCATTGTCCCCCCGCTGTCCCCCCGTGTCCCCCCCGTGTCCCTCCCGTGTCCCCCAATATCCCCAACGTCCCCAAATGTCCCCCCAAGTCCCCAATATCCCCCCATTGTCCCCCCAATGTCCCCATTCTCTCCCTATTGTCCCCCCAATGTCCCCCCATGTCCCCATTCTCTCCCCAATGTCCCCAATGTCCCCACAATGTCCCCCCGTGTCCCCAAATGTCCCCCCAATGTCCCCAATGTTCCCCAAATGTCCCCCCAATGTCCCCCCGTGTCCCCCCCGTGTCACTCCCGTGTCCCCCAATATCCCCCCAATGTCCCCAATGTCCCCCCAACGTCCCCAAATGTCCCCCCAAGTCCCCATTCTCTCCCCAATGTCCCTCCAAATGTCCCCCCGTGTCCCCCCCGTGTCCCTCCCGTGTCCCCAAATGTCCCCCCAATGTCCTCCCAATGTCCCCCCGTGTCCTCCCCGTGTCCCTCCCGTGTCCCCCAATGTCCCCAATAACCCTCCAACCTCCCCAAATGTCCCCCCAATGTCCCCAATGTTCCCCCAATGTCCCCATTCCCTCCCCGCTGTCCCCCCAATGTCCCCCCCCGTGTCCCTCCCGTGTCCCCCAATGCCCTCAATGTCCCCCCAACGTCCCCAAATATCCCCCCAAGTCCCCATTCTCTCCCCAATGTCCCCAACGTCCCCAAATGTCCCCCCAAGTCCCCATTCTCTCCCCAATGTCCCCCCAATGTCCCCATTCTCTCCCCAATGTCCCCCCAATGTCCCCTCAATGTCCCCATTCTCTCCCCAATGTCCCCCCAATGTCCCCCCAATGTCCCCCCGCTGTCCCCCCGTGTCCCTTCCGTGTCCCCCAATATCCCCTCAATGTCCCCAAATGTCCCCCCAAGTCCCCAATATCCCCTCAATGTCCCCAAATGTCCCCCCGCTGTCCCCAAATGTCTCCCCAAGTCCCCATTCTCTCCCCAATGTCCCCAATGTCCCCCCAATGTCCCCCCGTGTCCCCCCAACGTCCCCCCGCTGTCCCCCCGCGTCCCCGCTGTCCCCGGGAGCGCCCCTGGGTGGCGCCCGGCGCCGCGGGCCCGCGCCCGGCCCAGTGGCCTAATGGACAAGGCATCAGCCTCCGGAGCTGGGGATTGTGGGTTCGAGTCCCACCTGGGTCGGCAGCGCCCCTTTTACCGCGCGGGGTGCGGGGGGGATTCGAGGAGTTTTGGGAAAAGTGGGGGAGGGTTAGGGCGGGATTTGGGGGGATTTGAGGAGTTTCGGGAAAAGTGGGGGAGGTTTGGGTGGGATTTGAGGAGCTGGGGGGGATTTGAGGAGACTCAGGGAAGTTTGGGGGGTGGGAGATTGAAGAATTTTGGGGCGAGTTTGAGGGGATTGCAGGAGTCTTGGGGGGGAATTTGGGGGGATTTGAGGAGTTTTGGGGGGGGAATTCGAGGAGTTTCGGGAAAATTGGGGGAGGTTTGGGGGGGATTTGGGGGGATTTGAGGAGCTCTGGGGGGATTTGAGGAGACTCAGGGAAGGGTGGGGGTTTGAGGAATTTTGGGGGCGAATTTGGGGGATTTGAGGAGTTTTGGGGGAGGTTTGGGGGGGATTTGGGGGGATTTGAGGAGACTCAGGGAAATTTTGGGGGTGGGGATTTGAGGAATTTGGGGGGCGAATTTGGGGGGATTTCAGGAGTTTTGGGGGGAATTTAGGGGGATTTCAGGGGTTTTGGGGGGGAATTCGAAGAGTTTCGGGAAAAGTGGGGGAGGTTTGGGGTGGGGTTTGGGGGGAATTGAGGAGTTTCAGGGAAAGAAATTTTGGGGGCGAATTTGGGGGGATTTCAGGAGTTTTGGGGGGAACTTGGGGGGATTTGAGGGGATTTGAGGAGTTTTGGGGGAGGTTTGGGTGGGATTTGAGGAGCTGGGGGGGATTTGAGGAGACTCAGGGAAGTTTGGGGGGTGGGAGATTGAAGAATTTTGGGGCGAATTTGAGGGGATTGCAGGAGTCTTGGGGGGGAATTTGGGGGGATTTCAGGAGTTTTGGGGGGGAATTCGAGGAGTTTCAGGAAAATTGGGGGAGGTTTGGGGGGGATTTGGGGGGATTTGAGGAGCTCGGGGGGGATTTGGGGAGACTCAGGGAAATTTGGGGGTGGGGGTTTGAGGAATTTGGGGGGCGAATTTGGGGGATTTGAGGAGTTTTGGGGGAGGTTTGGGGGGGATTTGGGGGGATTTGAGGAGACTCAGGGAAATTTTGGGGGTGGGGATTTGAGGAATTTGGGGGGCGAATTTGGGGGGATTTCAGGAGTTTTGGGGGGATTTCAGGGGGTTTGGGGGGGAAATTCGAGGAGTTTCGAGAAAAGTGGGGGAGGTTTAGGGTGGGATTTGGGGGGGTTTGAGGAGTTTCAGGGAAGTTTGGGGGTGGGGGTTTGAGGAGTTTTAGGGGAGAATTTGGGGGGATTTCAGGGGGTTCGGGGGGGGGAATTTGGGAGGATTTGAGGAGTTTTGGGGGGGATTTGGGGGGATTTCAGGGGGTTTGGGGTGGAATTCGAGGAGTTTTGGGGAAATTGGGAGAGGTTTGGGGGGGATTTGGGGGGGATTTGAGGAGCTCAGGGGGAATTTGAAGAGTTTCAGGGAAGTTTGGGGGGGGTTTGAGGAATTTTAGGGGTGAATTTGGGGGGATTTCAGGAGTTTTGGGGGGGATTTGGGGGGATTTGAGGAGTTTTGGGGGGAATTTGGGGAGGTTTCAGGGGGTTTTGGGGGAATTCGAGGAGTTTCGAGAAAAGTGGGGGAGGTTTAGGGTGGGATTTGGGGGGAATTGAGGAGTTTCAGGGAAAGAAATTTTGGGGGCGAATTTGGGGGGATTTGAGGAGTTTTGGGGGCGAATTTGGGGGGATTTCAGGAGTTTTGGGGGGGAATTTGGGGGGATTTCAAAGGTTTTGGGGGGAATTTGGGAGGATTTGAGGAGTTTTGGGGGAGGTTTGGGTGGGATTTGGGGGGGATTTGAGGAGCTCGGGGGGATTTGGGGGGATTTCAGGGAAGTTTGGGGGTGGGGGTTTGAGGAATTTTGGGGCCGAATTTGGGGCGATTTAATGAGTTTTGGGGGGGAATTTGGGGGGAATTTGGGGGGGAATTTGGGGGGAATTCGAGGAGTTTCGGGAAAATTGGGGGAGGTTTGGGTGGGATTTGGGGGGGATTTGGGGGGATTTGAGGAGCTCGGGGGGGATTTGAGGAGTTTCAGGGAACTTTGGGGGTGGGGGTTTGAGGAGTTTTGGGGGCGGATTTGGGGGGATTTGAGGAATTTTGGGGGGGGAATTTGGGGGGATTTGAGGGGGCTTGGGGGGATTCAAGGAGTTTCGGGAAAATTGGGGGAGGTTTGGGGGGGATTTGGGGGGATTTGAGGAGCTCTGGGGGGATTTGAGGAGACTCAGGGAAGGGTGGGGGTTTGAGGAATGTTGGGGGGGAATTCGGGGGGATTTCAGGAGTTTTGGGGGAGGTTTGGGTGGGATTTGGGGGGATTTGAGGAGTTTCAGGGAAATTTGGGGGTGGGGGTTTGAGAAATTTGGGGGGCGAATTTGGGGGGATTTCAGGGGGTTTGGGGGGGAATTCGAGGAGTTTCGGGGAAACTGGGGGAGGGAGGTTTAGGGTGGGATTTGAGGAGCTCTGGGGGGATTTGAGGAGTTTCAGGGAAAGAAATTTTGGGGGGAATTTGGGGGGATTTGAGGAGTTTTGGGGGGGATTTGGGGAGGTTTCAGGGGGTTTGGGGGGGATTCGAGGAGTTTCGGGGAAATTGGGAGAGGTTTAGGGTGGGATTTGGGTGGGATTTGAGGAGCTCGGGGGGGATTTGAGGAGTTTCAGGGAAGTTTGGGGGTTTGAGGAATTTTGGGGGCGAATTTGGGGGATTTGAGGAGTTTTGGGGGAGGTTTGGGGGGGATTTGGGGGGATTTGAGGAGACTCAGGGAAATTTTGGGGGTGGGGATTTGAGGAATTTGGGGGGCGAATTTGGGGGATTTCAGGAGTTTTGGGGGGAATTTGGGGGGATTTCAGGGGTTTTGGGGGGATTTCAGGGGGTTTGGGGAGGAATTCGAGGAGTTTCGAGAAAAGTGGGGGAGGTTTGGGGTGGGATTTGGGGGGAATTGAGGAGTTTCAGGGAAAAAAATTTTGGGGGCGAATTTGGGAGGATTTGAGGAATTTTGGGGGCGAATTTGGGGGGATTTCAGGGGTTTTGGGGGGAATTTGGGGGGATTTGAGGAGTTTTGGGGGAGGTTTGGGTGGGATTTGGGGGGGATTTGGGGGGGATTTGAGGAGCTCTGGGGGGATTTGGGGAGTTTCAGGGAAGTTTGGGGGTTTGAGGAATTTGGGGGGCGAATTTGGGGGGATTTGAGGAGTTTTGGGGGGGATTTGGGGAGGTTTCAGGGGGTTTGGGGGGGAATTCGAGGAGTTTCAGGAAAATTGGGGAAGTTTGGGTGGGATTTGGGTGGGATTTGAGGAGCACTGGGGGAATTTGGGGAGACTCAGGGAAATTTGGGGGTTTGTGGAATTTTGGGGGCGAATTTGGGGGGATTTCAGGAGTTTTGGGGGGATTTGGGGGAGTTTTGGGGGAATTTGGGGGAATTTGCGGGGATTTTGGGGGGGTTTGGGGGGATTTGAAGGGTTCGGGGGGGATTTAAGGAGGTTTGGGTTGGAATTTGGGGCGGAATTTGGAGTTTTGGGAGGATTGGGGAGATTTGGGGAGTTTGGGGGGGGAATCTAAGAAATTTTGGGGGATTCGAGGAGTTGGGGGGGTTTTGGGGGGTTTTGGGGTGATTTGAGGAGTTTGGGGGGGATTTGGGGGATTTGAGGAGTTTGGGGGGATTTGGGGGATTTTGGGGGGGATTTGGGGATTTTTGGGGTGATTTGAGGAGTTCGGGGGGATTTGGGGAGTTTGGGGGCAGAATTTGGGGAGATTTGGGGGGGGGGGGGTTGGGGGGTTTCGGGGCCGATTTTGGGGAGTTTTGGGGGGTTTCAGGGCAGATTTTGGGGGGTTTTTTTGGGGGGGTTTCAGGGCCGATTTTGGGGAGTTTGGGGGGGATTCGAGGCCGTACCGTGATTGGTCAGTTCCTGCGTGCTCTGGGCGGGGCCGGGGGCGGGGTCAGGGGCGGGGTCAGGGGCGGGGTCTCCGTCCTTCACCTGCGGGGGGAGGGGGGGATTCTGTACCCCAAAAGCGCCCCCCGCCCCTCCCCCATGGGCAGGGGACGCCCCCAGACTCATTCAAACCCAACCCCCTCCCCGGCCTTGGAGCCCCCACCCCAAAAACGCCCCCAAAATCCCCCAAATCCCCCCCAGCCCCCCCAAAACCTTCACCCCACCCCCGGGGGGGGTTCAGGGTCCCCTCCCCCCATCCCTACCTGCTCCCGGGGGGGGCTCCCAGCCCCCCAATGTCCCGAATGTCCCCTCTGTCCTCAATGTCCCCCCCAGTGTCCCAAATCCCCCCGGTGTCCCCCCGGTGTCCCCAGGGTGTCCCCAGGGTGTCCCCGGTGTCCCCAATCCCCCCGGTGTCCCCAGGGTGTCCCCAGGGTGTCCCCGGTGTCCCCAATCCCCCCGGTGTCCCCAGGGTGTCCCCAGGGTTTCCTCGGTGTCCCCAGGGTGTCCCCCCGGTGTCCCCAGGGTGTCCCCAGGGTGTCCCCAGGGTGTCCCCAGGGTGTCCCCAATCCCCCCCCGGTGTCCCCAGGGTGTCCCCAGGGTTTTCCTGGTGTCCCCCCGGTGTCCCCAGTGTCCCCAGGGTGTCCCCCCGGTGTCCCCAGGGTGTCCCCAATCCCCCCAGGGTGTCCCCAGGGTGTCCCCAATCCCCCCAGGGTGTCCCCAATCCCCCCAGGGTGTCCCCAGGGTGTCCCCAGGGTGTCCCCAGGGTGTCCCCGGTGTCCCCAGGGTGTCCCCAATCCCCCCAGGGTGTCCCCAGGGTGTCCCCAATCCCCCCAGGGTGTCCCCAATCCCCCCAGGGTGTCCCCAGTGTGTCCCCAGGGTGTCCCCGGTGTCCCCGGGGTGTCCCCAGGGTGTCCCCAGGGTGTCCCCAGTGTCCCCGGGGTGTCCCCAAAGTGTCCCAGGGTGTCCCCACCTCCTCGGGGGGCGCTCCCAGCCCCCCCAGCAGCCGCTCCAGGACGAAGCCCCCGTAGAGCCCCCCCAGCACGGCCAGCAGCTCCCAGGGGGGGCTGTGACTGTCCCCGTGCTCCGAGTGTCCCCCCCCCGAGTGGCTGTGCACCCCCAGCGCCTGCGGGGACACGGGTGACACGAGTGACATCGGTGTCACCTCCCTGTGCCCCCCCCCGAGTGGCTGTGCACCCCCAGCGCCTGCGGGGACACGAGGGACACGTGGTGACATCAGTGTCACCCGCCCCCGAGTGGCTTTGGACCCCCAAAGCCAGCAGGGACACAAGTGACACACAGTGACATCGGTGTCACCTCCCCGTGTCCCCCCCGGCGTGGCTGTGCACCCCCAGAGCCTGCGGGGACACGAGTGACACGAGTGACATCGGTGTCACCTCCCGGTGTCCCCCCCCCGAGTGGCTGTGCACCCCCAGCGCCTGCGGGGACACGAGTGACATCAGTGACATCAGTGTCACACCCCCCCGAGTGGCTGTGCACCCCCAGCGCCTGCAGGGACACCTGGTGACATCGGTGACATCGATGTCACCTCCCCGTGTCCCCCCCCGGGGTGGCCGTTCACCCCCAGAGCCTGCGGGGACACGGGTGACACGTGGTGACATCGGTGTCACCTCCCCGTGTCCCCCCCCCGAGTGGCTGTGCACCCCCAGCGCCTGCGGGGACACGAGTGACATTGGTGACATCGGTGTCACCTCCCCCCCGTGCCATGTGTCCCCCCTGCGACCCCCAGAGCCTGCGGGGACACAGAGGGGACATCAGTGTCACCTCCCCGTGTCCCTCCCCGGTGTGGCTGTGCACCCCCAGCGCCTGCGGGGA
Source organism: Fringilla coelebs (assembly GCF_963513975.1). Classification (NCBI taxonomy): domain Eukaryota; kingdom Metazoa; phylum Chordata; class Aves; order Passeriformes; family Fringillidae; genus Fringilla; species Fringilla coelebs. Next base: position 985,620 of record NC_140028.1, on the reverse strand, counting down.
CACGAGTGACATCAGTGACATCAGTGTCACACCCCCCCGAGTGGCTGTGCACCCCCAGCGCCTGCAGGGACACCTGGTGACATCGGTGACATCGATGTCACCTCCCCGTGTCCCCCCCCGGGGTGGCCGTGCACCCCCAGAGCCTGCGGGGACACGGGTGACACGTGGTGACATCGGTGTCACCTCCCCGTGTCCCCCCCCCGAGTGGCTGTGCACCCCCAGAGTCTGCGGGGACACATGGTGACATCAGTGACATCAGTGTCACCTCCCCCCCGTGCCATGTGTCCCTCCCAGGGACCCCCAGAGGCTGCGGGGACACGAGGTGACATCGGTGTCACCTCCCCGTGTCCCCCCCCCCGGCGTGGCTGTGCACCCCCAGCGCCTGCGGGGACACGGGTGACACGTGGTGACATCAGTGTCACCTCCCCGCCCGTGCCATGTGTCCCTCCCAGGGACCCCCAGAGCCTGCGGGGACACCGGGGACACAGAGGTGACATCGGTGTCACCTCCCCGTGTCCCCCCCAGGGTGGCCGTGCACCCCCAGAGCCTGTTGGGGACACCGGGGACACGTGCGGGTGACAGCGATGTCCCCTCCCCCACCATGTGTCCCCACCATGTCCCCACTGTCACCCCTCGTGCCCCTTATGTCCCCCCAGTGTCCCCAGTCCCCTGTCGCTCCATCCCCCCGGTGTGTCCCCAATGTCCCCAATGTCCCCAATGTCCCCGATGCCCCCTCAATGTCCTACTGTCCCCAATGTCCCCAATGCCCCCAGTGTCCCCTCGATGTCCCCGCTGTCCCCAGTGTTCCAGCAGCGTCCCCCCGCTGTCCCCGCTGTCCCCGCTGTCCCCAATGTCCCCGCTGTCCCCGCTGTCCCCAGTGTCCCCACAGTGTCCCCGCTGTCCCCTCGATGTCCCCGCGGTGTCCCCAATGTCCCCGCTGTCCCAGCAGTGTCCCCAATGTCCCCGCTGTCCCAGCAGTGTCCCCAATGTCCCCGGTGTCCCAGCAGTGTCCCCAGTGTCCCCGCTGTCCCAGCAGTGTCCCCAATGTCCCCGCTGTCCCCGCTGTCCCCGCAGTGTCCCCACTGTCCCTGCTGTCCCCTCGATGTCTCCGCGGTGTCCCCGCTGTCCCCGCTGTCCCCGCAGTGTCCCCAATGTCCCCGCTGTCCCCAGTGTCCCTGCTGTCCCCGCGGTGTCCCCAGTGTCCCCGCTGTCCCCGCGCTGTCCCCGCTGTCCCCGCTGTCCCCAATGTCCCCAGTGTCCCCGCGGTGTCCCCGTTGTCCCCAATGTCCCCGCTGTCCCCGCGCTGTCCCCAATGTCCCCGCTGTCCCCTCGATGTCCCCGCGGTGTCCCCAATGTCCCCGATGTCCCCTCGATGTCCCCGGTGTCCCCAGTGTCCCCGCTGTCCCCGCAGTGTCCCCAATGTCCCCGCTGTCCCCGCTGTCCCCTCGATGTCCCCACTGTCCCCTCGATGTCCCCGCTGTCCCCTCGATGTCCCCGCTGTCCCCTCTGTCCCCCCGCTGTCCCCTCGATGTCCCCGCTGTCCCCGCGGTGTCCCCAATGTCCCCGCTGTCCCCGCAGTGTCCCCGCTGTCCCCGCTGTCCCCGCGGTGTCCCCAATGTCCCCGCTGTCCCCGCAGTGTCCCCGCTGTCCCCGCTGTCCCCGCGGTGTCCCCAATGTCCCCGCTGTCCCCGCAGTGTCCCCGCTGTCCCCGCTGTCCCCGCGGTGTCCCCAATGTCCCCGCTGTCCCCGCAGTGTCCCCGCTGTCCCCGCTGTCCCCGCGGTGTCCCCAATGTCCCCGCTGTCCCCGCTGTCCCCGCTGTCCCCTCGATGTCCCCGCTGTCCCCAGTGTCCCCGCGGTGTCCCCAGTGTCCCCGCGGTGTCCCCGCTGTCCCCGCGGTGTCCCCAATGTCCCCGCTGTCCCCGCTGTCCCCGCTGTCCCCTCGATGTCCCCGCTGTCCCCAGTGTCCCCGCGGTGTCCCCAGTGTCCCCGCGGTGTCCCCGCTGTCCCCGCGGTGTCCCCAATGTCCCCGCTGTCCCCGCGGTGTCCCCACTGTCCCCTCGATGTCCCCGCTGTCCCCGCTGTCCCCTCGATGTCCCCGCTGTCCCCTCTGTCCCCCCGCTGTCCCCTCGATGTCCCCGCTGTCCCCGCTGTCCCCGCTGTCCCCTCGATGTCCCCGCTGTCCCCACCTCCGGCAGCACGTGCAGCAGCGCGTCCCCGCTCAGCGCCCCGGCCGCCAGCCCGTCCAGCAGGGGGCGCCACCAGCGGCGGGGACACAGGCGACAGAGGCGACATCGGCGACATCCGGCCCCGTGGGGACAGCGGGAGCACAGGGGACAGCGGGGACACAGCACCAGGGCCAGCGCCACCAGCGGCACCAGCGCCAGCGCCAGCGCCGTCAGTGTCCCCAGCAGGTACCCTGCGACAAGGGACAGGGACACGGGTCAGGGACAGGGACAGGGACAGGGACAGGGACAGTGTCCCCAGGAGGTACCCTGCGACAGGGGACACGGGGTCAGGGACAGGGGACAGGGACAGGGACAGTGTCCCCAGGAGGCACCCTGCGACAGGGGACACGGGTCAGGGACAGGGGACAGGGACAGGGACAGGGGACAGGGGGTCAGGGACAGGGACAGGGACAGGGGACAGGGACAGGGACAGTGTCCCTTGTCCCTATCCTCTGTCCCCATCCCTGTCCCCATCTCCGTCCCTGTCCCCATCCCTGTCCCTGTCCCCTGTCCCTGTCCCCATCCCTGTCCCCACCCTGTCCCCACCCTGTCCCTGTCCCTGTCCCCACCCTGTCCCCACTCACTCTCGGTGACACTCAGCTGCTCCTCAGTCTCGGTGCTGTTGGTGGCCGTGGGGACGGTGACATTGTCACCGCTGTCCCCAGAGCTGGGGGCCGTGGGGCTGTGCTGGCTCTCGATGTCCTCGGGGTGGCTGTCACCGCGCCAGGTGTCCGTGTCCCCAAGGAGGGCGGCAATGTCACCGTGCCAGGTGTCCGTGTCCCCAAGGAGGGCGGCAATGTCACCGTGCCTGCCGTCCGTGTCCCCAAGGAGGGTGGCAATGTCACCGTGCCCGCCGTCCGTGTCCCCACGGGAGGCGTTGATGTCACCGGTGTCCCCACAGTGCCAGGCGTCCATGCCCCCGCGGGTGGTGTCAGTGTCACCGGTGTCCCCAAGGTGCCAGCTGTTGTCCCCGCACCGGGGGCTGGGGGTGTCCCCGCTGTCCCCGATGTCCCCAGGGCAGAGGCGGTGGCCGCGCAGCACCAGGACCCCGAGTGCCACCAGCGCCCGGCCGGTCCCCACCCTTGGGGACATCCTGGTGGCCGCCACCAGCACCCCCCGAGCGTCCACGCAGGCCTGTGACCCCAAATGTCACCGTGTCACCCTCAGGTCACCCAAATGTCACCGTGCCACCTCCCGCTCCCAGACGCTGCCACCGTGGCACCGGGGGCTGTGACAGCCGTGTCACCTCCCCGTGTCACAGCGTGACATTTGTCACCTCCCGAGGGCACAGTGTCCCCACGGACAGGTGGCCGTGCTGTGTCACCTCTCTGTGCCCCAAGGCCACCTGGCCCCTCCCCATGCCACCCTCATGTCCCCCCTGTGTCCCCCATATCCCCCCTGTGTCCCCTTGTTCCCCGTGCCACCCTCGTGTCCCCATGTCCCCATGTCCCCATGTCCCCTCATGTCCCCTCTTGTCCCCATGCCACCCTCGTGTCCCCATGTCTCCATGTCCCCATGTCCCCCCACCACCCTCATGTCCCCATGTCCCCTTGTGTCCCCATGTTCCCCTGTCCCTTGTGTCCCCCCGTGTCCCCTTGTTCCCCATGTCCCCTCATGTCCCCTGGTGTCCCCTCATGTCCCCCCACGTCCCCCCCGACCCTCACACGTTCCCTGTCCCCGTGTCCCCTGTCCCTGCACACCCCCCATGTCCCCGTGTCCCCGTGTCCCCTGTCCCTGCACACCCCCCATGTCCCCGTGTCCCCGTGTCCCCGTGTCCCCTGTCCCTGCACACCCCCCCGTGTCCCCGTGTCCCCGTGTCCCCGTGTCCCCTCACCTGGTGGCCGTTGTCACCGCGGTAGTTGGGCTCGATGGCCGCCAGCAGCTCGGCCACCTCCCGCAGCCCGGGGCCACCACGGCCAGCGACAGTGACAGCGACATCGCCGGTGACATCGGCGGCATCGCTGGCATTGGTGACATCGGTGACAAACTCCCGGTGCAGGGCACGGACACGGCTGGCCCAGGACCCCGTGGTGGCCTCGGTGTCCCCATGGGTGTCCCCGTGGATGTCGCCATCGGTGTCCCCAGCGATGTCCCCATTGGTGTCACCATGGATGTCCCCATGGATGTCCCCATCAGTGTCCCCATCGATGTCCCCGCAGGCGCCCGGGGGGTCCCTGAGCGTGGCCACCACGGCCGCCCCCAGCCAGGACAGCTCGGTGGCCTCGAGCCCCGCGGTGTCACCAGGGACCTTCCCGGCCAGGGCCAGCAGCGCTGGCACCGAGGGACACTGCGGGGACAGGGACAGCGTCAGGGGGACAGGGGGACACGGGGGACAGGGGGACAGGGACAGCGTCAGGGGGACAGGGGGACACGGGGGACAGGGGGACAGGGACAGTGTCAGGGGGACAGGGGGACAGGGGGGGACAGGGGGACAGGGACAGCGTCAGGGGGACAGGGGGACAGGGGGACAGGGAGGACAGGGGGACAGGGGGACAGGGGGACACGGGGGGACAGGGGGACAGGGACAGCGTCAGGGGGACAGGGGGACAGGGAGGGACAGGGGGACAGAGGGGACAGGGAGGGACAGGGGGACAGGAGGGGACAGGGGGACACGGGGGACAGGGGGACAGGGGGACAGGGACAGTGTCAGGGGGGACAGGGTGGCACAGGGAGGGACGGGGGGACAGGGAGGACAGGGGACAGCGTCAGGGGGGACAGGGGGACACGGGGGACAGGGGAACAGGGACAGCGTCAGGGGGACAGGGGGACACGGGGGACAGGGGGACAGGGACAGCGTCAGGGGGACAGGGGGACAGGGTGGCACAGGGGGGACAGGGGACAGGGGGGACAGGGGGGACAGGGAGGGACAGAGTGGCACAGGGGGGACAGGGTGGCATAGGGGGACATGGGGACAGTGTCAGGGGGACAGGGGACAGGGGGGACAAAGGTGACAGGGAGACGTGGCACACGTGGCACACACACAGCACAGGTGGCACAGCACAGGTGACACACACACAGCCCGGGTGACACACAGAGCACAGGTGACACGCAGCACAGGTGACACACAGCACAGGTAGCACAGCACAGGTGGCACAGCACAGGTGACACACATGGCACACACAGCACAGGTGACACACAGCACACAGCACAGGTGACACGCACAGGAGAGGTGGCACAGGTGGCACAGGTGACACCCACGGTGCACACGGCACACTCAGGACACTTGGTGCCCATGGCCTGGCACACACAGCACAGGTGGCACAGGTGGCACACACAGCACACACAACACAGGTGGCACAGGTGACACACACAGAGCACAGGTGACATACTGTGACATGTCACAAATGGCCGGGCACACACGGCACAGGTGACACAGGTGACACACAGAGCACAGGTGGCACAGGTGGCACACACAGCACAGGTGGCACAGGTGGCACACAGCACAGGTGGCACAGGTGGCACACAGCACACACTCAGCACAGGTGACACAGGTGACACACACAGCCCAGGTGACACACACAGCCCAGGTGACACGCACAGGAGAGGTGGCACAGGTGACACCCACGGCACACACAGCACAGGTGACACACAGCACACACGGCACAGGTGACACACACAGGAGAGGTGGCACAGGTGGCACACACAGCACAGGTGGCACAGGTGACACACACAGCACAGGTGGCACAGGTGACACACACAGAGCACAGGTGACATACTGTGACATGTCACAAAGGGCCGGGCACACACGGCACAGGTGGCACAGGTGGCACACAGCACACACACAGCACAGGTGGCACACGGCACACACAGCACAGGTGGCACAGGTGACGCCCACGGTGCACACGGCACACTCAGGACACTGGGTGCCCATGGCCTGCCACACACGGCACAGGTGGCACAAGTGACACACACAGCACAGGTGACACAAGTGACACAGGTGACACACACAGCACAGGTGGCACACACAGCACAGGTGACACAGGTGGCACAGGTGACACACAGCCCAGGTGACATGCACAGGAGAGGTGGCACAGGTGACACAGGTGACACCCACAGTGCACACGGCACACTCAGGACACTTGGTGCCCATGGCCCGTCACACACGGCACAGGTGACACAGGTGACACAGGTGACACACACAGCACAGGTGACACAGGTGACACAGGTGACACACACAGCACAGGTGACACGCACAGGAGAGGTGGCACAGGTGACACCCACGGTGCACACGGCACACTCAGGACACTTGGTGCCCATGGCCTGCCACACACGGCACAGGTGGCACAGGTGACACAGGTGACACAAGTGACACACACAGCACAGGTAACACACGCAGCACAGGTGACACAGGTGACACACACACAGCCCATCTGACACCCCCAGCGCCCCGGTGACCCCCCTGTCCCCTCCACCCCCCCTCCCCCACCCCCCGCCCCGCGCGGTGCCAGCCGCCCTTTGTCCCCGCTGTCGCTGTCGCTGTCGCTGTCGCGGCGGGCGCGGTCTCACCTCTCCGCACGGCTCGCCCGGGCACTGCGCACGGCCGGCCGCCTGCGCCACGAGGGCCCCCAGCGCCCCGCGGGACAATTGTCCCTCGCCCGACGCCACCAGCGCCTCCAGGGCCACCAGGGCCACCCCGGGGCCACCGCGGGCCGGTGTCGCCGCGGGCAGGGACGGCGCGGCGGGCAGCGACAGTGCCAGCAGCAGCCAGGGCCACGGCATGGCGAGGTGGCGGCGGTGGCGGCGGTGGTGGCACTGGGGTGACGGCGCTGGTGGCCGTGGGGACACCGTGGGGACAGCGGGGCTGTAAAACCCGCCCGGGGCCGCGGCCCTGATTGGCCCGGGTTGAGATTGGCCCGGGTTAACGATTCATTCACCCCGCAGGGCCCGGCCCGCACCCCGCCACAGCCCCGCCACAGCCCCGCCGCAGCGGGGACAGCGCGGGGACAGCGGGGGGACACCCGGGACACAGCTGGGACACAGCTGGGATACCTGGGACACACCTGGGATACCCCCGGGATACACCTGGGACACACCTGGGATACCTGGGACACCTGGGATACACCTGGGACACACCTGGGACATCACTGGGACATTACTGGGACATTCCTGGGACACCCCGGGGACACCTGGGACACACCTGGGACACACCTGGGACACCCCTGGGACACCTGGGATACCCCCAGGATACCTGGGACACACCTGGGACACACCTGGGATACACCTGGGATACACCTGGGATACACCTGGGATACCCCTGGGACACACCTGGGACACAGCTGGGATACACCTGGGACACACCTGGGATACACCTGGGATACACCTGGGATACACCTGGGATACCCCTGGGACACACCTGGGACATCACTGGGACACCCCTGGGATACACCTGGGATACCCCCAGGATACCTGGGACACACTGGGGACACCCCTGGGACATTCCTGGGACGCCTGGGACACACCTGAGACACCTGGGACACACCTGGGACACCCCTGGGACATCACTGGGACACCCCAGGGACATTACTGAGACACCTGGGACACACCCAGGACACCTGGGATGCCTGGAACACCCCTGGGACACACCTGGAACACACCTGGGACACACCTGGGACAGCTGGGACACCCCTGGGACACCTGGGACACCCTGGGACATTGCTGGGACACCTGGGACACACCTGGGACATTACTGGGACAATTGGGACACTCCCAGGACATTCCTGGGACATCCCTGGAGGCACAGGGACCTCCCTGGGTGAGGGACAGGGACAGGGGACAGGGACAGGGACAGAGGGACACAGGGACAAAGGGACAGGGACAGAGGGACAGGGGGACAGAGGGACAGGGACAGAGGGACAGGGACAGGGACACAGGGACAGGGACACAGGGACAGGGGGACAGAGGGACAGGGACACAGGGACAGAGGGACACACGGACAGGGACACAGGGACACAGGGACAGGGACAGAGGGACAGGGGACAGAGGGACAGGGACAGGGACAGGGACAGGGACACAGGGACAGGGACACAGGGACAGGGACACAGGGACAGGGACAGAGGGACAGGGGACAGAGAGACAGGGACAGAGGGACAGGGACAGGGACACAGGGACAGAGGGACAGGGACACAGGGACAGGGACAGAGGGACAGGGACAGAGGGACAGGGACAGGGACACAGGGACAGAGGGACAGGGACACAGGGACAGGGACAGAGGGACAGGGACAGAGGGACAGGGACAGGGACACAGGGACAGGGACACAGGGACAGGGACACAGGGACAGGGGACAGAGGGACAGGGACAGAGGGACAGGGACAGGGACACAGGGACAGGGACACAGGGACAGGGGATAGAGGGACAGGGACACAGGGACAGAGGGACAGGGACAGGGACAGGGGGACAGAGGGACACAGGGACAGGGACAGAGGGACAGGGACAGGGACACAGGGACAGGGACACAGGGACAGGGGGACAGAGGGACAGGGACAGGGACAGAGGGACAGGGACAGGGACAGGGACACAGGGACAGGGGGACAGAGGGACACAGGGACAGGGACAGAGGGACAGGGACAGGGACAGGGACACAGGGACAGGGGACAGAGGGACAGGGACAGGGACACAGGGACAGGGACACAGGGACAGGGGGACAGAGGGACAGGGACACAGGGACAGAGGGACACACGGACAGGGACACAGGGACACAGGGACAGGGACAGAGGGACAGGGGACAGAGGGACAGGGACAGAGGGACAGGGACAGAGGGACAGGGACAGAGAGACTGGGACATGGACACCCCCAGGTGCTGGGGGGGGCTGGGGACAGCCTGATGTCACCTCTGGTCACTGTGGTCACCTTTGGGTGCTGATGTCACCTGTGGGAACCTGGTGTCACCTGTGGGACCCTGGTGTCACCTCTGGGTGTTGATGTCACCTGTGGGACCCCAATGCCACCTTTGGGACCCCGGTGTCACCTCTGGGTGTTGATGTCACCTGTGGGACCCCAATGCCACCTTTGGGACCCCGGTGTCACCTTTGGGTGCTGATGTCACCTTTGGGACCCCGGTGTCACCTGTGGTACTCCAGTGTCACCTTTGGGACCCCGGTGTCACCTCTGGGTGCTGGGCTGTCCCCACAGCCTCCCCAGGACAAGGGCACGGGACAGGTGGCACAGGTGACACAGGGGTGACATTGTGGCACACGTGTGACACAACACAGGTGGCACTTGTGGCACTTTTCTGGGCACCCCCGGTGGCATCAGGGACCCCCGTGTCCCCCCAGGCGATGTCCTGGCACCTGTCACCTGTGTCACCTGTGTCACCCATGCCACCTGTGTCACCGGTGCCACCCAGTGCCACTCCACATCACCCGTGTCACCCATGTCACCTGTGCCACCTGTGTCACCTGTGCCACTCCATGCCACGCTGCCAGGCTGGAGTTTGTCCCCAAGGCCACCCCCTCTCTCCACGCGGCCCAGGGCGGTGTCACCTGTGTCACCCAGGGCCACTCCCTCGGCTCCAGCAGGGACAGGTGGGTGCGCCCCGGGGTGCCAATGTCACCTGTGGGTGTCGGTGTCACCTGTGGGTGTTGGTGTCACCTGTGGGTGTCGGTGTCACCTGAGGGTGTCGGTGTCACCTGTGGGTGTCAGTGGCACCGGTGGGTGTTGGTGTCACCTGTGGGTGTCGGTGTCACCTGAGGGTGTTGGTGTCACCTGTGGGTGCCAATGTCACCTGAGGGTGTTGGTGTCACCTGTGGGTGTCGGTGTCACCGGTGGGTGCTGGGCACACCTGTGGGTGTTGGTGTCACCTGAGGGTGTCGGTGTCACCTGAGGGTGTCAGTGGCACCGGTGGGTGTTGGGGACACCTTTGGTGTCACCTGTGGGTGTTGGGGACACCCGTGGGTGGTGGCTCACACCTGGGTGTCACGGGGTGTCACAGGATGTCACGACATGTCACAAGGTGTCACAAGGTGTCACAAGGTGTCACAAGGTGTCACGTCACGTCCTGGCTCAGGGTGACAGCACAGCCCGACCACGGCCTCACCACTCGCTGGTGTCCCCGTGTCCCCATGTCCCTGTGTCCCCATGTCCCAATGTCCCCGTGTCCATCTCAGTGTCCCCATGTCCCAATGTCCCCGTGTCCATCTCAGTGTCCCCATGTCCCCGTGTCCCCGTGTCCATCTCAGTGTCCCCATGTCCCTGTGTCCCCGTGTCCATCTCAGTGTCCCCGTGTCCCCGTGTCCCAATGTCCCCATGTCCCCATGTCCCTGTGTCCCCGTGTCCATCTCAGTGTCCCTGTGTCCATCTCAGTGTCCCCTTGTCCCCATGTCCCCATGTCCCCATGTCCCCATGTCCCCGTGTCCATCTCAGTGTCCCCGTGTCCCCGTGTCCCCGTATCCCTCTGTCCCCATGTCCATCTGTCCCAGTGTCCCCATGTCCATCCCAGTGCCCCTATAGCCCCATGTCCCCATGTCTGTCCATTCCCCTGTCCCCATGTCCCCCGTCCCCCTGTCCCTCTGTCCATCCATCCCACTGTCCCTCTGTCCCCCTGTCCATCCATCCCATTGTCCCCCTGTCCATCTGTCCATCCATCCCCCTGTCCCTCTGTCCATCTGTCCATCCATCCCCCTGTCCCCCTGTCCATCCATACCCCTGTCCCTCTGTCCATCTGTCCATCCATCCCCCTGTCCCTCTGTCCATCCATCCCCCTGTCCCTCTGTCCATCCATCCCCCTGTCCCTCTGTCCATCCATACCCCTGTCCCTCTGTCCATCTGTCCATCCATCTCCTGTCCCTCTGTCCATCCATCCCTCTGTCCATCCATCCCCCCTGTCCCTCTGTCCATCCATCCCCCTGTCCATCCATCCCCCTGTCCCTCTGTCCATCCATCCCCCTGTCCCTCTGTCCATCCATCCCTCTGTCCATCCATCCCCCTGTCCCTCTGTCCATCCATCCCTCTGTCCATCCATCCCCCTGTCCCTCTGTCCATCCATCCCTCTGTCCATCCATCCCCCTGTCCCTCTGTCCATCCATCCCCCTGTCCCTCTGTCCATCCATCCCCCTGTCCCTCTGTCCATCCATCCCTCTGTCCATCCATCCCCCTGTCCCTCTGTCCATCCATCCCCCTGTCCCTCTGTCCATCCATCCCTCTGTTCATCCATCCCCCTGTCCCTCTGTCCATCTGTCCATCTATCCCCCTGTCCCTCTGTCCATCCATCCCCCTGTCCCTCTGTCCATCCATCCCTCTGTCCATCTATCCCCCTGTCCCTCTGTCCATCCATCCCCCTGTCCCTCTGTCCATCGATCCCTCTGTCCATCCATCCCCCTGTCCATCTGTCCATCTATCCCCCTGTCCCTCTGTCCATCTATCCCCCTGTCCCTCTGTCCATCTGTCCATCTATCCCCCTGTCCCTCTGTCCATCTGTCCATCCATCCCCCTGTCCCCCTGTCCCTCTGTCCATCCATCCCCCTGTCCCTCTGTCCATCCATCCCCTGTCCCCCTGTCCATCTGTCCATCCATCTCCTGTCCCTCTGTCCATCCATCCCCCTCTCCCCCTGTCCCTCTGTCCATCCATCCCCCTGTCCCCCTGTCCCTCTGTCCATCCACCCCCATGTCCCCCTGTCCCCCTGTCCATCCATCCCCCTGTCCCCGTGTCCCTCTGTCCATCCATCCCCTGTCACTCTGTCCATCCATCCCTCTGTCCACCTGTCCATCCATCCCCTGTCCCTCTGTCCATCCATCCCTCTGTCCACCTGTCCATCCATCCCCTGTCCCCCTGTCCATCCACCCCCCTGTCCCCCTGTCCATCCACCCCCCTGTCCCCACGTCCCCTCCCCATGTCCAAAGTCCGGCCCCACCCCAGCCCAGCCCGGCCGGTCCCACGGGGACAGGGGGACGAGGACTTTGTCCCCTGACACCGCCAGCCAAGGTGGCACCAGGAAGTGCCACCAGCGCGGGGCCTTGTCACACCCTCAACGGTGCCTCGAGCCTAATTAGGGGTAATTAAAGGTAATTAACCCCGAACTGCCCTGGAGGGGACAACTGGTGACAAGGGGACAGAGGGGACATTTTGGTGGGATGGGATCCGGCCCTTCCCTTCCCATTGGAATCCTTTTGTTTGGGTGGAAATCCCTTAATTCTGGTCTAAATCCCCTAAATCAGGCCTTACCCCATTAATCCAGGATGAAATCCCTTAATTCCGGTTGAAATCCCCTAAATCAGGCCTAACCCCATTAATCCAGGATGAAATCCCTTAATTCGTGTTGTGATCCCTTAAGTCAGTCCTAACCCCGTTAATCCAGGTTGGAATCCCTTAATTCTGGTTGAAATCCCCTAAATCAGGCCCAACCCTGTTAATTCAGGATGAAATCCCTTAATTCTGGTTGAAATCCCTTAAACCAGGCCTAACCCCGTTAATCCAGGTTGAAATCCCTTAATTTATGTTGAGATCCCTTAAATCAGGCCCAACCCTGTAAATTCAGGATGAAATCCCTTAATTCTGGTTGAAATCCCTCGAACCGGGCCTAACCCCGTTAATCCAGATTGAAATCCCTTAATTCTGGGTGAAATCCCTCAAACCAGGCCTAACCCTGTTAATCCAGGTTGAAATCCCTTAATTCTGGTTGAGATCCCCTAAATCAGGCCTAACCCCGTTAATCCAGGTTGAAATCCCTTAATTCAGGTTGAAATCCCTCAAACCAGGCCTAACCCTGTAAATTCAGGATGAAATCCCTTAATTCTGGTTGAGATCCCTCAAACCAGGCCTAACTCTGTTAATCCAGGTTGAAACCCCTTAATTCATGTTGAGATCCCTTAAGTCAGGCCCAACCCTGTAAATTCAGGATGAAATCCCTTAATTCTGGTTGAAATCCCTCAAATCAGGCCTAACCCCATTAATCCAGGTTGAAATCCCTTAATTCTGGTTGAAATCCCCTAAATCAGGCCTAACCCCGCTAATCCAGGTTGAAATCCCTTAATTTGTGTTGAGATCTTTTAAATCAGGCCCAACCCTGTTAATCCAGGTTGAAATCCCTTAATTCTGGTTGAAATCCCTCAAACCAGGCCTAACTCTGTAAATTCAGGTTGAAATCCCTTAATTCTGGTTGAGATCCCCTAAATCAGGCCTAACCCCATTAATCCAGGATGAAATCCCTTAATTCATGTTGAGATCCCTTAAGTCAGTCCTAACCCTGTTAATCCAGGTTGAAATCCCTTAATTCCAGTTGAAATCCCCTAAATCAGGCCCAACCCTCTTAATTCAGGATGAAATCCTTTAATTTTGATTGAAATCCCTTAAGTCAGACCTAACTCCATTAATTCAGGTTGAAATCCCCTAGGCCAGGCCTACCTCGGTTAATACCGGTTGAAATCCCTTTGTTTAGGTTGAAATCCCTTAATTCAGGCCCAAACCCTTTAATTCAGGTTGAAACCCCTTAATCCAGACCTGACTCTCTCAAACCAGGCCTAAACCCGGTCTAAATCCCATAAACCCAGACTGGTTTCCCTAAACCAGGTCTAATTCCCTTAGGTCAGGTCAAAATCCATCAACTGGGGTTCACATTCCCTAAACCAGGCCTAAATCCTTTAATTCGTGTCTAAATCCCCTAAACTTGGCCAAAATGCCTTAAATCAGATCTAAATCCCCTAAACCAGGCCTAAATCCCTAAATTTGGGTCTAAATTCCCTAAACCGGGCCTAAATCCTTTAATTTGTGTCTACATGTCCTAAACCAGGCCTAAATGCTTTAATTCAGATCTAAATCCCCTAAACCAGGCCTAAATCCCTTAATTTGGGTCTAAATCTCCTAAACTGGGCCTAAACCCCTCAATTTGGGTTAAAGTCAGAGACCTTTCATGGATTGAGGCAGTTCCAGTTTAATAAAATCTGGCAGAAAAATGGAAATTTCTGGAAAGGGACGGAAAATTCCCCAAAAGGCCAAGAACGGCGGCCATGACACGTCCAAGGTCCCTCCCCGCCCTGGTGGCACGGTGGCCCTGCCATTGTCCCCTTATCCTGGCCTTGGTGGCCACAGGGGCTGTGGTGGCCTTGGTGACCATGGTGGCCTTGGTGGCCTTGGTGGCCTTGGTGACCTCAGTGGCCTTGGTGACCACGGTGGCCTTGGTGGCCTTGGTGACCATGGTGACCTTGGTGGCCTTGGTGACCACGGTGGCCTTGGTGGCCATGGTGACCTCAGTGGCCTTGGTGACCATGGTGGCCTTGGTGGCCTTGGTGACCACGGTGGCCTTGGTGACCATGGTGACCTCAGTGGCCTTGGTGGCCTTGGTGACCACGGTGACCTCAGTGACCTTGGTGTCCTTGGTGTCCTTGGTGTCCTTGGTGACCTCGTGGCTCAGGTTGTCCTGGCATCCTTGGTGACCTTGGTGGCCATGGTGACCTTGGTGACCTTGGTGACCTCAGTGTCCTTGGTGGCCTCAGTAGCCTCAGTGTCCTTGGTGTCCTTGGTGGCCATTGTGACCATGATGACGTTGGTGGCCATGGTGACCTCAGTGGCCTTGGTGACTGTGGTGACCATGGCGATCTTTGTGTCCTTGGTGGCCATGGGGACCTCGGTGGCCTTGGTGACCTTGGTGGCCATGGTGACCTCAGTGGCCGTGGTGGCTTTGGTGATCTTGGTGTCCTTGGTGGCCATTGTGACCACGGTGGCCTTGGTGGCCATGGTGACCATGGTGACCTGGGTGGCCTTGGTGACCTTGTGGCTCAGGATGTCCCGGTGTCCTTGGTGACCTTGGTGGCCATGGTGACCACAGTGGCCTTGGTGACCTCAGTGTCCTTGGGGGCCTCAATGGCCATGGTGACCATGGTGACCATGGTGATCTTTGTGTCCTTGGTGTCCTTGGTGGCCTTGGTGGCCATGGTGGCCATGGTGGCCATCGTGACCATGGTGTCCTTGGTGACCATGGTGACCATGGTGGCCTCAGTGGCCTTGGTGACCACGGTGTCCTTGGTGTCCTTGGTGACCTTGGTGTTCCTTGGTGTCCTTGGTGTCCTTGGTGACCTTGGTGACCTTGGTGTCCTTGGTGTCCTTGGTGTCCTTGGTGGCCTTGGTGGCCATGGTGGCCTCGGTGTCCTTGGTGTTACTTGGTGGCCATGATGACCACGGTGTCCTTGGTGGCCTCGGTGTCCTTGGTGTCCTTGGTGGCCTTGGTGTCCTTGGTGGCCTTGGTGACCATGGTGACCATGGTGGCCTTGGTGGCCTCGGTGTCCTTGGTGGCCTTGGTGACCTTGGTGGCCTTGGTGGCCTTGGTGACCTTGGTGGCCTTGGTGACCATGGTGACCATGATGACCACGGTGTCCTTGGTGGTCTTGGTGGCCTTGGTGTCCTTGGTGACCATGGTGTCCTTGGTGGCCTTGGTGTCCTTGGTGACCATGGTGACCTTGGTGACCACGGTGACCACGGTGTCCTTGGTGACCACGGTGGCCTTGGTGACCATGGTGACCTTGATGTCCTTGGTGGCCTTGGTGGCCTCGGTGTCCTTGGTGGCCTTGGTGGCTTTGGTGACCATGGTGACCTTGGTGTCCTTGGTGGCCATGGTGGCCATCGTGACCATGGTGTCCTTGGTGACCATGGTGACCACGGTGTCCTTGGTGGCCTTGGTGGCTTTGGTGACCATGGTGATCTTTGTGTCCTTGGTGGCCTCGGTGGCCTTGGTGGCCTCGGTGTCCTTGGTGACCACGGTGGCCTTGGTGACCATGGTGACCACGGTGTCCTTGGTGGCCTCGGTGGCCTTGGTGGCCTCACGGCTCAGAAGGTTCCGGTGGCCACTGCCAAGGCTGTGGTGGCCAAGAGGAGCCCCCCGAGGTGGGGAGGGGTCCTGGGGATGCTCCAGCCTGGGGGACAAAGAGGGACAGGGAGGGTGACAGGGGTGACAGGAGGTGACAAGGGCAATAGGGGTGATAGGAGGTGACAGGAGGGATGGCAGTGCCATGGGGGGTGACAGGAGGTGACAGGAGGTGACAGAGGGGATGGCGGTGCCATGGGGGTGACAGGAGGTGACAGAGGGATGGCAGTGCCACGGGGGGTGACAGGAGGTGACAGGAGGTGACAGAGGGATGGCAGTGCCATGGGGGTGACAGGAGGTGACAGAATGATGGCAGTGCCATGGGGGGTGACAGGAGGTGACAGGAGGTGACAGGAGGTGACAGGAGGTGACAGAGGGATGGCAGTGCCATGGGGGTGACAGGAGGTGACAGGAGGTGACAGGAGGTGACAGAGGGATGGCAGTGCCATGGGGGTGACAGGAGGTGACAGGAGGTGACAGGAGGTGACAGAGGGATGGCAGTGCCATGGGGGGTGACAGGAGGTGACAGGAGGTGACAGAGGGATGGCAGTGCCATGGGGGGTGACAGGAGGTGACAGGAGGTGACAGAGGGATGGCAGTGCCATGGGGGTGACAGGAGGTGACAGGAGGTGACAGGAGGTGACAGAGGGATGGCAGTGCCACAGGGGTGACAGGAGGTGACAGGAGGTGACAGGAGGTGACAGAGGGGGGGTCCCAGCTCACCCGTGTCGAACACACAGGGCCCGTCCCCGCAGCGCTGCTCTGTGAGGGGAGGGACAGCGTCAGGGCTGGGGTGGCCTTGTCCCTGTCCCCGTCCCTGTCCCTGTCCCACCCCTGTCCCTGTCCCATCCCTGTCCCTGTCCCTGTCCCTGTCCCTGTCCCATCCCTGTCCCCATCCTTGTCCCTGTCCCTGTCCCTGTCCCTGTCCCTGTCCCCGTCCTTGCTCCTGTCCCTGTCCCCTGTCCCTGTCCCATCCCTGTTCCTGTTCCTGTCCCTGTCCCTGTCCCTGTCCCTCTCCCTGTCCTTGTGCCTGTCCCTGTCCCTGTCCCGTCCCAGGTGTGGCAGTCCCCATCCTTGTCCCCAGCACTGGCTGTCCCTGTCCCCAACAGTGGGTGTGTCTCTGTCCCCTCCCCCTCTCTGAGTGTCCTTGTCCTCATGCCCATAGGGAGTGTCCTTGTCCCTCTGCCCACACTGGATGTCCCCAGCACAGGATGTCCCTGTCCTGGGTGTCCCTGTCCCCAGCACAGGATGTCCCTGTCCCCAGCACAGGATGCCCCTGTCCCCAGAACAGGATGTCCCTGTCCCCTCACTGAGTGTCCCCAGCACAGGATGTCCCTGTCCCCTCACCGAGTGTCCCTAGCACAGGATGTCCCTGTCCCCAGCACAGGGTGTCCCTGTCCCCTCACCGAATGTCCCCAGCACAGGGTGTCCCTGTCCCTGTCCCCAGCACAGGGTGTCCCTGTCCCGCGTGTCCCTGTCCCCTCACCGAGTGTCCCCAGCACAGGGTGTCCCTGTCCCTGTCCCCAGCACAGGGTGTCCCTGTCCCGCGTGTCCCTGTCCCCTCACCGAGTGTCCCCAGCACAGGGTGTCCCTGTCCCTGTCCCCAGCCCAGGGTGTCCCTGTCCCCTCACCGAGTGTCCCCAGCACAGGATGTCCCTGTCCTCTCACCGAGTGTCCCCAGCACAGGATGTCCCTGTCCCTGTCCCCAGCACATGATGCCCCTGTCCCCAGCACAGGATGCCCCTGTCCCCAGCACAGGGTGTCCCTGTCCCCAGCACAGGATGCCCCTGTCCCCAGCACAGGGTGTCCCTGTCCCCTCACCGAGTGTCCCCAGCACAGGATGTCCCTGTCCCTGTCCCCAGCACAGGATGTCCCTGTCCCCTCACCGAGTGTCCCCAGCACAGGGTGTCCCTGTCCCTGTCCCCAGCCCAGGGTGTCCCTGTCCCCTCACCGAGTGTCCCCAGCACAGGATGTCCCTGTCCCCTCACCGAGTGTCCCCAGCACAGGATGCCCCTGTCCCCAGCACAGGGTGTCCCTGTCCCCTCACCGAGTGTCCCCAGCACAGGATGTCCCTGTCCCTGTCCCCAGCACAGGATGCCCCTGCCCCCAGCACAGGATGCCCCTGTCCCCAGCACAGGGTGTCCCTGTCCCCTCACCGAGTGTCCCCAGCACAGGGTGTCCCTGTCCCCAGCACAGGGTGTCCCTGTCCCCTCACCGAGTGCCCCCAGCACAGGGTGTCCCTGTCCCCAGCACAGGGTGTCCCTGTCCCCTCACCGAGTGTCCCCAGCACAGGATGCCCCTGTCCCCAGCACAGGATGTCCCTGTCCCCTCACCGAGTGTCCCCAGCACAGGATGTCCCTGTCCCCTCACCGAGTGTCCCCAGCACAGGATGTCCCTGTCCCTGTCCCCAGCACAGGGTGTCCCTGTCCCTGTCCCCAGCACAGGATGTCCCTGTCCCCTCACCGAGTGTCCCCAGCACAGGATGCCCCTGTCCCCAGCACAGGATGTCCCTGTCCCCTCACTGAGTGTCCCCAGCACAGGATGTCCCTGCTCCCTCACCGAGTGTCCCCAGCACAGGATGTCCCTGTCCCCTCACTGAGTGTCCCCAGCACAGGATGTCCCTGTCCCTGTCCCCAGCACAGGATGTCTCTGTCCCCAGCACAGGATGTCCCTGTCCCCTCACCGAGTGTCCCCAGCACAGGGTGTCCCTGTCCCCTCACCGAGTGTCCCCAGCACAGGATGTCCCTGTCCCTGTCCCCAGCACAGGATGTCCCTGTCCCCTCACCGAGTGTCCCCAGCACAGGGTGTCCCTGTCCCCTCACCGAGTGTCCCCAGCACAGGATGCCCCTGTCCCCAGCACAGGATGTCCCTGTCCCCTCACCGAGTGTCCCCATCCCCCCAGCACTGTCCCCTGTGCTGTCACCTCGCAGCCACTCGCAGTTGTAGTTGCTGAAGGTCCCGGTGGAGCGGAGCTGGATGAGCGCCTTGTCCCCGCCCTCGGTGAGGTCGGTGACATCGGTGACCTCGAAGGTCTCGAAGGGCGGGATCAGCACCTCCTCCTCGTGCGGGAAGAAGGAGAATTCGCGGATGGCCGCGCCCTGGCAGGTGAGCACCTGGAAGGTCGCGTCCGTGCCGAAGCTCCGGGAGCTCTCGTTGCGCAGCGACGCCGACGCGAAGTGGCCGAAGCGCACGGTGTCCCCGCGGCGCGCCCTGAACCGCACCCCGCGCACGCCGCGGAACACGCGGTGACACCGCCGGCCCTGGGCGTCCCGCAGGGCTGCCAGCGCCTGCGCGGGGAAAAATGGGAATTTCAGGGTCGGCTTCTCGCAAATACTCAAATTAATGTTAGGTGTGTTGGGTTAGAGAGGGATGCTGGGTGAAAAACAGGAATTTCAGTATCAACTTCTTGCAAATATCCAAATTGATATTGGATGTGTTGGGTTAGAGAGGGATGCTGGGTGAAATGGGAATTTCAGTGTCGGCTTCCCGCAAATATCCAAATTGATATTGGATGTGTTGGGTGAAAAACGGGAATTTCAGTGTCGGTTTCTGGCAAATATTCAAATTAATATTATATCTGTTATGGTTAGAGAGGGATGGTCTGTGAAAAACGGGAATTTCAGTATCGGCTTCCCGCAAATATTCAAATTGATACTGGATGTGTTGGGTGAAAAACGGGAATTTCAGTGTCGGCTTCTCGCAAATATTCAAATTGATATTGAATGTGTTGGGTTAGAGAGGGATGCTGGGTGAAAAACGGGAATTTCAGTGTCAGCTTCTGCAAATATCCAAATTGATACTGGATGTGTTGGGTGAAAAACGGGAATTTCAGTGTCGGCTTCTGCAAATATTCAAATTGATACTGGATGTGTTGGGTTAGAGAGGGATGATGGGTGAAAACGGGAATTTTAGTATCGGCTTCCGACAAATATTCAAATTAATGTTAGATGTGTTGGGTGAAAAACGGGAATTTCAGTGTCGGCTTCTCAGAAATATTCAAAATTATATTTCTTATGGTTAGAGAGGGATGCTGGGTGAAAAACGGGAATTTCAGTGTCGGCTTCTGCAAATATTCAAATTGATACTGGATGTGTTGGGTTAGAGAGTGATGATGGGTGAAAAACAGGAATTTCAGTGTTGGCTACTCGCAAATATCCAAATTGATATTGGATGTGTTGAGTTAGAGAGGGATGATGGGTGAAAAATGGGAATTTCAGTGTCGGCTTCTGCAAATGTCCAAACTGATATTGGATGTGTTGGGTGAAAAACGGGAATTTCAGTGTCGGCTTCTGCAAATATCCAAATTGATATTGGATGTGTTGCGTCAGAGAGGGATGCTGGGTGAAAAACAGGAATTTATTATTGGCTTCTCCCAAGTATTCAAATTAAAACTCTATTTGTTATGTTACAAAGTGATGTTGTGTAAAAAACAGGAATTTTAGTATCGGCTTCTGGCAAATATCCAAATTGATATTGGATGTGTTATTGTTAGAGAGGGATGCTGGGTGAAAAACGGGAATTTCAGTGTCAGCATCTGCAAATATTCAAATTGATATTGGATGTGTTATTGTTAGAGAGGGATGCTGGGTGAAAAATGGGAATTTCAGTATTGGCTTCTCGCAAATACTCAAATTAATATTATATCTGTTATGGTTAGAGAGGGATGGTCTGTGAAAAACGGGAATTTCAGTGTCGGCTTCTCACAAATATTCAAATTAATGTTAGATGTGTTGGGTGAAAAACGGGAATTTCAGTGTTGGCTTCTGCAAATATCCAAATTGATACTGGATGTGTTGGGTGAAAAACGGGAATTTCAGTGTTGGCTTCCCGCAAATATCCAAATTGATACTGGATGTGTTGGGTTAGAGAGGGATGCTGGGTGAAAAACGGGAATTTCAGTGCTGGCTTTTGGCAAATACTCAAATTAATGTTATATATGTTGGGTTGGAGAGGGATGGTCTGTGAAAAACGGGAATTTCAGTATCGGCTTCCGACAAATATCCAAATTGATACTGGATGAGTTGGGTGAAAAACAGGAATTTCAGTGTCGGCTTCTCAGAAATATTCAAAATTATATTTGTTATGGTTAGAGAGGGATGCTGGGTGAAAAATGGGAATTTCAGGGTCGGCTTCTCACAAATATCCAAATTGATATTGGATGTGTTGGGTTAGAGAGGGATGATGGGTGAAAAACGGGAATTTCAGTGTTGGCTACTCGCAAATTCATATTTGAATATCACATCCAAATTGATACTGGATGTGTTGGGTGAAAATGGGAATTTCAGTGTCGGCTTCTCGCAAATATTGATAAATAATAATTTTAAAAATTGATGTTGTATCTGTTATGGTTAAGAGAAGGATGCTGGGTGAAAAACAGGAATTTCAGTGTCGGCTTCTCGCAAATATTCAAATTAATGTTAGATGTGTTGGGTTAGAGAGTGATGCTGGGTGAAAAACGGGAATTTCAGTGTTGGCTTCTCAGAAATATTCAAATTGATATTGGATGTGTTGGGTTAGAGGGATGCTGGGTGAAAAACGGGAATTTCAGTATTGGCTTCTCTCAAACATTCAAATTAATATTATATCTGTTATGGTTAGAGAGGGATGGTCTGTGAAAAACGGGAATTTCAGTGTCAGCTTCCCACAAATATTCAAATTAATGTTAGATGTGTTGGGTGAAAAACGGGAATTTCAGTGTCGGCTTCTGCAAATACTCAAATTGATATTGGATGTGTTATGGTAGAAAGTGATGCTGTGTAAAAAACTGTGAAAATTGAGAATTTTAGGATTGGCTTTTGGCAAATACTCAAATGGATATTAAACATTAGATGTGTTCTCTTAGAAAGTGATACCATATGAAAAATTGAGTATTTTATGACTGGCTTTTGGCAAATATTCAAATGAATAATAGATCTGTTATGGTTAGAAAGTCATGCTCTGTAAAAAGTGGGAATTTCATTATTGGCGTTTTGCAAATATTAAAATCAATATATGTGTTAGATTAGAAAGTGATGCTGGGTGAAAAATGATTAATTTATGATTGGCTTTTGGCAAATATTCGTATGAATATTGGCTATTTGAAGCATTGTGTTTGAAATTGATGCTGGGCAAAAATTGAGTATTCCATTATTGCCAAATATTAAAAATTGATATTTTATATTTTAGGATTGGCTTTTGGCAAATACTCAAGGGAATATTAAATATTATATGTGTTATGTTGGAAAATGATGCTGTGTGAAGAATGCAAATTTTATGATTGGCTTTTTGCAAATATTCAAATTCATATCAGATGTGCTATGGTTGGAAATTGATGCTGTGTGAAAATTGAGTATTTTAGGATGGGCTGTTCACAAATATTAAAAATTTCTATTTTTACAACCATTTCATTGCTATTATTAAACTTTAAACATATTTAAACCGAGTGATTTTGGGGGTTTTTAACAGCACGGACCAGGCAGAACCCTGTGTCTGACGGGATTTTATGCATCAGGCATGAGGAGCATGAATATGCAAATTATAATTTTAAGGGTTAATCCCCTGTTAATGCGGGCCATTCTTCGGACCCTAAGGCTAAGCCTAAACCAAAGCCGAACCCGAACCCTAAGCCAAAGCCTAACCCTAACCCTAACCCTAACCCTGACCCTGACCCTGACCCTAACCCTAACCCTAACCCTGACCCTAGCCCTAACCCTAACCCTAACCCTAACACTAACCATAATCAAAAGGCTAAGCCTAAACCAAAGACTGAAGCTAAGCTTAAGCCGAAACCTGAGGCTAACACTACCTCTAAGACTACACCCGAGACTAACCCTAAACCTAACCCTAACCCTAACCCTAACCCTAACCCTAACCCTAACCCTAATCTAAACCCTAACCCTAACCCTAACCCTAACCCTAACCTTAAACCTAACCCAAACCCAAAACAAAATCCAAAGCCTAACCCTAACCCAAAACCTAACCTTAACCCTAACCCTAACTGTAACCCTAGCCCTAACACTAACGCTAACCCTAACCCTAACCCTAACCCTAACCCTAACCCTAACCCTAACCTTAACCCTAACCCAAACCCTAACCCAAATCCTAACCCTAACCCTAACCCTAACCCTAACCCTAACCCTAACCCTAACCCTAACCTTAACCCTAACCATAACCTTAATCCTAACCCTAACACTAACCCTAAGCCTAAACTTAACCCTAACCCTAATCCTAACCCTAACCCTAAAATTAGCCCTAACCCTCACCCTAACCCTAACTGTAACCCTAACCCTAACCCTAACCTTAACCCTAACCCAGACTGTAACTCTTTGTTTTTATTGTCCCATATCATCCTAAATCCCAATTGCCCACATTTTTATTACTCTAATTATATTACTATTTTCACAACCATTTCATCACTGCTATTAAACTTCTAACATTTTAAAACCTGAGCCTAACCCTAACCCAAATCCTAACCTTAACCCTAACCCTAACTCTAAACCTGGCCCTAACCCTAACCCTAACCCTATACTTAACCCTAACCCTCATACAAAAGCTAACCCTAACCCTAATCCAAAGGCTAAACCTAACCCTAAGACTGAGGCTAACCCCAAACCTAAACCTGAGCCTAAACCTAATTCTAAGCCTAAACCCGAGCCTAACTCTAAACCTATACCTAACCCTAACCCTAATGCAAAGGCAAAGCCTAACCCTAAGACTGAGGATAACCCTAAGCCTGAACCTGAGCTGAAACCTAACCCTCACCCTAAGCCTAAAACTGACCCTAAGCCTAAGCTTAACCCTAAGCCTGGGCCTAACCCTAAACCTAAGCCTAAGCCTAATTGCAAGCCTAAGCTTAACCCTAAACCTGAGCCTAAGCCTAAGACTAACCCTAACCCTAGGCCTAAGCCTGAGCCTAACCCTAAGCCTGAGCCTAACCCTCACTTTGCCCCGAAGAGGCGCCCAGACCGTCCCCGCTCTCCGTCCCCGCTGTCTCTCGCTGTCCCCGCTCCCCGATCCCCACCCCCGCTCCCCCCCATTTCCAGGACCGTCCGGTCCCCGCGGTTAAACCCGGGACGTTTTAAACCCTTTGTTTTTATTGTCCCGTATCGTCCTAAATACCAATTGTTATGAACAAGAAATAAGTTATCCATTTTTTTAAGTTGCAAAGCTTACAACTAGAACCCAGAACTGCCAAGTGGGAGTCCGATTGAAAGTTTGTAATTTCAAGTTGTTGGAATGTTCTGTAACAATGGACTTTTTGCTGCCTGTTCTCAGTGACTGCGGGGCTGGTGGAGACCGACCCCTCACCTTCGGCGCGGTCCCGCCGGAGCCGGTGATGATGGGGGAACGGCTCCTCCCCAGCGCGGGTCCCGGCGGGACCGGGGCAGCCCCCGCGGGTGGTGTCAGCGGGGACCGGCCCGTCCCGGGAGCGTCCCGGGAGCGGCGGGCTGCCCCCCCACCATGGGGCACAGGTACCAACGGGGAGGGGGCACTCCGAGGGTGACAAAGGGGGGGAAGAGACTGACCCCAGTCCCTTCCCAGCAGGCTGCAGGGCATAGCCCACTGTCTCCCGAGTGCTGGCAGCCCTGACAGATTGATATGCTAATGTAGTCGTTAACGCTGCATTGTACCAGTATCACCTTGCCTGAGACGACTGTTTCTCGATGGGATGGGAGGGGGATATCCAAACATGTAAATGAATCCCAGACCCAAAGTGCAACGGGGTAAAAACCCCCAAACTCGTCTAATAAACCCCCAAAACAACAAGCCAACTCAATTAAGAATAGAGCGGGGTTGGGATATGAGAGTCCCAAGCCTGCAGAGATGCTGGAAGCCTCGGTCGCCCCTCACCCTAGCTGGAGAAGACCACAGCGCGAGTGAGGACCCCGGGACTGGCCGGCAGAAAGCACGGGTATTACCCTAGCACTCTTGTGAGGACGGGACCCCCAGCTCTGCCCCTCAGGGGACAAAGCTGCTGCACATTCCTCTTCCTCTGAGTCACCCTGAGAACAGCGACAGGAGCCGCGGACCTGCCGAATGCCCCTATCCTGAGCTGATCACTTTTAATAAAGGCATCAAAAGGAGAATTGTCTCCTGCCCATTTATTACACCAATTGTCCAAATTTTTATTACCCTAATTATATTGCTAATTTCACAACAATTTCATCACTGCTATTAAACTTCTAACACTTTGAAACCCGAGCCAAACCATAACAATAACCCGAACCATAACCGCGAACCAAGCCCAAAACCTAACCCTAAACCTAAAACCTAACCTTAACCCTAACCCAAACCTTAGCCCTAAACCTAACCTTAACCCTAACCCTGATTTTGCCCAGAAAGAGGTGCCCAGACTGTAACTCTTTGTTTTTATTGTCCCGTATTGTCCTAAAACCCAATTGTCCAAATTTCTATTACTCTACTTATATTGCTATTTTCACAACCATGTCATCACTGCTATTAAACTTCTAACACATTAAAACCCGAGCCAAACCATAACACTAACCCTAACCTTAACCCTAACCTTAACCCTAACCCTAACCCTAACCCTAACCCTAACCCTAACACTAACCCTAACCTTAACTAC
The DNA here is from genome assembly GCF_963513975.1 of Fringilla coelebs. Taxonomy (NCBI): domain Eukaryota; kingdom Metazoa; phylum Chordata; class Aves; order Passeriformes; family Fringillidae; genus Fringilla; species Fringilla coelebs. Next base: position 960,041 of record NC_140028.1, on the reverse strand, counting down.
AAACCAAGCCCAAACCCTAACCCCAACCCTAGCCCAAAGCCTAACCCTACCCCTAACGCTAACCCTAACCCTAACCCTAACCCTAACCCTAACCCTAACCCTAACCCTAACCCAACCCTAACCCTAAACTTAACCGCAAACCAAGCCCAAAAACAAACCCTAAACCTAACCCTAACCCAAACCTAACCTGAAGCCTAAACCTAACCCTAACCTTAACCCTAACCCTAACCCTAACCTTAACCCTAACCCTAACCCTAATCCAAACCCTAACCTTAACCCTAACCCTAACCCTAACCCTAACCCTAACCCTAAACCTAACCCTAACCCAAACCTAACCTGAAGCCTAAACCTAACCCTAACCCTAACCCTAATCCAAACCCTAACCTTAACCCTAACCCTAACCCTAACCCTAACCCTAACCCTAAACCTAACCCTAACCCAAACCTAACCTGAAGCCTAAACCTAACCCTAACCCTAACCCTAATCCAAACCCTAACCTTAACCCTAACCCTAACCCTAACCCTAACCCTAACCCTAACCCTAACCCTAACCCTAACCCTGACCCTAACCCTAACCCTAACCCAAACCCTAACCCTAACCCAGACTGTAACTCTTTGTTTTTATTGTCCCGTATTGTACTAAATCCCAATTGCCCAAATTTTTATTACTCTAATTATATTACTATTTTCACAACCATGTCATCCCTGCTATTAAACTTTTAACACTTTAAACCCCGAGCGGTTCCCGGCGCTTTCCCCACCTGGGTCAGCAGGAAATGCAGCGTTTTGAAGTGGAAGCCGTCCCGGTATTCCCGGCGGGAGCGCCCGGCCGCGCGCACGGCCTCGTTGAACGCTCAGTGCAGCGGCACCGGCGCCGTGTAGGCCAGCAGGGCCGTGGCCTGGGCCGGGGACAGAGGGGACCGAGGGGACGGCCGGACGCGCCACTGGGCCGCGGCCAGAGCCCAGGCCTCGGCGAAGTGACCGCCGCGCCGGAGCTCGGAGCGGTTCAGGGCCGGCAGCTCGGCGGCCATGGCGCGGCCGCAGCCCCGGTACCGGTCGTCGAAGGAGAACGGGGCCATGTCCAGGGCCACCGACGGCAGCGGGGTGGCAGTGTCACCGGGGGGGACGGCGGTGGCCGTGGTGATGGCCACGGTGACCGCCAGCAGGGCCAGGGTCACCAGCAGTGGGTCCGTGGAGAGGGAGGCCATGGGGTGGCCCAGTGCGGGACACTGAGGGGTACAGGGGACACAAAAGGGGCGCTGGGGGGACACCGAGGGGACACCGAGGGGGGATGGCTTCTGCAGAGTGTCCCAGCTCCCCCCTGGCCCCAAACCCCTCGTCCTCCCCGATGCCCACCTGGACCCCAGCCCAAATCCTGGGATCACTGCCAGTCCCCCACCAGGACCCCAATCCCATTCCTGTGGTCCCATGTCCCCCCTGGTGCCCCTCCAGGACCCCGGTCCTGGGGTCACCCCTGCCTCCCCTCTGACTTCCGGGTTTCCTCCCTCGCCAAGGGTCCCCCCACAGTGTGCCCTGCTCCCCAGGACCCCAATCCCATGTCCCACAGATTCCCCCAGCACCCCCCAAACCCGTTACCTCCTCCACAGCATCCCCCAGGCCCCCCCAGGACCCCAATCCCACCCTCACGGTCCCATGTCCCCCCCAGGACCCCAATTCCACCCTCCAGCCCCCCCAGGACCCCAATCCCACCCTCCAGACCCCCCCAGGACCCCAATCCCACCCTCCAGACCCCCCCAGGACCCCAATCCCACCCTCCAGACCCCCCCAGGACCCCAATCCCACCCTCCAGGCCCCCCCAGGACCCTCATAGCTCCATGTCCCCCCCCACATGACCCCTCAGGACCCTCATGATCCCATGTCCCCCCTCACGTGTCCTCCAGACCCCCCCAGGACCCCAAATCTTGTTCCCATCCCCCCCTGCAGTGTCCCCCAGTGCCACTCCCAGTCCCCTGTACCCCCTTAGTGCCCCCCAACCCCCCCCAGGACCCCAACCCCACCCTCACAGTCCCATGTCCCCCCTCTGTGTCCCTGCAGGACCCCAAATCTTGCTCCCAACACCCCTCCCCCCTCAGGACCCCAACCCCACCCTAACGGCCCCATGTCCCCCCCCAGGACCCTCACGGTCCCATGTGCCCCCCCCAGCCCCCCCCGGACCCCAAATCTTGTTCCCATCCCCCCCCCCAGTGTCCCCCAGTGCCACTCCCAGTCCCCGGGACCCCCTCGGTGCCCCCCAGTCCCCCCCAGGACCCCAATCCCACCCTAATGGCCCCATGTCCCCCCCCCCAGGACCCTCATGGTCCGATGTCCCCCCCCAGGACCCCAACCCCACCCTCACAGTCCCATGTCCCCCCCCCAGGACCCCAATCCCACCCCCCAGGCTCCCCCAGGACCCCAACCCCACCCTCACAGTCCCATGTCCCCCCTCCAGACCCCCCCAGGACCCCAAATCTTGCTCCCATTCCCCCTCCCCCCCCAGTGTCCCACAGTGCCACTCCCAGTCCTCTGTACCCCCTTGGTGCCCCCCAGCGCCCCCCAGGACCCCAACCCCACCCTCACAGTCCCATGTACCCCCTCCAGGCCCCCCCAGGACCCCAAATCTTGCTCCCAACACCCCTCCCCCCTCAGGACCCCAATCCCACCCTAATGGCCCCATGTCCCCCCCCCAGGACCCTCATGGTCCGATGTCCCCCCCCAGGACCCCAACCCCACCCTAACGGCCCCATGTCCCCCCTCCAGACCCCCCCCAGGACCCCAAATCTTGTTCCCATCCCCCCCCCCCCAGTGCCACTCCCAGTCCCCGGGACCCCCTCGGTGTCCCCCAGCCCCCCCCAGGACCCCAATCCCGGGTGTCCCCCCCGGTGTCCCCCCCAGACACCTCCCCCCTCCCCCCCCCCCCCGTTACCTCCCGGTGCCGCTCCTGCCCCCCCAACCCCACCCCCACCCCCCACAGGGTCACGTGACCCCCCCGAGCTATTTTTAGCCAGGATCGGGCCCCGAGCCAGCCCCCCCTTCCCCCCCCCGGGGTATTTTTAGGGTGTCCCCTCCCCCACCCCCCGCAGGGACCCAGAGCCACAACTGGGAGGGACTGGGAGGGACTGGGATGGGACTGGGATGGACTGGGATGGGACTGGGAGGGCACTGGGAGGGACTGGGATGGAACTGGGAGGGACTGGGATGGACTGGGAGGGCACTGGGAGGGCACTGGGAGGGACTGGGATGGGACTGGGATGGACTGGGAGGGACTGGGAGGGACTGGGATGGGACTGGGATGGACTGGGATGGGACTGGGAGGGACTGGGATGGGACTGGGAGGGCACTGGAAGGGACTGGGATGGGACTGGGAGGGACTGGGAGGGACTGGGATGGGACTGGGATGGGACTGGGATGGACTGGGATGGGACTGGGAGGGCACTGGAAGGGACTGGAATGGGACTGGGATGGGACTGGGGGGGACTGGGATGGGACTGGGATGGACTGGGATGGACTGGGAGGGCACTGGAAGGGACTGGGATGGACGGGGATGGGACTGGGATGGGACTGGGAGGGAACTGGGAGGGACTGGGATGGACTGGGATGGGACTGGGATGGACTGGGATGGGACTGGGAGGGACTGGGATGGACTGGGAGGGACTGGGAGTGACTGGGATGGGACTGGGATGGGACTGGGATGGGACTGGGATGGGACTGGGATGGACTGGGATGGGACTGGGAGGGCACTGGAAGGGACTGGAATGGGACTGGGATGGGACTGGGGGGGACTGGGATGGGACTGGGATGGACTGGGATGGACTGGGAGGGCACTGGAAGGGACTGGGATGGACGGGGATGGGACTGGGATGGGACTGGGTGGGAACTGGGAGGGACTGGGATGGACTGGGATGGGACTGGGATGGACTGGGATGGGACTGGGAGGGACTGGGATGGACTGGGAGGGACTGGGAGTGACTGGGATGGGACTGGGATGGGACTGGGAGGGACTGGGATGGACTGGGAGGGACTGGGAGGGACTGGGATGGACTGGGATGGGACTGGGAGGGACTGGGATGGACTGGGAGGGACTGGGAGGGACTGGAATGGGACTGGGATGGGACTGGGGGGGACTGGGATGGGACTGGGATGGACTGGGATGGACTGGGAGGGCACTGGAAGGGACTGGGATGGACTGGGATGGGACTGGGATGGGACTGGGAGGGAACTGGGAGGGACTGGGATGGACTGGGATGGGACTGGGATGGACTGGGATGGGACTGGGAGGGACTGGGATGGACTGGGATGGGACTGGGAATGGGATAATGGGATACTGGGATGGACTGGGATGGGACTGGGATGGCACTGGGATGGACTGGGAGGGACTGGGAGGGAACTGGGAGGGACTGGGAGGGACTGGGAGGGACTGGGAGGAAACTGGGATGGGACTGGGAGGGACTGGGAGGGACTGGGATGGAGTGGGAATGACTGGGATTGACTGGGAGTGACTGGGATGGGACTGGGATGGGACTGGGATGGGACTGGGATGGACTGGGATTGACTGGGAATGACTGGGATTGACTGGGAGTGACTGGGATGGGACTGGGATGGGACTGGGAGGGACTGGGATTGACTGGGAATGACTGGGAGTGACTGGGAGTGACTGGGATTGACTGGGAGTGACTGGGAGGGACTGGGATGGACTGGGAGGGAACTGGGAGGGACTGGGAGGGACTGGGAGGGACTGGGAGGAACTGGGAGGGACTGGGAGGGAACTGGGAGGGAACTGGGAGGGACTGGGAGGGACTGGGAGCACATTGGGAGGCTACTGGGGGGCAACTGGGATGGACTGGGAGTGACTGGGAGTAACTGGGGGGAAACTGGGAGGCACTGGGAGGATACTGGGAGCAACGGGAGTGTTGGGGGTGTCTGGAGCGGCTCAGCTCCCAGTATATCCCAGTATATCCTCCCAGCTCCCAGCCCCTCCCAGTCCATCCCAGTCCCTCCCAGCCCCTCCCAGTCCATCCCAGTCCCCTCCCAGTCCCCCCCAGCCCCCTCCCATTTCCCTCCCAGTCCCCCCTATTTCCCTCCCATTCCCTCCCAGTCCCTCCCAGTCCATCCCAGCCCCTCCCAGTCCCCCCCAGCCCCCTCCCATTTCCCTCCCAGTCCCCCCTATTTCCCTCCCATTCCCTCCCAGTCCCTCCCAGTCCATCCCAGCCCCTCCCAGTCCCCCCCATTTCCCCCCCCAGTTCCCCCCAGCCCCTCCCAGTCCCTCCCAGTCCCCTCCCAGTCCCTCCCAGTCCCATCCCAGTCCCTCCCAGCCCCTCCCAGCCCCTCCCAGTCCCTCCCAGTCCCTCCCAGTCCCATCCCAGTCCATCCCAGCCCCTCCCAGTTCCCTCCCATTTTCCTCCCAGTTCCCCCCAGTCCCTCCCAGTCCCTCCCAGCCCCTCCCAGTCCCTCCCAGTCCCTCCCAGTATCCCCAACAAAGTCCCTTTGTCCCGGTCCCGCCGGTGCCTGTCACGGGGGGGGGGGGAGGGGCGGGGGGACACCCACGTGACCCCCCCATCCCCGCCCCTCCCCCACCCCCAGAGACCCCAAAAACCCCGCGGGGACCCCCAGGACCTCCCCTGAGAGCCCCCCAGGACCCCCCAAACTCCTCCAGGACCCCCCAGGACCCCAAAACCCCTCCAGGACCCCCCAGGACCCCCCCCGAAACCCCTCCAGGACCCCCCAGGACCCCAAAACCCCTCGAGACTCCCCCAGGACCCCCCAAAACCCCCCCAAGGATCTCCCCGGGACCCCCAGACCCCCCAGGACCCCCCAAAACCCCTCCAGGACCCCCCAAAACCCCCCAAAACCCGTCCAGGACCCCCCCAGTACCCCCAAGACCCCCAAAGACCCCCCCAAAGACTCCCTGAGACCCCCCCAGGACCCCCAGAACAGCCCCAGGATCCCCCAAACCCCCCAAACCCCTCTGAGCCCCCCCAGAACCCCCCCGATCCCTTGAGACCCCCTCGGACCCCTCCAAGACCCCTCGAGCCCCCCCCAGGACCCCCTCAAGACCCCCCCCAAACCCCTCTAGCTCCCCCCAGGACCCCCCAAATCCCCTCGACTCCCCCCCCAGGACCCCCCTCGGACCCCCTGAACCCCCTCGAGCCCCCCCCGGACCCCCCCGACTCCCCCAAACCCCCCCGGGCCCCCCCAAGGACCCCCTCGGACCCCCCAAGACCCCTCGAGGCCCCCCCAAGACCCCCCCGAACCCCCTCGAGCCCCCCCCAAGACCCCCCCGAACCCCCCGGGCCCCCCCAAGGACCCCCCAAATCCCCCCCAGGACCCCCCCAGGACCCCCCGGACCCCCCAAATCCCCCCAGCCCCCCCCGGACCCCCCCGAACCCCTCGAGCCCCCCCAGGACCCCCCAGGACCCCCCAAATCCCCCCCAGCCCGCCCAGGACCCCCCAAATCCCCCCCAGCCCCCCCGGACCCCCTAGGACCCCAATTCCCCCCAGGACCCCCCAGGACCCCCCAAATCCCCCCCAGCCCCCCCAAGGACCCCCCCAGGACCCCCCAAATCCCCCCAGGAACCCCCAAATCCCCCCCAGGACCCCCCCGGACCCCCAAATCCCCCCCGGACCCCCCGGACCCCCAAATCCCCCCCGCCCCCCATGGGGCAGCCGGAGCCACCGGGGGTCTTCGACCTGGGGGTGCTGAGAACCCCCCGGGGGCTGCTGCTGGCAGGGGAACTGGTACGGCTTACTGGGCATACTGGGAGCACTGGGACAGGGCACTGGGGGAACTGGTACGGCTTACTGGGCATACTGGGAGCGCTGGGACGGGGCACTGGGGGAACTGGTACGGCTTACTGGGCATACTGGGAGCACTGGGGGCGCTGGGACGGGGCACTGGGGGAACTGGTACGGCTTACTGGGCATACTGGGAGCACTGGGGGCGCTGGGACGGGGCACTGGGGGAACTGGTACAGCTTACTGGGCATACTGGGAGCACTGGGGGCGCTGGGACGGGGCACTGGGGGAACTGGTACGGCTTACTGGGCATACTGGGAGCACTGGGGGCGCTGGGACGGGGCACTGGGGGAACTGGTACGGCTTACTGGGCATACTGGGAGCACTGGGGGCGCTGGGACGGGGCACTGGGGGAACTGGTACGGCTTACTGGGCATACTGGGGGAACTGGTACGGCTTACTGGGCATACTGGGAGCGCTGGGGGCGCTGGGATGGGGCACTGGGGGAACTGGGACGGCTTACTGGGCATACTGGGAGCACTGGGGGAACTGGGACGGCTTACTGGGGGAACTGGGAGCACTGGGATGGGGCACTGGGGGAACTGGGACGGCTTACTGGGGGAACTGGGGGAACTGGGAGCACTGGGACGGGGCACTGGGGGAACTGGGGGAACTGGGACAGGGCACTGGGGGAACTGGGACGGCTTACTGGGAGCACTGGGGGAACTGGGACGGGGCACTGGGGGAACTGGGGGAACTGGTACGGCTTACTGGGGGAACTGGGAGCACTGGGACGGGGCACTGGGGGAACTGGCGGAACTGGAGGAATTGGGAGCACTGGGGGAACTGGTACGGCATACTGGGGGAACTGGGAGCACTGGGAGAACTGGGAGCACTGGGAGCACTGGGAGCACTGGGACAGGGCACTGGGGGAACTGGTACGGCATACTGGGAGCACTGGGAGCACTGGGAGAACTGGGAGCACTGGGAGCACTGGGAGCACTGGGACAGGGCACTGGGGGAACTGGTACGGCATTCTGGGTATACTGGGGGAACTGGGAGTCCTGGGGGAACCAGTACGGCATACTGGGCATACTGGGAGCACTGGGATGGGGCACTGGGCATACTGGGACGGGATATTGGGGGAACTGGGAGAGGATACGGGATACTGGGAGCACTGGGATGGGGCAGTGGGCATACTGGGGGAACTGGGATGGGATCCTGGGGATACTGGGGGAACTGGTACGGCATACTGGGCATACTGGGGGAACTGGGAGCACTGGGACGGGGCACTGGGGGAACTGGCGGAACTGGAGGAATTGGGAGCACTGGGGGAACTGGTACGGCATACTGGGGGAACTGGGAGCACTGGGAGAACTGGGAGCACTGGGAGCACTGGGAGCACTGGGACAGGGCACTGGGGGAACTGGTACGGCATACTGGGAGCACTGGGAGCACTGGGAGAACTGGGAGCACTGGGAGCACTGGGAGCACTGGGACAGGGCACTGGGGGAACTGGTACGGCATTCTGGGTATACTGGGGGAACTGGGAGTCCTGGGGGAACCAGTACGGCATACTGGGCATACTGGGAGCACTGGGATGGGGCACTGGGCATACTGGGACGGGATATTGGGGGAACTGGGAGAGGATACGGGATACTGGGAGCACTGGGATGGGGCAGTGGGCATACTGGGGGAACTGGGATGGGATCCTGGGGATACTGGGGGAACTGGTACGGCATACTGGGCATACTGGGGGAACTGGGAGCACTGGGGGAACCAGTACAGCATACTGGGTATACTGGGAGCACTGGGATGGGGCACTGGGCATACTGGGACGGCATACTGGGCATACTGAGAGAACTGGGGGAACTGGGGGAACTGGGGGAACTGGTGCCATCCAGGAGTAGTGGCACCCCTGTCACCCCTGTGTCCCCTGTGTGTCCCCTGTGTGTCCCCAGGTGCCATCCAGGGGGTGGTGGCACTCCTGTCCCCACTGTGTCCCCTCTGTGTCCCCAGGTGCTATCCGGGGGGTGGTGGCACTCCTGTCACCCCTCTGTCCCCCCTGTATCCCCACTGTGTCCCCTCTGTGTCCCCTGTGTGTTCCCAGGTGCTGTCGGGGGGGGTGGTGGCACTCCTGTCACCCCTCTGTGTCCCCAGGTGCCATCCAGGGGGTGGTGGCACTCCTGTCACCTCTGTGTCCCCTCTGTGTCCCCTGTGTGTCCCCAGGTGCTGTCCGGGGGGGTGGTGGCACTCCTGTCACTCCTGTCACCCCTGTGTCCCCTGTGTGTCCCCAGGTGCTGTCAGGGGTGGTGGCACTCCTGTCACTCCTGTCACCCCTCTGTGTCCCCTCTGTGTCCCCAGGTGCTGTCCGGGGGGGTGGTGGCACCCCTGTCACTCCTGTCACCCCTCTGTGTCCCCTCTGTGTCCCCAGGTGCTGTCGGGGGGGGTGGTGGCACTCCTGTCACTCCTGTGTCCCCTGTGTGTCCCCAGGTGCTGTCCGGGGGGGTGGTGACCCCTCTGTGACCCCTCTGTCACCCCTGTGTGTCCCCAGGTGCTGTCCGGGGGGGTGGTGGCACTCCTGTCACTCCTGTCACCCCTGTGTGTCCCCAGGTGCTGTCCGGGGGGGTGGTGGCACTCCTGTCACCCCTGTGTCCCCTGTGTGTCCCCTGTGTGTCCCCAGGTGCTGTCCGGGGGGGTGGTGGCCCTCCTGGCCCCCCCCGCGCCCCCCACCTTGGCCCCGGTGCTGCTCCAGACCCTGGCGGGGGCGGCGGCGCTGGGGGGGCTCCTGCTCAGGGACCCCCCCCGGCTGCCCCCCGGCTACGGCACCTGCCTGGTACGGGGACACTCGGGGACACTCGGGGACACTCGGGGACACTCGGGGACAGCGGCGGTGGCACCCCGGGGACACCCCGGACCTGCCGGGGACACCCCCGCGTGACGCTGCCCCTCCCCCACATCTCGTGTCCCCCGGTGTCCCCGCAGTGTGACATCCCCTCCCCCCCCAAAATCCCTCCATGTCACTTCGTGTCCCCCATGGTGGCCCCGCCATGTCCCTTCTCATCCCCATGGTGGCCCCGCCATGTCCCTTGTCACTCCCATAGTGTCCCCCACAGTGTCCCCCATGGTGGCCCCCCCGTCCCCTTGTCACCCCCATAGTGTCCCCCATAGTGTCCCCCATGGTGGCCCCTCCATGTCCCTTGTCACCCCCATGGTGGCCCCTCCATGTCCCTTGTCACCCCCATGGTGGCCCCTCCATGTCCCCCTGTCACCCCCATGGTGACCCCGCCATGTCCCCTTGTCACCCCCATGGTGGCCTCCATGGTGGTCCCTCCATGTCCCCTTGTCACCCCCATTGTGTCCCCCATGGTGGCCCCTCCATGTCCCTTGTCACCCCCATAGTGTCCCCTTGTCACCCCCATGGTGTCCTCCATGGTGGCCCCTCCATGTCCCCCTGTCATGTCCGTGGTGGCCTCCATGGTGGCCCTTTCATGTCCCTTTGTCATGTCCGTGGTGTCCCCTCCATGTCTTCATGGTGTCCCCCATGGTGACCCCGCCATGTCCCCTTGTCACCCCCCTAGTGTCCCCCATAGTGTCCCCCATGGTGTCCCCCATGGTGGCCCCTCCATGTCCCCTTGTCACCCCCATAGTGTCCCCCATGGTGGCCTCTATGGTGGCCCCTACATGGCCCCCTGTCATGTCCATGGTGTCCCCTCCATGTCCTCATGGTGGCCTCCATGGTGGCCCCTCCCTGTCCCTGTGTCATCCCCATGGTGGCCCATCCATGTCCCCTTGTCACCCCCGTGGTGGCCTCCACGGTGGCCCCTCCCTGTCCCTTGTCACGTCCATGGTGGCCCCTCCCTGTCCCCCAATGTCCCCATGATGCGTTTCCCCCATGTCCTCCTCTGTCACCCCCACTGTCCCCGTGGTGTCACTCTTGTCATCCCCCTGCTGTGGCCTCCATGGTGTCCCTCACAGTGTCACCGTCATGTGCCCATGGTGGCCCTCTGGTGTCCCCCCATGTCCCCAAGGTGTCCCGCTGCCATCCCTCCATGTCCACCTGGTGTCCCCATGGTGTCCCCATGGTGTCCCCATGTCCCCAAGCTGTCCTGCTGCCACCCCTCCATGTCCACCTGGTGTCCCCATGGTGTCCCCATTGTCACCAGTCCCATCCCCATGGTGTCCCCATGGTGTCCCCATGTCCCCAAGGTGTCCTGCTGCCACCCCTCCATGTCCATCTCATGTCCCCATGGTGTCCCCACTGTCACCCCCCCACCCCCATGGTGTCCCCGCCATGTCCCCAAGGTGTCCCCCCATGTCCCCAAGGTGTCCCGCTGCCACTCGTCCATGTCCATCTCATGTCCCCATGATGTCCCCATGTCCCCAAGGTGTCCTGCTGCCACCCGTCCATGTCCATCTCATGTCCCCAAGGTGTCCCCCCATGTCCCCAAGGTGTTCTGCTGCCACCCATCCATGTCCATCACCCGTCCATGTCCATCTCATGTCCCCAAGGTGTCCCCCCATGTCCCCAAGGTGTCCTACTGCCACCCGTCCATGTCCATCTCGTGTCCCCATGGTGTCCCCACTGTCACCCCCCCATCCCCATGGTGTCCCCATGGTGTCCCCATGTCCCCAAGGTGTCCTGCTGCCACCCATCCATGTCCATCACCTGTCCATGTCCATCTCGTGTCCCCATGGTGTCCCCACTGTCACCCCCCCGCCCCCTGGTGTCGCCCCCATGTCCCCAAGGTGTCCCCATGTCCCCAAGGTGTCCCGCTGCCACTCGTCCATGTCCATCTCATGTCCCCATGATGTCCCCATGTCCCCAAGGTGTCCCGCTGCCATCCCTCCATGTCCATCTCATGTCCCCATGGTGTCCCCCATGGTGTCCCCATGTCCCCAAGGTGTCCTGCTGCCACCCCTCCATGTCCATCTCATGTCCCCATGGTGTCCCCATGTCCCCAAGGTGTCCCGCTGCCACCCGTCCATGTCCATCTCATGTCCCCACTGTCACCCCCCCGCCCCCTGGTGTCCCCCCCATGTCCCCAAGGTGTCCCCCCCGCTGTCCCCCAGGACCTGCTCCGGGCCATCAGTGGCACCCTCATCTTCCTCGTGGCCGCCCTGGTGGCCTTGGCCTCGTCCCGTGACGCCCTGGCTGCCACCACCTTTGTGAGTGTCCCCAAACCACGCCCCCTCTTTGAACTCCGCCCCCAACTGACCGGGCCACGCCCCCTTCCCCTCCCCCAGACCTTCAGCCTCGTCCTGGCCTTGGTCTTCGCCTTCGACACCTTCGTCACCTTCCGCACGCGGGTGGCCCCGGGACAGGGTGAGGGACACTGGGGGACACTGGGGGACACCCTGGGGTAGGGCTGGGGGACACCCTTGGGTGGGGTTGGGGACACCTGGGACAGCGAGGAGTGGGGGGTAGGGACACTGGGACACCCTGGGGTGGGGTTGGGGACACCCTTGGGTGGGGTTGGGGACACCTGGGACAGCCAGGAGTGGGGGGTGGGGACACTGAGACACCCTGGGGTGGGGTTGGGACACCCTTGGGTGGGGTTGGGGGACACCTGGGACATTCAGGGGTGGGGTTGGGGACACCTGGGACACCCTTGGGGGTTGGGGGACACCCATGGGTAGGGTTGGGGGACACCTGGGACACCGTTGGGTTGGGCTGGGGGACACTGGGACACCTTTGGGTTGGGCTGGGGGACACTGGGACACCCTGGGGTGGGGCTTGGGGACACCCTTGGGTGGGGTTGGGGACACCTGGGACATTCAGGGGTGGGGGGTGGGACACCTGGGACACCCTGGGGTGGGGTTGGGGACATCTGGGACATTCAGGGGTGGTTTTGGGGACATCTGGGACACCCTGGGGTGGGGTTGGGGGACACCCTTGGGTAGGGTTTGGGACACCTGCGACAGCCAGAGGCGGGGGATGGGGACACTGGGACACCCTTGGCTGGGGCTTGGGGACACCCTTGGGTGGGGTTGGGGACATCTGGGATGTCCATGGGTGAGGTTGGGGACACCTGGGACACCCTGGGATGGGGTTGGGGACACCTGGGACACTCTGGGATGGGGTTGGGGGACATCACTGACATCTTTGGGTGGGCTTGGGGGACACCCTTGGGTGGGGTTGGGGACATCTGGGACTCCCTTGAGTGAGGTTGGGGACACCTGGGACACCTTTGGGTTGGGTTGGGGGACACTGGGACACCCTGGGGTGGGGCTTGGGGACACCCTTGGGTGGGGTTGGGGACATCTGGGATGTCCATGTGTGAGGTTGGGGACATTTGGGACAACTGGGACACCCTTGGGTTGGGTTGGGGGGACACCGGGGACACCCATGGGTAGGGTTGGGGACACCTGGGACATTCAGGGGTGGGGTTGGGGACACCTGGGACACCCTGGGGTGGGGTTGGAGACGTCTGGGATGTCCATGGGCATGGTGGGGGACACCTGGGACACCCCCGGGTGGGGTTGGGGGACACCTGGGACACCCTGGGGTGGGGGGTGGGGACACTGGGACACCCTTGGGTGGGGTTGGGGGACACACTTGGGTGGGGTTGGGGGACACCTGGGACATTCAGGGGTGGGGTTGGGGACACCTGGGACACCCTTGGGTGGGGTTGGGGACACCTGGGACATTCAGGGGTGGGGTTGGGGACACCTGGGACACCCTTGGGGGTTGGGGGACACCCATGGGTAGGGTTGGGGGACACCTGGGACAGACTTGGGTGGGTTTGGGGGAACCCTGGGACACTCAGGGGTGGGCTTGGGGACACCGGGGACACCCCGGGGTTGGATGGGGAGCACCTGGGACACCCCGGGGTTGGGCTTGGGGACACCCTTGGGTGGGGTTAGGGACACCTGGGATGTCCATGGGTGGGGTTGGGGACATTTGGGATGTCCATGGGTGAGGTTGGGGACATTTGGGACAACTGGGACATCCTTGGGTGGGTGTGGGAGGACACCAGGGGCACGCTGGGGTGGGATTAGGGACACCTGGGACATTCAGGGGTGGGGTTGGGGACACCTGGGACACCCTTGGGTGGGGTTGGGGACACCCTTGGGTGGGGTTGGGGACACCTGGGACACCCTGGGGTGGGGTTGGGGACATCTGGGATGTCCATGGGTGAGGTTGGGGACAACTGGGACAACTGGGACACTGGGGACACCCCGGAGTGGGATTGGGGACACCTGGGACATTCAGGGGTGGGGTTGGGTGGGGGGCACCTGGGACGCCCCTTAGGTGGGGCTGGGGGCACCTGTGTTCTCCTTCTCCACCTGCTCCAACTCCTTCTCCTCCAGATCCTGACATGGAGGGTGGCTGAAGGCCACCTCCCCCCACCGCTGTCCCATTGTCCCCTCTGTCCCCTCGCCGCCCCCTCCTGCCCCCCGCCCCCCAAATTAAAGCTTGTCCCACACCTGGTGCTGCTCAGGGTCGTGTTTTTGGGGTGGGGTGGCCGAGGGGACATTGTGTCCCTTCTGTGGCTCGTTAATTAATT